>NC_074718.1:34889503-35227003 GCF_947242115.1 Biomphalaria glabrata | reverse complement strand
TGTTTGTAGATGCATTACATTTTACAGTAGTCCATTGAGTAGCTGTATCCCTTTACAGTAGTTCCTTGACTAGCTTAGCTGTATCCCTTTACAGTAGTTCCTTGACTAGCTAGCTGTACCCCTTTACAGTAGTTCCTTGACTAGCTTAGCTGTATTACTGCACCGTGTTGCTAGTGAAACTCTTTGTTGCTTGTGGCCAGATAGATACACACACACATATCTGAGATATACTATGCAGTGATTTCTAGTTCTTACAGTTCCCAAAAAGGGTCTAGTTTGTCCTTTAAAGAGCTATCCTGAGGCCAGTATCTCGATCTGGCCTCTTGATAAAGTATGCAGGTTTGAAAGGACGTGGTCAGCATTCTCTGGAGACACTTCACAGGGACATATTTCAGTGGTTCCAAAAAAATATCTCCTGGCATATGTGTTGGCTCATGCTGGTGTGGCCAGTGTAGAAGCGAAGACTTTTACGTTGAGCGTGCCTGGATGATGTATTGTAGATATCATCTATCCAAGTGTTTCCCAAAGTAAGGGACGCGTACCCCCAGGGGTATGGGGCGACTTCCCTTAGAGTTTAAAAAGAGTTACGTACGTAAAAATCTATATATATACTATTATATAGGGCTGTGAATTGATCAATCGCGGAATAAGAATTAGTTTCCTGTTTCCAGTCTAGATATAATAGATAAGTCTATGATCTAAAGAATGTCAAATGTTAATTGAACCATTGGCTATCTTGATAGTGTTGACATTTAAAATATGTATTTTTATCTCATTAATATATATTAAATCAAATATGAACTATAATAAATGTAGCATTTAGTTCGTAGACCACCGGGGAGATACAAGTGCTCCAGACGAAGGGAACCGCTGATATAGGCAACTCTCGCAAGAAACTGGGTCACGTCCTTTGACCTTATTTTTTTTTTCTACAGGTAAAAGAGGTCATGACTTTCTCTCTCTCTCTCTCTCTCTCTCCCTTACATCTCCGTCTCTTCCTTACAAGTCTTTATCTCTCTCTCTCTCTCTTTGTCTCTCTTTCTCTCTCTGTCTCTCTTTCTCTCCCTCTCTCTCTTTCTCTCTTAGTATCTTGCTACTCTTTACCATTGTCTTTCTTATTTTCTTGACTTTGTCAATTTTTCAGTGTCTCTCTTTGTCTTTTTTTCTCTTTTTATTTCGCTTTTCTCTTATACTTTTTCCTTTCTTTCTTCATCTCTTCTCTCTCTTTCTCTTTTTTTTTTTCTTTCTCTCCATCTCTTTCTGTCTTTCTCTCCATCTCTTTCTGTCTTTCTCTCCATCTCTTTCTGTCTTTCTCTCCATCTCTTTCTGTCTTTCTCTCCATCTCTTTCTGTCTTTCTCTCCATCTCTTTCTGTCTTTCTCTCCATCTCTTTCTGTCTTTCTCTCCATCTCTTTCTGTCTTTCTTTCGTCAAACTTCTTGGCCTCCCAAGTTTTTTCCCCCCATGTACTATACAAACAACCCTGAACACAAAACGAATCAAAACAAATAATATACACAAGTGTTTCACAAGCAACGGATTCATAGACCAAGGGTTAATAAACAAGTGGTTCAACCACAAACTGGTTCATAAACAACTAAGCTAACTGGTTCCTAATTCACATCAACATAATTCACGAACGACTGGTCAACAAACTATTGTTTCACATTTCAAAAAACTATTGTTACTCTGGTCACAACAAACAATTGTTACACTGGTCAACAAACTATTGTTTCACATTTCAAAAAACTATTGTTACACTGGTCAAAAAACTATTGTTTCACATTTCAAAAAACTATTGTTACACTGGTCACAACAAACAATTGTTACACTGGTCAACAAACTATTGTTTCATATTTCAAAAAACTATTGTTACACTGGTCACAACAAACAATTGTTACACTGGTCAACAAACTATTGTTTCATATTTCAAAAAACTATTATTACACTGGTCACAACAAACAATTGTTACACTGGTCGACAAACTATTGTTACACTGGTCAACAAACTATTGTTACACTGGTGAACAAACTATTGTTACACTGGTCAACAAACTATTGTTTCACATTTCAAAAAACTATTGTTACACTGGTCACAACAAACAATTGTTACACTGGTCAACAAACTATTGTTTCATATTTCAAAAAACTATTGTTACACTGGTCGACAAACTATTGTTACACTGGTCAACAAACTATTGTTTCACATTTCAAAAAACTATTGTTACACTGGTCACAACAAACAATTGTTACACTTGTCGACAAACTATTGTTACACTGGTCGACAAACTATTGTTACATTTCAAAAAACTATTGTTTCACATTTCAAAAAACTATTGTTACACTGGTCACAACAAACTATTGTTACATTGGTCAACAAACTATTGTTTCACATTTCAAAAAACCATTGTTACACTGGTCACAACAAACAATTGTTACACTGGTTGACAAACTATTGTTTCATATTTCAAAAAACTATTGTTACACTGGTCACAACAAACAATTGTTACACTGGTCGACAAACTATTGTTACACTGGTGAACAAACTATTGTTACACTGGTGAACAAACTATTGTTATACTGGTCAACAAACTATTGTTATATTGGTCAACAAACTATTGTTATACTGGTAAAAAAAAACTATTGTTACACTGGTGAACAAACTATTGTTATACTGGTCAACAAACTATTGTTATATTGGTCAACAAACTCTTGTTACACTGGTCAACAAACTATTGTTACACTGGTCAAAAAACTATTGCTATACTGGTCAACTAGTTCAACGACGTAGGACTCTTCAAAAATATTCCCTGTATTATTAATGTGTGAGCCATTGGTCGTAAGCCAAATTTTCTTATTTCTAGTAACATTTTCTATTTCCTAAAAATTTGTCATTGCACTATCTATAAGAAATATTTATTGAATAATCGCTACTTTAAGCTGTCCCCCCATCCTCCTTCTTTTAAAGTGTCCTTGGCCTCATACCACGCTTCTCTAAACTGGCTTTAAAAGCTGCTTTTTTCGTTGTTGTTGTTGTCTTTTGCTGTGTTAGGAATTGATGTGCAGGCAGAGCGCGAAGTTTGACAACCTTATTTTTACGTGAATCACTCAACACAGTCATGTGTAATGTGAATCAGTGAACAAAGTCATGTGTGATGTGAATCAGTGAACAAAGTCATGCTTGATGTGGTGTGGATCACTCAACACGGCCATGTGTGATGTGAATCAGTGAACAAAGTCATGCTTGATGTGGTGTGAATCACTCAACACAGTCATGTGTAATGTGAATCAGTGAACAAAGTCATGCTTGATGTGGTGTGGATCACTCAACACGGCCATGTGTGATGTGAGTCACTCAGCACAGTCATATGTGATGTGATGTGACTCACTCAACACAGTCATGTGTGATGTGATCACTCAACACAGTCATGTGTGATCTGACTCACTCAGCACAGTCATGTGTGATCTGAATCACTCAACACAGTCATGTGTGATCTGAATCACTCAACACAGTCATGTGTGATATGAATCACTCAACAGTCATGTGTGATGCGAATCACTCAACACAGTCATGTGTGATGTGGTGTGAATCGCTTACCGCACCCACTGTAATGACGACCTGATAAAACGCAACACTGCCAGATCATAAAATTTAAATGAGCCCCCCCCCCCCGGCAGTCTTTTCGACTGAGTTGAGCCGGCCCTGCAAGCCACTCTTGCTACTTCCCCGTTAAAGAGCTGTCGTTACCGGTTGTGGAGGCAAATGGTGGTCGGGTTGGAAGAGGAGAGGAAGAATCGGTTCGATAGTTGACCTAATTTCCAGCCTGACCCAGTTTCGTCTTCAGTCTTTGCAGCCTCTTGCATTCTGGACGCAACCTACGGAGAGAAGAGATGGGAATCACGCGAGAAGTGAAAATATTGGACGGGAAATTCGGGATATAGGGGAACATAATGAGCTAACGGGGTGATTGTCTGAGTTATCTGGGTCAACGTTTCGAAGAGAGAGACAGAGAGAGAGAGAGAGAGGAGAGAGAGAGAGAGAGAGAGAGACTGAAGAGAAATGCGCTTTGGTTTCAGGAATCAAAGACTCGAAAAACCTGTTTTGTAGATTTAGTTCGTTTCTAAAAATCCACATTTTTATTAAAGCTTTCATGCACCTTTTTATTTTACATTTGTTTGCAGACAATAAGAATTTTTTAAAACGTGTCTTTCCCAGGTCAATTGCGAATCTCGTCTAATTGACTCAGACGACCAGGTTGATAACACAATCGTAAAGCAGGACAGTCATATTGAAAATTATGAATTTTTAAATTTTTATAATTTTTTATTTAGTTTTTATTTTTACATTGAAATATTTCTCTTTTGCAAAAATTGGCAAACTCTTCGTTGCAAATAAAAAAACTGGCCAGTAAATGTACTGTGGCATTGATGGTGTGTGTGTTTTTTTTTCGTTGTAGTGATTTAGATCTGGTGACACTAACCAAAAGGGTACGCTACCCAGCTGCGTCTTGGTGCCCGATGGGGGTCGTTACAGGAGGCGACTTCAATAATAGGTAGCATAACTAGACTCCCGTTGGGGTGCTTAAGAACTTACTTCACTGAAAAAAAAAATCTGGATTCTCTCATGGGTAGGTTCCACCCATGAAGAGTTTGTAAGCTAATGAGTGGAATTATAAAGTAAAAAAACAACAACACTGTAAATCTGTCATAAAATAAAGTGTTCAATTTAAAATTGTCCCTCTTTCCCCTATTTCCAGATTGAAACATCCAATGACGTGCGAGTGGACACTTGAAGATACTGAGCAGACTTTGCTAGCACGACTGCGAGAATCATATGGGGCTCACCTCATGGAGGGCGGAAGGTCACCACTTAGCTTATCATGGAGGGGGGGGTCATCATTAAACTTATCATGGTGTCACCATTAAGTTTATCATGGAGTCACCTAAATGTTTATCATGAGGTCACCACTAAGCTTATTATGGAGGGTCATTGCTGAGCTTATCATGATGTCATAAGGAGGTCATCACTGAGCCTGATAAGATTATCATAAGGTCACCACTGAGCTTATCCTGGGATCCCTACGAAACAGATCACGTGGATCATCACTAAGGTAGTCATGGTGGTGACTTGAACTCAGTTGAAAAGAGAACTACAGTACAACTCCAAATCACTTTTGCTGCATAACCAACGAGAAAATGGTATGACGAACTGTTCCAATCCAAGTTGAGGCATCTTCAAATTGTACAAACTATATACATATGGGCTTAGGTCTCGGTTATGACGACCTGTGACGTGACTACGAGCTTTCGGTCTATAACGATATAATAATTGGTCTCGGAACAATTCAAGTACGAATTTTTCCGTTGTTCAAGAGACCAAACAAAATACTTAATTATCAATAGTTATTGAACTAGTTTGTTAATTTTGTTTTATTGATTCTTCAGTTGTCAGATAAAAGAAATAAAGCGCTGCGTATGTGTTTCCTGTGTGAATCTTGTTCGACTTTGTCATCTATATTGTTATTGTACAGTATTTACGCTGAGGTTGTCAATTGTAGTCAAACTGAATTTCCATTTGATTGGATCAATAAAATTATCTTATCTTATCTTATCTATCTTATCTTAATTGTGCCAATTTTCAGCTTCAGATTGGGTTTCGGAGAAATGGCGAGCACAAACCTTTTACAAGACAAACAGACAGACCGAGTTGATATTAGCTTTGTTATAACAATGGAACATTTTTTTACCACGCCCCCCTCCCCCATTTCCCACCCGAGAAAGAATCATGATTAAGCGAATGTATAGATTTAATGCACTTTATAGTATTTCAATGTTAGGCCTTTAAATCTAGACTTAAAAGACAATGCGACTAATTTTCCTGAACATTAATTTTTAACTCTTGAATCAATACATGTAATGCCTTACATTCGGAAATTCCCGAACGCGAAAAACAAAAGACGAAGTTTCAATTCGATACGCAGACAACTGTTTACATAAATGCGCATGTCTAGAAAGACCGGCCAATTATCCTGTAAAGGGTTTCGCAATAGCTATCAACATGATTTCCCATGGTTCGTTTCTCGCTCTCCACAATCTCCACTACTTCCTGAAGCACTGCGGAACATCTGGACACTATGACGTAACGCTTTCCTTTCGAAACAAATAGATGAATTGTTTCAGATTTCTCCCGTTCACTGTAGGCCCCTATGTACATTCTCGAGCTCTCCTAAAGGGGGGGTTGTCTTTTTATCTAACCATCTATCCATTCATTCATCTATCTATCTATCTATCTATCTATCTATCTATCTATCTATCTATCTATCTATCTATCTATCTATCTATCTATCTATCTATCTATCTATCTATTTAACCATCTATCCATTAATTTATCTATCTATTTATATAACCATCTATCCATTCATTTAACTATCTATCTATCTATCTATCTATCTATCTATCTATCTATCTATCTATCTATCTATCTATCTATCTATCTATCTATCTATCTATCTATTTAACCATCTATCCATTAATTTATCTATCTATTTATATAACCACATATCCATTCATTTATCTATCTATCTATCTATCTATCTATCTATCTATCTATCTATCTATCTATCTATCTATCTATCTATCTATCTATCTATCTATCTATCTATCTCTCTATTTAACCATCTATCCATTAATTTATCTATCTATTTATATAACCACCTATCCATTCATTTATCTATCTATCTATCCATTCATTTATCTATCTATCTATCTATCTATCTATCTATCTATCTATCTATCTATCTATCTATCTATCTATCTATCTATCTATATATATATATATATCTATATATCTATATATCTATATATCTATCTATTTAACCATCTATCCATTAATTTATCTATCTATTTATATAACCACCTATCCATTCATTTATCTATCTCTCTATCTACCTATCTATCTATCTATCTATCTATCTATCTATCTATCTATCTATCCATTCATTTATCTATCTATCTATCTATCTATCTATCTATCTATCTATCTATCTATCTATCTATCTATCTATCTATCTATCTATCTATCTATCTATCTATCTATCTATCTATCTATTTATCTATCTATCTATCTATCTATCTAACCATCTATCCATTCATTTATCTATCTATCTATCTATCTATCTATCTATCTATCTATCTATCTATCTATCTATCTATCTATCTATCTATCTATCTATCTATCTATCTATCTATCTATATATATATATATATATATATATATATATCTATATATCTATCTATTTAACCATCTATCCATTAATTTATCTATCTATTTATATAACCACCTATCCATTCATTTATCTATCTATCTATCTATCTATCTATCAATCTATCTATCTATCTATCTATCTATCTATCTGTCTATCTATCTATTTAACCATCTATCCATTAATTTATCTATCTATTTATATAACCACCTATCCATTTATCTATCTATCTATCTATCTATCTATCTATCTATCTATCTATCTATCTATCTATCTATCTATCTATCTAACCATCTATCCATTCATTTATC
Source organism: Biomphalaria glabrata (assembly GCF_947242115.1). Taxonomy (NCBI): domain Eukaryota; kingdom Metazoa; phylum Mollusca; class Gastropoda; family Planorbidae; genus Biomphalaria; species Biomphalaria glabrata. The sequence continues at coordinate 35,219,433 of NC_074718.1, read as the reverse complement.
TATCTATCTATCTATCTATCTATCTATCTATCTATCTATCTATCTATCTATCTATCTATCTATCTATCTATATATATATATATATATATATATTTAACCATCTATCCATTAATTTATCTATCTATTTATATAACCACCTATCCATTCATTTATCTATCTATCTATCTATCTATCTATCTATCTATCTATCTATCTATCTATCTATCTATCTATCTATCTATCTATCTATCTATCTATCTGTCTGTCTGTCTGTCTGTCTATCTGTCTCTCTCTCTCTCTCTCTCTCTCTTTCTTTCATACAAAGTATATGGTGGATGAGTGGTTAAGCGCTTAGCCTCCGTACAGAGGGTCCAAAGTTCTGATCCCGTCGTGGCGTCAATCCAGTTCTAGTGGGTACCCTACCAACGTTGTGGATGTTAAGGTTGTTGGTCGTTGTGTAGGCCACATGACATCCTCGTTACTCGTTTAGATTATCTGCCACACTGGTCGCAAGGTTTCAAATATGTACTTTTACATTTATATTTGTGTGTGTGTGTGTGACTTTAAAATAATTAGACGATGTGTTGGCAGCTACGATTACTTGTTCTAAAAATAACTAGTATTATTCAACAGATCTTCCATGTTTAGCTATGAGTGTATCTTGCAAGGGAAAGGTCACTCGTGTCTGTTGTTATTGTTCTCTCTACTATAGGACTGGGATAGAGTTGTCTTCACACTTCATACTCCCGCCAGATGGCGTCTATTTCTTAGAGTGTGGCGGGAGACAGTGTGTGTGTGTTTACATGTGCTTGGAATGCCTGTGGAAGTGTGGGTGTCCAGATGCGTAAGTGTTGACAAGAAATGTGTTATTTCTTATTAAAAAAACAACAAACAAATCCTATCCGTTTCAAAGATGAAATGAAACAAACAACAAATAATAAGAGCTTGTTCAATAGTTTTTGTTTTTTCTTTCTCTTTAACCAACTAATATTTGTATGAAAATAATTATAAGCATGTCCATTCAAGTCGCGCTACAGCCCATGGAGAGCTTTGGCAATTTGTATCTCATTTTCCCATTCAGATTTCTCCTGGGCATTTCGTCTCATTGCCCGAACTCTTGAGTTGCTGTAGATCTGCCTGTACAGCATTGCCCGAACTCTTGAGTTGCTGTAGATCTGTCTGTACAGCATTGCCCGAACTCTTGAGTTGCTGTAGATCTGTCTGTACAGCATTGCCCGAACTCTTGAGTTGCTGTAGATCTGTCTGTACAGCATTGCCCGAACTCTTGAGTTGCTGTAGATCTGTCTGTACAGCATTGCCCGAACTCTTGAGTTGCTGTAGATCTGCCTGTACAGCATTGCCCGAACTCTTGAGTTGCTGTAGATCTGTCTGTACAGCATTGCCCGAACTCTTGAGTTGCTGTAGATCTGTCTGTACAGCATTGCCCGAACTCTTGAGTTGCTGTAGATCTGCCTGTACAGCATTGCCCGAACTCTTGAGTTGCTGTAGATCTGTCTGTACAGCATTGCCCGAACTCTTGAGTTGCTGTAGATCTGTCTGTACAGCATTGCCCGAACTCTTGAGTTGCTGTAGATCTGCCTGTACAGCATTGCCCGAACTCTTGAGTTGCTGTAGATCTGCCTGTACAGCATTGCCCGAACTCTTGAGTTGCTGTAGATCTGCCTGTACAGCATTGCCCGAACTCTTGAGTTGCTGTAGATCTGTCTGTACAGCATTGCCCGAACTCTTGAGTTGCTGTAGATCTGCCTGTACAGCATTGCCCGAACTCTTGAGTTGCTGTAGATCTGTCTGTACAGCATTGCCCGAACTCTTGAGTTGCTGTAGATCTGTCTGTACAGCATTAAGTCATTCTACTACTCCTCTTCTTTAGGTGGCCTGCATTTGTTTTTGTCGATTTTTTTTTTCACTTTTGCGCCCCTCTTCTCTTCGATGATAATCTGTTCAACGAAAGATGGTCTGCCAAATGAAAGATGTTGTGCGCAATGAAATTTGGTCTGCCCAATGAAAGATGGTCTGCTCATTGAAAGATGGTCTGCGCAACGAAAGATGGTCTGCGCAATGAAAGATGGTCTGCGCAATGAAGATGGTCTGCCCAATGAAAGATGGTCTGCCCAATGAAAGATGGTCTGCCAAATGAAAGATGGTCTGCCAAATGAAAGATGTTCTGCGCAATGAAAGATATTCTGCGCAGTGAAATTTGGTCTGCCAAATGAAAGATGGTCTGCTCATTCAAAGATGGTCTGCGCAACGAACGATGGTCTGCGCAATGAAAGATTGTCTGCGCAATGAAAGATGGTCTGCCCAATGAAAGGTGGTCTGCGCAATGAAAGATAGTCTTTATTATTTTACCGATATTATTTTGGGGTATTTATACAAATTGTATATCTCCTGGTTGGTGAGTGTCCGCCGTCGAATTTCAACTTGTACAGCACCCTATATTTTCTGTATAAGAATTTTCCCTTTTTTCAAGTATTTAGCAGACTTTCTGTTGTTGTCAGTTTGATGCATGATACAATGTATGATGGTAGGGCAATGGTTTGTAAATATACTTAAACATATACAAGTCCAAGTTTCTAAATGCTTTGCAATGTTCTAATTCAAACTTTGTAGGAAGTCAATAATCAAAATTGAATAGTATACAACTCTCTCCAGGCCAGTGCTGGATTTGAATTAATGAAACACAAGCTGTAGCTCAGGGCGCCCGTTTTTTTAGGAGCTACCAGAAATGGTAACAGAGATATTTTAAATCTTTTTGAAGAAAGAGCTAAGAAGACATTGCCTTAATATGTGCCTCATATCTCTTACGGTGCTCTGCCAAATTTAGATCCGGCACTGCTGACAGCATACATAAGGTGTATACTACATAATTACAAGGTGTAGATGTGTCTGCATTGCAACAATTATATATATATATATATATATATATATATATATATATATATATATATATATATATATATATATATATATATATATATATATATATATATATATATATATATATATATATATATATATTTGTTTTGCTGTTGTTGTTTGTTTTTTTTTTATAGAATTTTAGGTGGTTATATTATTAATTCAATTTAAATACTTTCTGAGCTCACTGGTCCGATGTAAACAAGAAAAACATTACAAATATAAGGGAACAAAAATAAAAAAATATTATACAACGTATGGTGCGATTGTTTTTTCTCTTAATAACTAATGAATGATAAATTAAAAAACCATGGGACATTTTTTATCCCGCCCCACCCCCCCGGCTCCACGAGAAAGAATCCTGTTTAAGCGAATGTATAGATCTACTACGCTTTGTAGTATTTCATCGCCGTAGACGTTTAGTCCGATTGAGATACAAGTTATCTCATTCTCAAGCCAAATTTATTATTTTTTTTTTGACAAATTATAACGTTCAAACTAGAGTTTCCCCGGTGTGGCCAACGAGCTAGTAATTCTTTTCTCAACGATATACAGCAACTGTCAAATTTATAGGAAAATCATTGGAGCTGTTTTCGAGATCCATGTCCACTTACCCAGGTTTTAGGGGGTTTTGTTTCCGTTTCCACAAAGTTATGAATTTAATGTAAAAAAAAAAAAATAGATTTGCAAAAATAATTTTAAAAAGTCAATTTTTTTTAAACTTAATAAAGACAAGATAGCACAGATGTAGAAGCTTTTGTATATAGTCAGCTATACAGAAGGCAATAATGGGAAGAAACAGGAAAATGGCACACTACAATGAGAAGAAACAGCAAAATGAAACACTATAATAAGAAGAAACAGTAAAATGATACACTATAATAAGAAGAAACATCAAAATGAAACACTGTGTCAAGTTTCAAGCTAATTACATACTTATTCTCATCGCCTTGAATCATTGACGTCATAGTCATTGCGTCATTGCAATGGCTAGTTCAGTCCAGAGGCTTATTATCACTTCTTGTATGTCCAGAGTTTTTATTTTAGTACCTGCTGTGTCTGCGGCGTTTATGGTGGGACATGGAGGAAGCGCTGTGAGCTGTCAACACCTTAGTCGGGAGTTTGACACTCAGCCCAGCAATTTAGCGTCTGGATTGATTCGGTTACGCTGCATGGGCGCTACTTTGACCTCCCTATGTTTTTTCTGCTCTTTTGTAAGCTTGAGAGGGACAAAGGGGTAGAATATCAATAGTCCAAGGATTTACGTACAAAATATTTACATTACAGAGGGACAAAGAAAAACATTCACACAAAGCCAAAGTTTATTCCATAAAATTTATAAAGAATGCAAAGGTGGGGGAGAGAGAGGAGGGTAGGGAGGGAGAGAGTTTTTTTTTTTGTTTTTGTGTGCGTGAGGAGGAGGTGTTAGGAACACTATACTAACTGGTCATGGATTTTATTATATTAATTGACATTATATTTTATTTCACAAAAGCTTGAGACGCTTAATGCGACAGTACATAATTAACAAAGCTTATATTAAATCATTCTGTCCGTCTGTCTGTCTGTCTTGGTGGAATCTTTGACACGTTATTTCTAGTCATTTCTACCCTTTCTCAAATCAAGTCGAAACGTTTGCAAAATTATTCATTGTCGATGAAAACATATGAATCAGGTTACAAATTAATTGTTTGAATAATTAATTAATTGTGCTTTATACAGAAATGTACTAAGCTTGTGTAAGCTTTATGTATAGAGTTAGTTCGTTCGCTAAAAAAATTTAACCTATAGACTTTCTTACTATAAAACTTTCTATTATTAAGTACTTAAATAGCTCAGTGGCTAACGCGTCGGCCTTCCGAGACCTCGAGTTCGAATTCAAACCTGAGCAACGTTGTTTAAAATGGAGTTTAACAAGGCAGTACGGAAACCTGTGAACATTTCAAAGAGCACACCAGCTTCTTAATACAATTAAAACTATTAGCTTTGTTAGTGCTCCACTACCCCCATAATTAGTTTGTGAACTTTGGACATTGAACGCTGAGGCTGAAATAAGAATTCAAGCCTTTGAGAGAAATTGTGGGCAGAGAAATGTTGGGTATCAGATACTAGGATAAGAAACAAATGGGTTTGTACTGTTACAAGTCAACACTCTGGCTGGTGAAAAGGAATATGACTGTACTGTGAAGAAACGAAAGCTGAGCCTGGTTCGATCATATGGCTGGCTCACTGTCAAAAGTCATCCTTCAAGATACATTGTACGAAGAAAATCGTCCAAAGAAAAGCTGGCTGGACAATGTAAAAGAATGGACCTGCCTCTCTCTCTCTCTCTCTTGATATCCTGCTAAGAAAAGCTGTTGACCTGGATTAGTGGAGGTGATTTGGTTACGTGAACTGTCACAGCACCCCCTACGACGAACTGTCACAGCACCCCTACGACGAACTGTCACAGCACCCCTACGACGAACTGTTACAGCACCTCCAGGACGAAAGTCAAGGGACAGATATAATCTTTATTTTTTTATAAAGTATTTTTTAACAATGTATTAAATTGTATGGACTTCGGACATAGGAGCTGTAACAGTGGCAGAGGCGGCCATTGGTGGTGGCAAGTGGGGCAACTGAAACCAATAGGGTCCACTACTTTGCTACTGTCAACCAATCATAGACATATGGGCTTCCCCGCATATAAAACTCACAAGCTTTTATGTTTTTTTTTTTCATTCGAATAACTCATTGTTCTTACATCATCATCATCATCTCTCCTTTGGGATAATCATAGAACATAAGGCCTTTATAAAAGTCCCTCTCCACGGTCTACTGTTGGTCTTTTAAAATTAATGGCTTCCCATCTCTTTCTCGTCTGCCTGGTCGTGCGGTTTGCACGCTGGACTGTCGTTCGGACTTATCGATGGTCCCGGAAATAAGTAAAACATTTTACAAACATTTTACAACATCTAGTACACATTGCCGCCATATTCTTTTGGTATTTCTCTGCGTTTTATGCCCTAGGAGTTCCAATCTAAGGCCTGTCTAGCTCTGTTGTTGCTATTTTTTTCTCTGGTGTGACCAATCCATCTCCACTTTCTTTCTAAGATCTGCAACTCTTGTGTTTCTCTATCCACTCATCCCCCACACATGATACAAATAAACAGTAAATGTATGTATGCATTTATTTATTTTAGTAGAGGCTGCACAGAGACGTAGTGAGGAGGGCAAAGGGGACACAATGCCATGGGCGCCACCCTAGGGCCAAAAATAAAAATTATTGTAGATATTTTAGTTGACGCCTCTGAGGCTGCATGTCAAGATGTGTTCGTGTTTATCATGCACTATTTCTTATAAGAAAGTAAACTAAGATATTTGAAGTACTTATATATTTTAACGACGTAGTCCTTTATTGAAAACATTCGAGACGGAGCGTATCGTACCACGTGACTATTCTCTTTAACACCTTGTAGGACTTCTATGCTATATATATATAAATAATATGACTTGGTCAAAAGACAAATTGTTCAGTAGATCGATACCGTCTCAAAAATAGATCATACTTTTGATTTTATGTGTGTGTGTGCGTGCGTGTTTTAATCTTATTTCTTTCACCCTTTGACCTTTTGTTTTCTCTCAAACTTGTTTCTCTCCCCTCCCCAGACATAGCGCATAGCTTTTTTTTTTCTTTCTGTTGTCAAGGGCTCGGACCTGTTCAGAAGTGTTTCGTAAGACTATCGACTTGTTTTGGCGGGAGGTGGCCCTGGACGCGCTCAAGCAGGAAATGTAACGTTTGGATAAGTCCAATGTTTATGAAAGTATCCTAGGGGCAATTTTCTTTCAAATTTCTTTTCACTGCCCTGATATTTATTCCATATGAGAATCTCATCATGTTTGTCTACGGAGCATCTGTTAATAGAGTTTTTTGTTGTTTTAATGTTTGTCAATTTCTTTCCGAATCTCTTCTAATCTTTCTCTTCTTATTGTCTGACATTTTTCTTTACGTTACTTTACATCGCCGCGACATTTCTCCATATATCTCTTCTGTTACCATGTTACTATCTAATATATAAAAGTAGAATGTAAGGAGTGTGTATATATGTATGTATGTAAAAATAATGTAAAGTTCAACCTTCATTACAGGGCAGATGATGTAAAGGACGTCTGTTTCTGTTTGCTTACGGTTAACGAGAGTGTCATGTGGCCAGCACAACGAACAACCCGCAATTACTTTTCCCCAACCAATGTCAGGTACTCATTTGAGCTGGGTAGACTCAGAGGCGCCTAAAGATCCCGAAATTAAAAATGGGAACCTCGATTCGGAAGACAAGCGCTTTACTGCTCAGCCACTGCGCCTCCCTGTATCTATGTATGTATGCATGCTGTGCTTTTTTTTTAGTAAAAAAAAATTAGGTGCCGTTACTCAATGATGGATTGCCTAGCTTTTAACTACTAATAAATTAATAATAAACGTTCAAATGTAAGAAAAGTCATATTTTTTTCCAAACATTGAAAGAGGTGCCGGTACGCGTACGGGTGTCTACCGTCACAAAAAAGCACTGTATGTATGTATGTATGTATGTATGTATGTATGTATGTATGTATGTATGTATGTATGTATGTATGTATGTATTTATGTATGTGTGTATGTATGTATGTATGTATTTATGTATGTATTTATGTATGGTATTTATGTATGTATGTATGTATGTATGTATGTATGTATGTATGTATGTATGTATGTATGTATGTATGTATGTATGTATGTATGTATGTATGTGTATGTATGTATGCATGTATGTATGTATGTATGTATGTTTGTATGTGTGTATGTATGTATGTATGTGTGTATGTATGTATGTATGTATGTATGTATGTATGTATGTATGTATGTATGTATGTATGTATGTATGTATGTGTATGTATGTATGTATGTATGTATGTATGTATGTATGTATGTATGTATGTTTGTATGTGTGTATGTATGTATGTATGTATGTATGTATGTATGTATGTATGTATGTATGTATGTATGTAAGTGTGTGTGCATCAATGTTCCTTTGATCACAGCGGAGACCGTAGTGTATGTTTAATGTCCCTCCTACAACCAAAGGCCCTAAATAGAAACAATAAAAAATTCCTAAATTTACCTCTGTTAAAGAACGAAACTTTTAACACATCGGGTAAACCCGTTTTCACAGTATTTTATACTAGATATCAATATGTCGGCCGAACTGTTAAACCCATTTTCACACAGTACTTGTACCTGTTAAGGGGAACTTGCCCTGTTTGACATAGAACTAAATCCAAACCTCTAGATCAGCAATACCCAAACTTAGGCCAGCAGGTCATATCCAGCTAGTATTTTATAAATTTGTCTCTTCGATTCCTAACATTAAGGGTGTCACGTGTCAACAAAGAGATCAAAGATTATCGAGCTAATCCCTAATATTTTTTTTATATTTAAGCAACATGCCACGAAAGTCCTTTCTCTCGAAATTTGAGACAATTTCTTTAGCACTTGGCAGCCAACCCTAGTGTCTCGAGTTTAAATCCTGGTTTAAGACTGATATGTCTATTTTGAGATTTTAAACAACTTCCTCAACCCACCAAGGTAGCTATAAGTTTGTTAGAGATATACCTGCAGTTTGGTTATTCACCGACCATAGGATACCAGTTGTAAACCATTGGGCAGATAAACTGTTGAACATTGACTCTCATGCTATGGACAAAAAGATCTTGATTGGAAACTCAAGAATCAAAACGCATGAAAAGAAGAAAAAAAGGAATTAGATTTTTTCTTATATAAAAATAAGACTGTCAAAACGGACCCTAGCATTAGCATACAGTCCGGACCACAAATTATGTTCTGTATGAAGGTTATGAACCCGGACGCAACGAACCACTTTCCGCTAAATAAATTACTCCACTGACTTAAATTTATAGAAGATCTTTTATAAAAGCGAGGGCCAATTATGACCCAATTATGATCTTTAAAAAAAAAGAATATTATAAAATCTTCTACAAGCCTTACTATAATTGAAATTGGACCGTTCGGCCACGAGCCCACCAGCCCATTGAGTTTCGGCCCGCCGGACCATAAAGCTAGTCCGTCCCAGCTTCCATCCATAAAATTTGTAATTTATTAGGAATTGTAAGAAAAAAAAAGTCAATAATATAAAATAACAAATGTAAACAATATTTTTATTTTATTTGCATTGTTGTTATTTTTTTTAACGCTTTCAATAGATCCTCAAATCATCTAAAGCAGTGATCCACATGATCCGTGACGCGGTACCTTCCGGGCCGTCAGACTTTAGACACAGAGGGCTCTGCATCAGTCCTGACGATTTCGTTTTTCAGTAATGAGGCTCACGACACGCGCATAAGAAACCTATATGGCCCCATGGTGGAAAAAAACTGGGCACCTCTGATCGAAAGCACTTGATTTACGTTAAGATTCGCAAACACCAGTTCGGCCTTCACACCACACTTACATCTTGACCTCTCGCACATAGCTCGTTGCAACAGCCGTAGAACTTTTGAATAGAGTAAACACGGAGATATTTTTCGAATTGTGCCTCAGGGCGTGATCTATTGAATATTACCTGCGTAGAAGGTTCGTCTGAGGAGTGAAAGTATTTCCAACCAATGTAGCAGATTGAGCGCGTGTGTGCGTGTGTGTGTGTGTGTGTGTTGTGTGCGTGATTGTGTAGTGGAGTGTCGGTTCTAACTGTAATTATTTCTGGGTTGGTGTTGAAAATGTTGCTTATTTAGCAGTTTGATGTTGTTTTGTCGCTGTTCATGCTTTTTTTTTTACATAGGCGTGTTGTCTGAAAATGGCCAGGTTGAAAGTGGCCAAGTGGCCAGGTTGAAAGTGGCCACGTTGAAAGTGGCCAAGTGGCCAGGTTGAAAGTGGCCACGTTGAAAGTGGCCAAGTGGCCACGTTGAAAGTGGCCAAGTGGCCACGTTGAAAGTGGCCAAGTGGCCACGTTGAAAGTGTCCATGTTGAAAGTGGCCACGTTGAAAGTTGCCAAGTGGCCACGTTGAAAGTTGCCAAGTGGCCACGTTGAAAGTGGCCACGTTGAAAGTGGCCACGTTGAAAGTGGCCACGTTGAAAGTGGCCAAGTGGCCATATTGAAAGTGGCCAGGTTGAAAGTGGCCAAGTGGCCACGTTGAAAATGGCCACGTTAAAAGGTTGAAAGTGGCCAGGTTGAAAGTGGCCAAGTGGCCACGTTGAAATTGTCATCATGAAAGTGGCCATGTGGTAAGGTAAAAAATAGTTCCAGTTGGTAAGATTGGAGGTGGTCAGATGGCCAGGTAAAAAGAGTGCCAAGTGGATAGGTTGAAAGTGGCCAGGTTGTCCGTTTGGCAATGTTAAAAGTGGTATGGTTGGCAGGTGGAGGTGGCTAGGTGGCCAGGTTGAACTAGGCAGGGTAACTAAATCGAAGGAGGCCAGGTTAAAGTTTGCCAGATAGAAAGTGACTAGGTGGCCTGGATGAAAGTGGCCAGATGGCAAAGTTAGATGTGACCGAGCTAGAATTGGCCATATGGCCAACTTACAAGTGGGTAGGTGGCCATGCTGAGAGTAGCCAAGCTGTATGCCTCATTAAAAAGAAAGTAATGGTGGACAAAGATTTTTCTCCTTTTTTTTTCCTAAACGCGTAGATAAGTATGTAATTGATAAGCAATACTATCTTACAAACACTGTATGTAATTGATAAGCAATACTATCTTACAAACACTGTATGTAATTGATAAGCAATACTATCTTACAAACACTGTATGTAATTGATAAGCAATACTATCTTACAAACACTGTATGTAATTGATAAGCAATACTATCTTACAAACACTGTATGTAATTGATAAGCAATACTATCTTACAAACACTGTATGTAATTGATAAGCAATACTATCTTACAAACACTGTATGTAATTGATAAGCAATACTATCTTACAAACACTGTATGTAATTGATAAGCAATACTATCTTACAAACACTGTATGTAATTGATAAGCAATACTATCTTACAAACACTGTATGTAATTGATAAGCAATACTATCTTACAAACACTGTATGTAATTGATAAGCAATACTATCTTACAAACACTGTATGTAATTGATAAGCAATACTATCTTACAAACACTGTATGTAATTGATAAGCAATACTATCTTACAAACAATGTATGTAATTGATAAGCAATACTATCTTACAAACACTGTATGTAATTGATAAGCAATACTATCTTACAAACAATGTATGTAATTGATAAGCAATACTATCTTACAAACACTGTATGTAATTGATAAGCAATACTATCTTACAAACAATGTATGTAATTGATAAGCAATACTATCTTACAAACACTGTATGTAATTGATAAGCAATACTATCTTACAAACACTGTATGTAATTGATAAGCAATACTATCTTACAAACACTGTCTCTCTCTGTGTCTTTCTCTAGCTGAGTCAGCCAATAACTTCCTCATCTACTCACACACACACACACTTTCTTTCTCTCTTTCTCTCTCTCCGTTCCTCTTTTTTGCACTCTCTCTTTCTCTCTCTCTCTCTCTCTCTGCTCTCTTTTGCACTCTCTCTCTCTCTCTCCGTTCCTCTCTTTTGCACTCTCTCTTTCTCTCTCTCTCTCTCTCTCTGTTCCTCTCTTTTGCCCTCCCTCTCTCTTTCTCTCTCTTTCTCTCTTTCTCTCTCTGTTCCTCTATTTCGCCCTCCCTCTCTCTCTCTTTCTCTCTTTCTATCTCCGTTCCTCTCTTTTGCACTCTCTCTTTCTCTCTCTCTCTCTCTCTGCTCCTCTCTTTTGCCATCCCTCTCTCTTTCTCTCTTTCTTTCTCTCTTTGGTTCTCTCACACTCACTCACTTACTCACTTTTCTCTACTTCTACTTTCTTTTCCTTAAATCACTAGAATCAAAGAACGGCGAAATTTTATTTGATGGCAGCTTAGTTGTCCTAAACATGAACCAACCAAAGTAACTTTCTAACACAGCCTCAGGCACACGTAGAAACCAGGTAGATACAACATAAAACAAAAAAAAACATTCAACTTTTAAATGGACCACCCAAAGTTATTTGAAATCCAGTACCTCAAAGTCAATAAAATTAATAAGTCTTTACGTTACGATGTCACAGAACTCGGGCTGGGATTTGAAATATGGGGGAAACTAGCCGGATATGACCCGCGGGCCTTAGTTTACTGATCTAGAGGATTTGATTTAGAACTATGTCAAACATGGCGAAGAGTGTGTTGATACAAGCTTTTTACTAGACAGACAGACAAGAGTGTGTTGATACAAGCTTTTTACTAGACAGACAGACAAGAGTGTGTTGATACAAGCTTTTTACTAGACAGACAGGCAAGAGTGTGTTGATACAAGCTTTTTACTAGACAGACAGACAAGAGTGTGTTGATAAAAGCTTTTTACTCGACAGACAGACAAGAGTGTGTTGATAAAAGCTTTTTACTAGACAGACAGACAAGAGTGTGTTGATAAAAGCTTTTTACTAGACAGACAGACAAGAGTGTGTTGATACAAGCTTTTTACTAGACAGACAGACAAGAGTGTGTTGATAAAAGCTTTTTACTAGACAGACAGACAAGAGTGTGTTGATACAAGCTTTTTACTAGACAGACAGACAAGAGTGTGTTGATACAAGCTTTTTACTAGACAGACAGACAAGAGTGTGTTAATACAAGCTTTTTACTAGACAGACAGACAAGAGTGTGTTGATACAAACTTTTTACTAGACAGACAGACAAGAGTGTGTTGATAAAAGCTTTTTACTAGACAGACAGACAAGAGTGTGTTGATACAAACTTTTTACTAGACAGACAGACAAGAGTGTGTTGATACAAGCTTTTTACTAGACAGACAGACAAGAGTGTGTTGATACAAACTTTTTACTAGACAGACAGACAAGAGTGTGTTGATACAAGCTTTTTACTAGACAGACAGACAAGAGTGTGTTGATACAAGCTTTTTACTAGACAGACAGACAAGAGTGTGTTGATACAAGCTTTTTACTAGACAGACAGACAAGAGTGTGTTGATACAAGCTTTTTACTAGACAGACAGACAAGAGTGTGTTAATACAAGCTTTTTACTAGACAGACAGACAAGAGTGTGTTGATACAAACTTTTTACTAGACAGACAGACAAGAGTGTGTTGATACAAGCTTTTTACTAGACAGACAGACAAGAGTGTGTTAATACAAGCTTTTTACTAGACAGACAGACAAGAGTGTGTTGATACAAACTTTTTACTAGACAGACAGACAAGAGTGTGTTGATACAAGCTTTTTACTAGACAGACAGACAAGAGTGTGTTGATAAAAGCTTTTTACTAGACAGACAGACAAGAGTGTGTTGATACAAGCTTTTTACTAGACAGACAGACAAGAGTGTGTTGATACAAGCTTTTTACTAGACAGACAGACAAGAGTGTGTTGATACAAACTTTTTACTAGACAGACAGACAAGAGTGTGTTGATACAAACTTTTTACTAGACAGACAGACAAGAGTGTGTTGATACAAGCTTTTTACTAGACAGACAGACAAGAGTGTGTTGATACAAACTTTTTACTAGACAGACAGACAAGAGTGTGTTGATACAAACTTTTTACTAGACAGACAAGAGTGTGTTGATACAAGCTTTTTACTAGACAGACAGACAAGAGTGTGTTGATACATGCTTTTTACTAGACAGACAGACAAGAGTGTGTTGATACAAGCTTTTTACTAGACAGACAGACAAGAGTGTGTTGATACAAACTTTTTACTAGACAGACAGACAAGAGTGTGTTGATAAAAGCTTTTTACTAGACAGACAGACAAGAGTGTGTTGATACAAGCTTTTTACTAGACAGACAGACAAGAGTGTGTTGATACAAGCTTTTTACTAGACAGACAGACAAGAGTGTGTTGATACAAGCTTTTTACTAGACAGACAGACAAGAGTGTGTTGATACAAACTTTTTAATTAAAAAAATAACTTACTTTATTCTGTACACCGGATACAATGAAAAGCTTCTCACAGTTTTCCCACCATAGATGAAAATCTCTAAAGGAAAATGATTAATTAGTTTTTTTTTGTGAATATGTTCGAATGCTGGTGAAGACTGGGATTTTTAATTTCGGGATCTTTGGGCGCCTCTAATGGGTACCTGACATTAGTTGGGGAAAAGTAAAGGCGGTTGATCGTTGTGCTGGCCACATAACACCCTCGTTAACCGTAGACCAAAGAAACAGATGACCTTAACATCTTCTGCCCTATCGACCACAAAGTCTGAAAGGGGAACTTACCTACTTACTTTCTGATTATTAGTGTTTTATATTTCATTGCTATTTAACATTTTAGTATTGTGTCTTGGAGTGTCTATGTCTAGTGATTTATTTATTTTTACCGAAGGTGTTAACTCTAGTTGGGTTTGAGTAGGTCTCAATCTCAAGCATAGTAGACCTTGTGGTGGGTCTAGTAAATAGTCTGAACAGAAGAGTTAAGTTTACGTTAACAGCGAATGACGTCACAACACTTTATGGCGTCATTCGTCCTTCAACCGCCTGACCCTTTTTCATCCTTTCAGCTATTTATCACTTGTGGCTAAACTATTACATTGTGTGGTACGAATGTCCTCTATTTTGTACGTGACGGGTTTGAAGGTCGCAGTCATTGTGTCTACCATGAACACAAAAGAATTTCTTAGCAAAAAAAAAAAAACCACAACAAAATTGGAGTGGAAGTGTTGACCGCACAGTGCTAATATCAATTTAAATAATGTCCTATATGAAGTCCCCGAAAAATTGATTGTTGATCGTCTGCTAACATAAAACAAAAAATTGGAGGGGGAACTAGCTGAAAGGGGTAACAAATCCAGCAGATGTTTAGCGGATCGATAATTAACATTCTAAAAAGTGAGCCGGATTCATGGTACTCCATGCTGTGGTAGCACTACATTCTTTGGGCACCTGCCCCGTCTTCCCACATGCTCTTTCTGATTGCCCCACACAGTCTCGAATATCAACGGAGGTTCTTCCTTTCCAGTGGAAATCAGAGGGCAGAAATGAAGGTGCTGATGTGGTTTATCAATGTTACAGAAGCAAAATAGAGCAGTGAAATTTATAACAATGAATATTCACTTTTAATTCGAGTAACACCTTAATGAAAGTCACTAAATTTATACACTTCAAATCAGAAGACTTTGTTAAGTGATAGGTTAGTTACATATTCGTTTACATTTTATAGTCTTTGAATTGGAACTAGCGACTCCACTATAGTACTATACATCACAGAAGGTGTTGTTTTTTTCTTACAATACCTCTATTCAAGTCAGAAATCCGCAGAAACCTGGATCCAGGAACCTGGACAGTTTATCTCAAAGATGGTTTCTAACGATTATCCTTGAATTTAACAGTTGATGTTTATCGCTGAGAAAAGATATAATAGCTCGTTGGCGACACGGGGAAAGCTCAAGTTTGACTGTTATAATTTTTTGAAAGTAAAAAATAAATAAATGTAAATTTGGCTGGAGACTAGGTCTAGAGCCAACATGGCGTAGTCAGCCGTATAATTGTAACCATGCGATAATTGTATTTAAAGTTGCTTCAATTTTATTGAAGTTTATAAGCGATGTTTATATTTTTATGTAAATCTTATATAGATTACATCTAGACCTAGAAGTAGATCTAGACTAGATCTTAAGAGTTCAATATCAGAATTTTATGTCTAGTGTTAGATCTAAATGCCCATACAGAGGCAGACAGAAAAACACCAATAAATAATCGCATAAGTATACCTTGCTCACTGACCAAATAAAAAAAATGCAGACGGTGTTCGTTACCCGAATTGATTCAACAATTTTTTATTTATTTTTTATTTTATTATATTTGAAGTTTAATAATGGAGGTATTTTGATTTTGAAAAATTAGATATTGATTTAAATTTAGCTGAAATAATTAAATAATGTAGTAAAATCTTAGTACAAGAACAATAGAAATTACCTATGCCCGCGAAAAGACTTTTCATAACTAGTTAAACTAGACTTGCGTCTTGATAAAGGAGCTGTTGCGACTGAAGCTATCAAGAATTTCTTGTCACATGAACACCCACAGAATGATGTTAAGGCTAATAACCACATATTGACCTATTATCTTTTTCTATAGGTCCCTGTGTCCACCTGATTCCTCCCAACTCTGATGGGTACTTGACATTAATTGAGAAAATGTGCTGGCCACACGACACCCTCGATAATCGTGGTTCCCAGGTTTTTATTTATCCTCCATAAGGACAGTAGTTCCCAGGCTTTTCTGTGAGAACCATCAATGACACTGGTTCCCTGGCATTTCCTTGTGATCTATCTACGACAGTGGTTCACAGGTTTTTCTGTGAGAACCATCAATGACACTGGTTCCCTGGCATTTCCTTGTGATCCATCTACGACAGTGGTTCACAGGTTTTTCTGTGAGAACCATCAATGACACTGGTTCCCTGGTATTTCCGTGTGATCCATCAAAGACAGTGGTTCACAGGTTTGTTTGTGTGCTCTATCAATGACAGTGGTTCCCAGTTTTTTTTTTTTGCGAGATGCATCTACGAAAGTGTTCCCTGCAGCCATAGCTCTCTCATTATCCCTCACTCTTTTTACTCTTTTCTTACTTCCTACGAGTACAAAAAGATCCCCCCCCCCTCTCTCTATTTCTCTCCGTTTTGTTTCCTCCAGTCCTTGTATACATCTCCCCGTGTCTCGGATCAATTTTAAACGTTGAATATCCCCTGTGTCAACTGCTAGGTAATTCTAGCATTCGAATTCCAGCAGACTCCACCCAATTACCCGCCAATTATTTCAACTGCTAGGGCAACATTGAGTGCACGTTAATCATCTTTTCGTTTCTTTTCTTTTCGAGATCTCACATTTGTATTTCTTTGCGCCCAAGTAGAGGAGTCAATTTTCTATGAAGCTATTTGATTGGCCGGCTTCCAGGCAGTAAATTGTACGTAATTGTGTATTGTTGTTATTATTGTTTTGTTTTTCAAGTGGTGTGGTTAGAAGCTAAAGGCGAATGCTGGAATAATAAGCAGTTGTTTTTTTTAGGTCATCACGATTGCCAAAATGATATTTCTTATAATAAAGTGTATAAAATAATAATGTATGTCACATAAAATGTATGTCTTTACCATATTACTTTAAGTGTGTGCATTGAATATATGCTTGTTTTATAACTGTTGTTTCTCTGTGGGTTACTAACTCCTTTAGATTCAGGAGTATAACTATTTGTTGATGTAGTTTGAACAAAAGAAAGCTGGGTGGGTATAGCAACAGATGTAGTGTTTGGCTTGAAGGGGAAGGGTAGATTTAATAGCAATTTGAGAGGGGGGAAACAAGAAATGGGCGGTGAATTTCATAAGATTGACGATGAGTAATATATTACACTACTTAAAGACATCCACTTCTTTTACTTTAAAGTGATCTCTATTTCTTTTTCTCTCTCTTTTTTTCTCTCTCTCTTTCTCTTTTTCTCTCTCTCTTTTTCTCTCTCTTTCACTCTCTTTTTCTCACTCTCTTTCTCTCTCTCTCTCTCTCTCTTTTCCTCTCTTGCTCTCTTGTCCAAATAAAAATGAAGAATGCAATATTTCTCATGGCTACACAGACTCAACTGTGACCTACATGTTTTGTCTCATCTAATACTGACAAAGCCGTTGTATGCCGAGAATAAATATATATCGTTGTATTGGACCCAAAAATAAATTGTTGTATCTGTCTTTCCCAATTTCCATGGCGTATTTATGAAAATTAAAAACCAGATGAGATCAGTCAATTAATTTAAAAAATGTCTGATTGCAAGACTCACTCTGGATTCCCCCCCCCCCCCCCCAACCCCGTTTAAAAAAAAACAGTTAAAGAAATATCATTGACTTGTCCCTCATTACTATGGTTACAGTAAGGCTGAAACAGATTTCATTGACAAGAGAGTGTTAAATGGTATGTACGGCCTACTATACGTCATGTAACTAACAATTTATAACATGTGCTGCAGGCATGCTCATTTCTCTTTCCCTTCCAGCTGTGTGAAATATATCGCTGTATGTCTCTACGATAGTTTAGCGGGTTTTTTTTTTTTTTTTTAACGGCTTGTATTTTTTCAATGATTGTCGTTGTTTGGGGTTTATTTCTTTTAAAAACATGAACTTATTTTTATTAATCTATGTTTGCAAAGAGCTTAATCTTGTTTACATATTATGACTTTAGAATTTTATCTGTCCGGGGCATGTCGGGGGATGGTTTAGTGATTAAGCGCTAGGCTTCCGAACCTGGGATCTTAAAAGGTTCGAATCTCGGGGAAAACTGGGATTTTGAATATTGTGATTTGTTCCCATTAATTCACATGCAGATCGATAATGATAATAAAGATATTGCTTCGCAAATATAAAAATATTTGATCTTGAAAAAAAAATTGTTGGTGTAGACGCGAGGATACGGAAATGCTTTTGAAAAAAAAATGGCCATACATCATGGAAAGAAAAAGGTTCCTAATCAAAGTTTTAGATACCAAACTTCTCTCTCTCTCTCTCTCTCTCTCTCTCTCTCTCTCTCTCTCTCTCTCTCTCTATGCCAATAGGGTAGGCCTCTCTTTTACCTTGTTGTCCTTTTTGATCTACGAATTCCATAAAGTTTGAACACAATTTCATTCTCCTCATGACGACGCCCTCCCCCCACCACCGCCGCAACTGCCACCTCGCAGAGCCAAAAATCTTAAGAAACCTAGCACGTTCACGCTCATTTGCATACCGACACGCATAGGGGCGCTCACCCAACACAGACAGGCTTTGAATAGCTCGATAGACGTCGTTTTGCGTATATGTATAAAGCATATAGGTGTTCAATGTTCTAAAAATAGCAAATGATTAGGTAGTGTTTGGTGGGGGGGGGGGGGGGGGGGGAGGGGAACAGGTTAATAAATGACATCTGTTTGCGCATGCGAACAAAAAAAAAAGGCTGCTCTTCCCTTCACCCTCTTACCCCCCCCCCCCCCTCCCGCTTGCCACATTCCTACATGTGTTGAAATTTAATCAACGAGCGAGCACAGTGTAACCTCAGAGTTTAGTGTCCCCTTTTTTCGAAATGATATTTTTTTCCCCTGGAGCTTCCCTTCCCTCCCCCCCCCCTCCATACATTTCGTTAATCTCAGTAGTAAAATAATAATAGTCTCAAATGTTGTTTTTTTAATGCTACTTGAAATGGAGACATGAAAAATAAGACGGGTTGGGGGAAAAGATGTTGGGGGGGGGGGAGAGTTCCTCTGTAGCGCGCGTTGGGAAAGCTAGTGAAACTTGTTCCTGTCGTCTGGAAGCGAAATGCGTGATTTCTGCAGGATACCCTGGTCAAGGGAAGCCTTCATACACACTACTGAGTCATCTTGACGGATCGATTCTCTGCATCGATTTTGACTGCTCCCCCTTTTGTTGCGCACGGTGGCACACTTTTATTTTTTGTTTTAAATTTTCATTTTGGCATCGATACCGTCCACGTGGAATCGGCAGTGTTACAGAGTGCCTGCTAAGACGCGTAGTTAAAGAAAACAACAACACGATTTCACCCTCATCCTCGTGGTGTTTGATACAAGTAAAAGAGTTACATAAGATCTACACAAATACAATTTGTACAACTTGGAGCTTGACAACTCTTCATATAAACTGGGTGGAACCTGGACACTGGTCGGGTATTTCGAAAACGGCTTTAACGATTTTCCAAGAAATAAAACAGTTTATGTAAAGCTTTGGGAAAAAATTAGTAGCTAATTAGCCATACATTGAAAACTCAGATTTGACCGTTTTATAGTGTTTTAAAAATCAAATCATCTTAAAATTAAATTTTGCTATCTTGAACACATTTTACAGCCAAAATGTCCGCACTTCCCTCAAAACTTTTCGTTGCATTCAGTAAAAAGATGAATAAATAATTAAAAATCGAATCGTTGTAAAGACTGGGATTTTTTTTGTTTCGTAATCTTTAGGGTGACTCTTGAGTCCAACGAATTGTTATAAGTACCTGAAATTAGTTGGAAAAAAGTCAAGGCGGTTGGCCGTTGTGCTTAAACACATGACATCCTAGTTAACCACGGGCCACAGATGACCTTTGCACCAACTGCCCTATAGATAGCGTGGTCTGAAAGGGGAACTTACTTTAATATATATATATATATATATCAGTGTGTGTTATTGAAAATCCTATTCGTCTAGTCTTTCTGGTGCTGAAAATAAATATAAGAGCTACTCAGAGTTAGAGTGGCGTTATCTATAAATATGTCACATTAAAAGCTTCGTCTCTCTCTAATATTGATCTGGGTAATCTAATATAAAACCTAAGAGAGCTAAATAGATTTTCTATTGAATCCCATTATTTTGCAGGTGTCCCTCCAGTCTTCTGTCTACCAATAACTGTCATTACTTAACAAATTCCTCCATCCATTCTTCTTATATCCTATTTACACTTACCATTTACTTCATGTACTAAAGGTGATGCTTTACAACTTCGATAACATTTAGCCTACATGGGAGACTTTCATAAAGGTAGTCCAACTCCTTAAATAGCATGCTTTTTTTGTGTGCATTCGGTTTAGAAAAACAACAACAACAACAAATAAAACGGAATTATTGTTAAACTATAATAACTATATATTAAACAAAAACACAGGTGATTTTTTTGTTTGCCTTTTTTTTTCAACAATGTAAATGAAATGTCTAAGCTCATTCTCTTCTATCACATAGTAATCTTTACTATTTCATTGGTAACAGTAATCTTTACTATTTCATTGGTAACAGTAATCTTTACTATTTCATTGGTAACAGTAATCTTTCAATATGATGTCCTTGACATTGTCTATTATATCAATATTTCAGAATCTCTTATACTATTCCACTTTTCATTCTCTTACGTTCTTCATCAGGGTTTAGGTTCCATGACACCATTCCCACATGTCTCCATGTGGCTTTCTCTTCTTTTTCTATCTAACTGTATTTTATTACACAAAGAATGGAAAACGGATCATAGAAATTAAAATGGAAATAAAGAGTAGTTTACTGTGATTAACTTTTAGTGGGAAGATCATCTCTAATCTACAGCATCGAACTGTAAGCTTTCTTTCCATATCATTTTTCTGACGGCATTTTGTTTCCCCAATGAATGTGGGTTTAATAATTACACATCTTCCCTTCCACCTCCTCCCCCCCTATCCCAGAATACACACCATGTTGGACGGGCTTACACGCGAAATAACTTCCGATGAATAAAACAAGAAAAGCTATTAGCAGATGTGTTGGCCAGATCGATACAGCCGTTATACGACTTCCGCTCAAAGACTTCGTAAAAAAAAAGGATCCTGCCTTGGTCGTAAACAACAGTTGCGTCCCATTAGCTAATTGTGCAGTCGCAGAGCAGAAAGTGTAGGGCTATTTGTGTGTGCGTCGCAGTTTTAGGCAACTATATTGTCAATGTACAAGTACAACATGGAGAGGGTACGAAACTTGCTGGTACGCTAGCTGTCTTTTCGGAGATGGTCAAGATAACCTAAAATAATGTCAAAGACGCTAAGCTGACCCTCAATGTTGCCGACTAAATTTTTAAAAAAGTGTTATTTTGTTATACAAAATAAATCTTCCAGCGTAGGTTTTTGTTTTTTAAAAAGGCATAATTATATCCGGGTGTTACAAAATAGAAAACACCAAACTGTGGGAGATGGGTGGACAGAGAAATACAGAGGTGCAGATCTTAGAGAGAAAGTGGAGATGGATTGGTCACACCCTTAGAAAAGATACCAACAACAAGCCTTAGAGTAGAACCCCCAGGGCACAAGACGTAGAGGAAGACCAAAAAGAACCTGGCGACGCAGTGTACTAGATGAAGCCGAGAGGACAGGAACGTGCTGAGAAGCCATTACAAAACTAGCAAGAGACCGTGGAGAGTGGCGTGTCTTTACTGAGGCCCTATGTTCCACGAGGAACGCAAAGGAAAGATGATGATATCCGGGTGTTGCCCATTTTTGTTTTTTTTTAAAAAAGCTTTAAATTGTACCGCAGTCACATAGTGAGCGTCTGATGCTTCCGTAATATTGACATTATTTTGTGCTAGAAACGGAATAGCCTGGAATATATGATTCTGCTAAATAGGGCACAAACAACCATACACCTTTTACAAAGAATTACCTATCTACACTTCCTTTTTTTTGAACGCCGAATGCACCAAAAAGCTAGTTCTTTCAGCTCTATATGAAATATCCGATAATAGATTTTAAAATAGGTGGAGGGTGAAGCTTACCAATAGTTAAATACAAGCACAATTATAGACCTATGTATATCTTATATACTTATTTATAATTTAATTATAATATTTATTGTATATTTAGAAGGCTTGGCTTGGAATCCAAAGAGATGATGAGTGCAGTATTTCACGTGATTACACAGTCAGAGCTGCGACCTACGTTTTTCTAGATCTAGTACACCTTTTAATATTCCGGTGATAAGCATCTAGAATTATAAGACAATGCGCAAAATTTTCATGAACATTAATTAATTAAATTCTTCTATAAAAAAAAACACACTTTACATTCGGAAATTCCGGGACGCGATAGTTCTTTCAAGAACGCGATATTTCTTTCAAAACCGATGTAGGATCTAGACCTAGATTTAGTCTCTAGTCAAATTTAAATTTAGTTATTTTAACTTTGAAAAATGATAACGGTCAAACTACAGATTTTCCCGTGTGGCCAACGAGCTAGTTATTCTTTTCTCTATGATATACATCAACTGTTAAATTTCTAGGAAAATCATTAGAGCCGTTTTTGAGTTCAGTTCACCCACCGGGTTCTTCCATGAAAAAGTGAATTGAACAGAGGTATTGTAAAAAAAAAAAAAAAGATATCTCTCAGTTTGATCTTCTAATCTCTTTCAGTATCGTTTAATGGTAAATAGCAGTGCATGTATTTATTAGCTATTTTCGACTAAAGTATCAACACACGAAGTTACTTTTGTTCAATGACGCACAAGAACTTAAATTTCAATTTGTGCTTTTGTTTATTTAGACCACGGACAGATAGGCTAACAAAGTTAAGCCATGTACAAACCTATGAAGTATGAAGATAGCTTTCTTTTTAATTATTTGAAAGAAACAAGTTGCAAACTGATAAACCGTCCGACCGAACTGTAAATGAAACTTTTATTTTTGAAGTTTCTTTGAAATAAAATAGAAAAAAAAAAGCTCAAGGTCACTAAGAAGAAACTGTTCAAAGGTTAAAGCAAAAGAAATAAAAATGAAAATAGAGTCATGTTGTTAAGTCGCTTGAAGGCGTTCTTTTGACGCAACAGAATGTGTGGATCTAGAGGAAACCGTTCAGTCAAGCAGTCTCTTGGTTTTGTTCGTATTGGCTTTTTTTGTTTTGGCGTTACCTTTGGAAATGGCAAGTGTATCCATTCATTTGTTACTAGCGGCTGGTTTCTTACGGCGGTTGCGCCAAAGTCAAGCTGCCACGTGGACTTTCTTCCGGTCCATTCTGTTCTCACCCTCGCAACCATTCACTCCCCCCCCCCTCTCTTTTCCCATTCTTTTTCACCCTAATTAGTTTGTGACTTGGCGATTTCCCAAATGTTTTCGAATATGTCCTCGGGCTAAACCCAACACTCGTGGTCTATTGTTTCGTCCCTCTGCTACACTTCTGGCGGTCAAGGATGACTTTTCAAAGCAAGCTGACCAGTCGTGACGCAATGACTTTAGCCAATTATCTTCTCTTGACAGCGACACGGTATCACAGGTGACTCCACCGACCCATCTCCACCCGTATCTGTGCCACCTTTTACCTAAGATATTTAAAACCCGGCATCACCAAATCAATATTTACGCCACGAGACGCCCACATGGGCAAAGGTCAAATCATTCTGTATCTTGCAGTAAACCCACATGTCCAGGTGCCGACATTGAACGAACGCGACAATAGCACCTGATGTGAAGTATGTAAGCTGTTTTTTTTTTGTGTGGCTTTACGAATCACTACATTAACGTATTCATTGCTGACATTGCAGGTTGAAATATGTGGACATTGTGATGTACAATACTAACAAATAAGGCTAATTTTCACGAAGACGCGAGAGCTTTACAAATAGACCAAAGCTTAACAAGAAAAAAAACAACCTATTTTGGTCTAGAGCAGTGGTATCAAACATTTGGGCCTGGAGGATGAATAAATTTTCTACACGCAAACCCTAAGCCTCACGACCGCTAATAATGTTTGGAGTCAGATGAAACTGGCTTTCTGCAGCACAATAATTCACAAGTGAAGATTTTCATACATGTTTTTTTGTTTAGTTGGCAACAGAGAAGGTCATTTTAGCGTCCTTGACATTGTGTAGTTGATCGTGAAGATCTCCAATGTGATAGGCCGGCAATGGGCCGACAGTGGGCCGTAGACCGTAGGTTGGGTATCCTCAGTGATAATTGACTATGGAAATTGTGATAACATTTCTCTGAATGGCCAGATCTGCTAAATAAATATGAACAGAAAAGATATGTTCCCGTTTCTGGTACATTACGCCGGATAAAGGATTCCTTAAGTAATGATCATCATCGTCAAGCTCCATTTGAGTGAGGGCTTGAGAGGCTCAATTCCTAATTTGCAAAAGCCCTGGACAGAAAATCTGGTGTTTTGCATAGCGCATACATGTCACCATACAGGTCGAGAATTTTTGGTTTCCCAAACCTGTCGAGAAGGAGTCAAAAAGAATATGAGACACGGATTCCTCTTCCTCCCCGCAGCGGGGGCACCGTGAGTCAAAATTTGGCCATAGCCGTGAGAAATATGAGCCAACAGGACAGTGGCCTGTCCGGCACTGTGCTAAAATAGCTTGCTCAGGCCTGGACAGCCTCCACCACGGGTAAGTGCGGTCGTGGCGCTTGATGAGCTCCCAGACTCCATTGGCTTTTTGGGACTTGTCCCAGCACTCACACCATTTTTCCATTTCTATTTTTTTAAATTATAGCCAGAGTATGATGATTCCTTATGTGGATGCTAATACTCAAGCATATACAGTATGCGAGAGAGCAAAAAAAAAAAAAACTAAATTGATTAGAAACAGGAAAATTTTCATGAGGGTTAAATAATATTTGACATTGAATTCAAGTCCGCATACTAAAACTTCGTGAGTAGCCCGTGGGTAAAATCAACTATTATTAAAAGGATCGCATCTTTTGCCTTTCAGGTTTCTAGTAGATGAAAGGGCTACAAAGATTTTAAAAGTTGACATTCCTACCAAATATAGTATGGATGTCACTGAACTAACAAATACAAATGGAGATTTGAAGGTCTACAAGAAGGAGGACTCGGTGGTCCACCAATCATGTTATATATTTAATATACAGGGATGCTTGATACTTCTCTGGAGACCTAAGTGATACAGTTCTTGTGAGTTTTCTTTTACACTAAATGCTAGTAAGAAAGTAAAGTTCCCCTTTCAGACCTTGCAATCTACAAGTGACTGATGATGATGATGTTAAGGTCATCTGTTTCTTTGGCCATCTGTTAACGAGCAGGGTGTCACAACGACCAACCGCCTTTATTTTCCCCAACTAAAGTCATTAGAGTTGGGCGGACTCTTGAAATCCCGAAATTCAAAATCCCAGTCTTCACCGAGATTCGAACCCAGGACCCCCAGGTTCGGAAGCCAAGCGCTTAACCACTCAGCCACTGCGCCCCCTCTGTATAAGCATTTCAATAATATTTGGTTTAGACATCTGTAATTCATATTTCTAAAAAATGTATAATGAATTTAACTTAGAGTGGGGGCCCGGGGGATTTTCAAATTTTGAACCCCATCCCCCACCCTAGCTACGCCACTGCTACAGTCACATGACAAAAGTGTTGTAAGAGATGGTCGTCTACGGCTGAAGGAGGCCAACAATATGATCTAAATTCTACATCAAGAGCAATAGTGATCCCCGGGGCACTAGTTTTATTATCATATACATTTTTATAAATACAAAATGAAGTATTGTCTCGTCGAATAAAATGAAAATCAAGTTCTCGGATTACATTGATCACATTGATTGACCTTTTGTTTTTTTTTTTTTGATGTTTTTTAAAAGAAGTAGGAAGACCAATTAGATATAAAATCTGGAAGAAATAGCACACTTCTATATGTTACATTGTTGATACGTTTTGCGCAATGCGTCACATTTGGAGGTTTAGTATTATTCAAACCATCTCTGCATCTATTATAATCCGATTCGTCCGTCGCCCTCAAGAAATAAAATTACAAAATTGTCAACATGGAGATATTTATGTTATGGCCTACTCTACACACTTTTATGTCTAGGCTGACCTACAAGGCGTAGCTAGGGTGGGGGAGGAGGGGGGAAATGAAAATCTCCCCTGGCCCCCACTTAAAGGGGGGAGGGGGCCAAATGAGTGAGTTTTTTTACGTTAAATATTACGCAAAATGCAGGGGCCCCCAAAAAGTTCAAGCTCCTGGGCCCCCAAATGATGGAAAATTCCTAGCTACGCCCCTGCTGACCTAGCAGTGTTTATGTCTATATCCCTCGCTTGAAAGTGTATGTTCCTTAAGTAGCGCCACTTAGATCTATCTATATGTCCCACACTTAATGACCTGTAATGACAGTAAGTTCACTAACCCTTCTAGTTATTTAGAACATGATTAAAGTGACCAATGTTGGAATGAGTTGTTGTTGTGTGTGTGTGTTTCTTCTTTTTTTTTTTTAACTACCATGGGAGTGGCCCATCAATGCAGACTAGATCTAGATTTACATACTCAAATAATTGTTAGGCTGGGTATTTTTAGGCCTTTGATCTTTACCTACCACATCTACAGTGTGCGATTAATTGTGTATTTGTGTGTAGTGAAATTGTGTATTGTGTATGACTCGAAATGTGTATGTGTTTGTGTGTAGTGAAACTGTGTATGACTCGAGATGTGTGTGTGTATGACTCGAGATGTGTGTGTGTGTGTGTGTTTGTTGGATAGAGTTCAATTCTTTGTTGCACTGAAAACAAATAATTCTGCTGGTGAAACAAAAATATTTTAAAAGAATGGAATTATTGGGAACAAGAGGTCAAACCTTCTCCCTGCAATGGACCTCATTCACTAATCGTAAACAACAATGAGCCATGTGATTCTATATCTCTTTTATACAAATTACGATCTAATTTTAATTAACAATGGTTATCACGTGACAATTGTTGTTTTTTTTTTTGGGTTGTTTTATCAATATTACCACGTAACCATTTGTTTCGGTGAAAGAGGTCCATTGAAACGTTGAGGCCATATAATGATTGACAATGGGGGGGTCCTAATAGTTACAGTACGAACTGAAAGGGCCCCATTTGGGTTCCTCTATAGCAGTTAGGAAGTCTTGAATGGATAGATCTACTGTGCAGTGGGCAAGATGTGATACATATCTCGCGTTTAACGAAAATCAGACTGAAACCTACTCTACTATAGTAGCCTAATTGTGATATTGTACACCAAGTCCTTGAAAGTTCAACGTAGAGTCACTGGCGCTCTGCATTAGTCAGAAAAAAAGTAATACAGGCTTAGAGCCAATGGTAAATTTTGACCAACATGGGTTTAAAACAAGAAAAGCATTAAAAAAATACTCAAAAAAAAAACATTATCTCCTTTATACAGATTATAATAAGGCTTGTCTTCGAGTCCGAAGATTAATGACAAGTGAAACTTATAGAGCAGGACGTCAACATTGATGACATATTCTTTGTTTCTTAGAGATGGATTATTTTGCATAAATGTAGATTACATAGGAAAAGAGGTTTATTGCGTCATCAAAACTTGATGCTCATTAGTATTCGGTGCGTAAAATTATTCTTGAATTTATTAAACTCTTGAATCAATAATACGTTACTTTCGCTTAACCAGGAATCTTTCTGGTGTGTGTGTGTGTGGGGGGGGGGTAAAACATGTTCCTTTCTTTTTAAATCTAGCATTCCTTAGTTACTACGAGAAAAACAATCAGTTGTCTAAAGGAGCTATTGCTTTTTTTTTTACAACTATTTTTCATGTTTACCTTGTTATCAGTCTTGCCCAATGCCCATAATATTGCTTACATTACATCAGGGCCGAACCTAACAATTGCGGGGCCCTATGCGAAACTGATTGCGCGGGGCCTACTCTGAGTGGGAATAAGGATAATAAGTGAAAATTAATATTTTGTATTCGAAAAAAAAAATTCGACTTTACTAAGTACAAAATTGCGATCAAATTAACTTTAATTTACGAACCTTGCAACCTATGGCATATTTATATGCCAGTAACTATAAAAGTAAATAAAGTATTGTAGCTTCAAATAAGGTGAAAATTCGCCCGATTATTACATTTTATTACACGAAAGCTGACAATGCCTTTTTTCTTTTATCCAGATATATAAGCCTCCGAGCAATGCTTCTCAGATTCACAGTGGCGTTCGGGTGGAAACGGTCATTAGAGGAAACGATTAGGCTTAATAGAAAGCAAAAAAAGGTGCCTAAGGACCAAGTCCATTACACCAGACGGGATGGATGAAAGCCCCAACAAATATGTCAATAATCACACACCGTTCCTCAAGAGGCCGTTTTTTATGGCGGACACCTGCATGGCTGATGTTGGTTAGAGAAGGAACATGAGGGTGTGCTCGGCATTTGGCCTCGCTTCTAATCTGAGCGGCCTTGGATACAAGCTATCGATAATAGGGATGTAATAATTTACATCTTCTTGGATCTTTTGCAGACATGATCTTGTTCAGACTGGCAGATGGAGGCAAGCTTCCATAGACTTAGAGTTCCAGCCAGTGGCGTCACTAGGGGGGGAGGTGTGGTCCGCACCGGGTGACACCCGTTAGGGGAGTGACACTCAAGTAAAAAAAAATGAACTTTACAATAACTAGGTTAGGGTTAAAAAAGCTGATGAGATCAACTTAATATCTTAAAATGTGTAGAAATGGGTGAGGTTCAATTTATGATATTCGACCTCAGAAAGATGAAAATGCAGCTTCAATGTCTGGAGCCATGGAGACATATAGAACATTTTAAGAAGCAACAGAAAAGCCATTTAATATATGTGTACAACATTCACTTAATTTATGTGGTCAACATTCTTTTTTAGAAAATTCTTCTTGCCTAATTTTTTTTGGTACTATTGAAAGAATATTTTCGTTCTGAAATTATAGCCACTAGAGGCAGAGCTTAAGATTTATCGAAAGTTGTCTTTTATTTAACTGTCTTTGCTTTATTATAAATTTTAGAAGATATACTAGAGGGCCAAAGATACACAATAGTACCTTTAAACTTTTGACAAAGTGGTGACCCAATTAAACCTTTTAACGTTAGCTCAAAGTGTTATTGAAAGGTTCTTTAAAAAGAAAAAAAAAAACAACAACTTGTAATTCAATAAAAAAAATAAAATAAAAACAAGAAAATGTCAGGCGAGAAATCATAAGATGTCGGACACACTGTTTAGTAGCAAGTTCCCCTTTCAAACCTTGCGGTGGATTGATAATATAAAGGTTATGTGTTTCTGTGGCCCACGGTTAACGAGGTCACCATGTGGCTAGCACAACCACCAACCGCCTTTACTTTTTCATAACTAATGTCAGGTACTCATTAGAGCTGAATAGACTCATAGGCGCATAAAGATCCGCAGCCTTCACCAGGATTAGAGCCCGGAACCCCCGGTTCGGAAGCCAAGCGCTTTACCACTTCGATTCCACGCATCTCTAGGCATTGATCGTTTTTTAAAGCTGAGCTTCTACTCATACTAGAAGCAGTCATTGATTTTGCAGATAAACCAAAAAGTCTTTATTTCAAGAACCGACAAAGTATTGTAGATGTAAGTTTCAAAATTATTAGCGTATATGATGATTCTCCAAAAGACATTTAAACAGTTATACCATGATTGAGAAGACATGTAAAGACAGCAAACTTTTTCTTGAAGAAACTAAAAATTGACAGAGCACGATTCATATGTCACTAAGACCTTAAAGAATATTTCTGAATCATTGAACAAAAACTTCAGCTATTTCTTACCGTATATGTGGCGTCACGTAAAATATTTTTTTAAAATAATTTAAAGTTAAGAAATATTTGAGATCGAGTTTAACTTTATTGATAAGTTTTCAATTTTGAAATCCAGAAAAGAAAACAAAACATTGTAATTTACTTAAGGCCGAATTGTAGCCAAATTGAACTATAGATACATTGTAACAGACGGAATTCTAAAATAGAATCGACACTCCTTTTATAGTTATTTAATAATTAATTAATGTAAAGTATATGTATTATGGCTTAACGAAAAAAATTGGAATTTGAGGTGAGGGGGGGGGCGACACCCTGCTCTGACCGCACCGGGTGACACCCACTCTAGGGACGCCACTGGTTCCAGGAGTCTTAGACTCAACTTTCAACACTATTGCAAAGATGTATTAGGGTTCTGCCTATATCTACTCAATGACGACTAAGCCTAGATCTGTACTTTAGCTAGATCTACAGACTTTTTAGGATATTACTATTATTTAAGATATTTATTAAAAACAACTGAATACAATAGATCTATATTTCTTCACATTTTTGTTTTGTTTTTGCTGTTTATTGAAAATAGAATAAATAAAAAATAAAACTTGCTGAAATAAACTGCGACGGAGCAGGCGAAAACGCAAGGAAAAATCACTAACGACTGAGCGCGTGCCAGTAGAGGGCGCTGTGCGTTAACATAGCAGACAAGTCTATTCTTAGCCGATTCTCACACAACTCAGCGAGCTGAAACCTTTTGTCATGGCTGGGACGTAGGTCAGAGAACACATGAAGTTCTGTACAACGATTGTCGCCAGCTAGAATACTTACCAAGTAAGTATTTAACAATTGTTAATCTATAAATCTTAAGTAGGTCTAGATCCTAGATCTATTTCTCATCGTGGTCCGCTTCGCCGCCGAATACAATCTTAGTTATTCATTCTGATTTATTGTTCAGTCTCAGACACACACACAGACACAGGTTAGGTTTTGACCTAAAATGGGATTGTTTTTTTTTTCTCCATACTACGATTTGGATTATCAAACGATATGATGAATGATTATTTTATACTTTGAATAAAACTCTTACATTTCTGTAATGCTGTTCTAATATGGATTACTTAGTTAAGATCTCATTTATTTGGTCACTATCTATATAGATATAGATCTAGCTAAGTCTAAAATATAATCTAAATTCTATCTAGAATCTAGGCAAGTCTAATATTATTGATCTTTTCAATCGCATGTTAGGCAAATAGACGAGGTCTCCTCTCAACAGCTGATTGGCTACTGCGATTAAAGCCAAATGCCAAGTTTGTATCGCTATTAAATTATTGCATTAAAAATCATTACCATGAATAAATCATAATTATGATAATACACTTATTTATAGATCTAGATCGATCTAGTGACTCTAGTCTAGATCTTTAGATGTAGAATGATAGAATCTAGATTCTAGATCCTAGATCTAGAATCTATCTAATCTAGAGTGACTAGATCTAGAGGGTCTAGAAATCGATCTAGCTGCTGTAGATTGTAATTTGTATATACTATAGACTATAGATCTAGATGTCACATAGAGTAGACATAGAATCTAGTGATAGTCATAGACTAAACTAGACTAGACTTGGAATATTTTTTTTTAATTATATAGACTAATATCCATTTATTATAATAATATCTAGATTTAGATCTAGATCTATAATAGATTAATAGAATATATAGTAATTTTATAGTCTAGAGATCTATCTAGTCTTGTAAGACTGGGAAAAAAATACTTGTCTACTACTCTAAATCTAGGTCGTTGGCCTACCCCGGTTTTGTTCAGCTGTTAGTGTTAGGAAAAGTAGGTGGCTAAAAATAAACTTGCTTTGTTGTTGTCATAACTAGCCTAATGCGGGAATATTTGCATGCCTAGACTAGATTGTAATAAATTGATTTTTCAAGCAAAAATGTTGAGCGTTTTTTTTTTATAAAATTAGTTTTAGATGTAGACTCTAGATCTAATCTAGACCCAAATATATAGAGCATGGGGGCTATGTTATTTGTGTAGTAATGAATCATAATGGTTCAGTTTGTGTGTGTGCATCCAATACCGGCAGTCAGTTCGCAACAGGCGCAGCTTTAAGTGAGATGTCTAGGAGGCTAGCAGTCGCAGGCTTATTCATTATGAATCATCTGTGTGACTGGGTCCTGGATTAAACAATGTTGTTGATCTTAATCATGCTCAAAGTTGGTTAAAAGATCACAGATTGAATACTATGATCATTATCTAGATCTACACTTATAGATAGGATATAGATATTGAGATCTAGATCTAGATTTAGAAGTCTATAATCTAGACACCAGATTAAAAATTGCCGGTAAAGATCTAGATGACTAGAAATGACTACATTTAGATTTAGATCTAGATTATAATAATATAGTATAATAATCTAGAAAAAATCTTGAGTCATGATTCATATATAAATTTGTATGTAAATTCTAGTGCTAGATTAGTCTGATATGGATTAAATGGAAGTTCAAGATCCTGTTAGCCATGTAATATTCTTACTTGTGAACAATATTTACTGTAAGTAAAGCCTAAGAAACATTTTGTGACATGCTATCTAGATTTAGACTCTAGATATTCAGTTTTTGTTTTGACTTTTAGAGTACTAGATTAAATAATTTCAAATAAGCTATTGATTTTGTGTGAATACAAAATGATTTCTCAACTTTCCATTCAGGCCTGAATCTAAGATCTTGATGACTGGATCTGTAGTATATTTGTAATTAAATACTTAGATCTTGATCTTATTATAATTCTTTATTATTTAACATTAAAAAGGATGACTCATAGCCATCCTTCTATAGACTTTATTTATTTAAAATACATATCTTAACAAATAAAAAAAAAAAGATTGTTGATATAGTCACAGCTATAAATAGAAGCACATCTATAGGTCAGTTTGACCTAACTGTTTTAAAAAGTTTTCAGTAATATAAATTTGTTTTGTTCAGAGGGGTTGGTGATGCACTTGGTTGATGAGACTTGATTGGTAACATCAAGGCTATTCAAAAGTGTTCATAGTTGGATGGATGAACAAAGAATGTATATGTGTTCCCCACAGGATATAGTGCTATATAATTTTGTTAGTTTTATTTATCTTTGCTGGGTTCAAGGTTTTTGTTGAGAGTATTCTATGGAATAATTAACAAGCATGGTATGATGATTAACATGGCTGTGTGAATGAATTCACTTGATGCTGTATGCCTTCTCACTTGTAACTTGGTATTTCCCCCACCCTATGAGTAAACACTGTAGTATTATTACCAGTACATCTATATCTTCCAATCTTAGGTCAAGAATTTCTCATCAAATATTCTCAATGATTGGGGTGTAGGGGTGGAAGAAATGTCATCCAAGAGCTTTAAGTGTGTCAGTGTATTGTTTGTGAGAATGAGTGATGACAGTTAAGAGAAACTGTTTTTATCTGTGTATGTGTTTGTGTGATAAGAGATGTGTGCCTACAAATATCATGGTTAGTTGAGCTTATCTGCTGTTTACTGTGAGCAAAGTATTCATGTGTATGTGCGGTTTATTTTTACGATTATGAGGGCTTAAAACAACAACAACAACACGTTTGCAATGTAAATGTGTTTAGTTGTTATTAATATTGTGTTGTCATAGCAACTCAGTGTGAATAAACATTTTTTTTAACTGTGCTCAGCTTATGTGTTGCCTGTACTGCTGCACGCTACACATTGAGTTAATATGTTGTATATGTGTTTGGCTGTTGTGTTATTACTGTGCTGTGTGTACTGCAACACAGTGTGATTTAGGACTCATTATGCCAGTTGACACGAGTGAGCATAAGAGGCCATTGAGAGGGAAGTTAGCGTCATCGTTAGGTGTGTGCCTTCAGTTCGGTGCTTGGGATTATTTCTAACCCTGGCTTACATTTTGGACATACATGTCCATTGCTCGGACACATAGATGTGATACAATACTTGTCAAGTTCATGTGATTTCGGATATTCACTTTAGTTTGGTAGTAACTTTGTATTGCCGGTACAGGTCATTAGTGACATCTAGCTGTTTCTGACTTGCGGGTTTATCCAGGTGTGTTTAACAAAATGTAGTTGTTGAAACTTGTATTGCCAGTATTGCCCATATATAGAATGTCGTCCTCCCCACCCCCACCAGCTTGGTATCATGTTTGTTACCTTACAAGTAGATACAGTCTCACAGCATGACTATCGTTTGTGCTTTTTTTTTCCACTAACGATAGACATTAAAAAAAATTTTTTTTATAGACTTAACATAACTGCCATTCCTTGTTTACGTTGGAGTGTAAAGGTGTACTTTGTGTTTGTAGTTTTAACTGTATAATCACAATGTCTCCTTCATAAAGATACCATTGCATATTGTGTTTACACATTTCTTTCATGTTTTACATAAGGTCCTTAACATTCAAATAAAAAATTCTGTCGTGATAAATACCTCCCCCCCCCCCCCCCCATCTGTCTATGTTGTCTCTTGATGTTGATTGCAATACTTGTGGTTTGCATGTCAACTCAACTAGGTTGAAGTGTCATGTGGCGTATTAGACATCTTACAAGTTGTCTTTGGAATAAAATCATCCAAAAAAAAACGATTAAAAGCAGATTCACCACTATACTAGTAGTAGGAAGAAAAAAAAAAAGATGTGATTGGATTTCAACATTGATTTTTCAATCATGCTTAAACATTTTTTTTTCTTGTTTTATGAGTACAAAATTTAGTACTTGATCATGGAAGTAACTGCCAGGCTGATTAGCGTTCATAATGCTATTACTTGATAATTTACTTAATAACGAATAAATTGTATTTTTTATAAAGATTTCAAATCCAGTAGGACAAATGCAAATGTTGGCATTGGCGTTATAACGTTTACAAGTCAAAGGCGCCAGGCTGATTTTTGTTGGATGTCCGAATGGCTTGTTACATTATGGTCTCACCGAATCGTGTTTCTCTCAAGGGTTTTATCCTTTCTGTCTAGATTAAATAGAGACCATTAACCAACGTCTGTCTCTGATTGTGTTGAAATAGACTCAATTGAACACATCATTGCAGGGCTTCGTGATCTTTATCAAGTGTCTCTGTTTCTTACATTCTATGAATTAGTTAGGAAGTAAACGCTGGGGATCCTCTCTTGTATTTCTTTGAAAAGAAAAATGTGTGTGTGTTAGGGCCGAGTGTGGGGCCGACAATATCACTCGTGGAGGTGGAGTGCATTTTTTTCCCCTAATCACGTATCCAGTCATTGGAATGAATCTATTAAGTAGACGAGGAGCCCCGGCTCTTATCTCCACACTTCACTTGTGTTCACTAACTTGATTACGTCTGGACATAAGGTTGTGATTTAGAACTCTGACCCAATGTTACGTACTTAGTAGCGGGATATTAACCACCTCACCCACATTCTCACGCGCATATTTATTCCTGGCTCGTACATACTCTTCCCTCCCTTTTCCATTCGGTGGAAATTTTCTTGGGACTTTAAAAAAAAGTAATAGCCTGTGCTTTCTAAGAGACCCCTTTCATTGAGCATCGTTGTATATTCTGGTTAAGTTATTGTCTTTATTAAACATTTGAACTACATACAGAACTCCCTCCCCCCCCCCTTTTTTTTTAACTTATGGTGTCTCTACCATTGAGTCTTTGTGAAGTATTGGGCATTTGTGTCTTTCAATCTAGACTACATGAGACCTCCCAATGAATGTAGATTTGAATATTCTAGTGGTGGCGGGAATAAACTACAAATTAGATTTATGTGATATGATTTATTGAATCGATTCCGATTCAGACTTTGATGTAACTGTATTTCTATTATCTAATATCCTTATTTTTGTTTCAAAAAAAACTTAACACTGTAGCATTTTCCACGACAAGATTTTCATTCTGTTCTTTCCTTAAACTGTTTTTTTCCCCCTCCCCTTTTTAAGAGTGCATGTAGATACGTGACCTGTGTCCATGAGTGTTGCAGAACGAGATATGCTAATAGACACAATGTCTGAGCCAGAAAGCAAAGCGTCCTTTTACTTTGACCATTATGTCTGGCTGCTTGATTGGGTGATAGGGGAGGGGCGTCGATAGAGAAGTGAATGGGTAAGCGGGAGTTGGATTGGTCATCTCCAGACTTGCCCCTTAGTGCTTACTAGGCGTTCTTTGTTACAATTTGCCCCAGTGACCTTGTGACCATGAATAGAAGAAATGTTTTTCATTACCAATACGTTGGGTAAGTTTTGGAGGGAGGGGTATTATGTAATAGAAAGGGGGGGGGTATGAACGAGAGAGAGAGGGGAAAATGGACGGGGGCTGGGTGGTGAGGGGAAGACAAATCCCAGTATAAAAGGCCGTTGATTGCGTTGAAGGCATTTGATTGGCAGGTAGGGTTTAAAGTGAACAGTTCTTTTAGAAGTGTTTAGGCTATTGGTGTAGTGTAAGCCTAGTGGTCAAGACCTATCTGTGTGCTAGGAGTTGGCAGGTACGATAAGTGTTTATTAGATCCATTTATACTTTTGTGTGCTAGGAGTTGGCAGGTACGTTAATAATTAATTAGATGAATTTATAGATCTTTATACTGTAACCCCATCATTGCAAATCACGTTTCTAATTTTTATTAAAGAAAATAGACATGCGTCTTGGTCATGGGCTAATTAAAGGCTTTATAAATAACTAGAATATAGAAGTCTCTAAGTGTAAGTTTAGGCAGGATGATGAATCTTTCACAAGTATATATATATTTAAGTATTTTATGGAAGTAGGACGGGCCTGGTACTCTCTATTGTTTGTTTGTTTCACATCGACACAATTTTCTTGTCTTTTCTATGATCATTTGCTTGAAATGTAAAACTGCAGTTGAATGCTTATGTTAATGGTTGTTTTAACTTAAACTTGTGTAAGTAATTGAAATACGCCATTATTCAGGCATTAATTATGATTTAATTTTAATACAAATAGCCTACCACTGGGGCTAGACAAATGGGATTTTTCTTGGATAAATAAGTATCGTGTGTATTTTAATTTCGAGTTTTTCCCCCAAGTAATAAAAATTTGAAGAAAAATAAAAAACCACTTTTAGAAACGAAATGCATGTATTGTAAACTAAGTATAAAGTAAACTATAATGTACTGTATCCACATCCAGCCCTACTGTTTAACTTGACACATGAAAGCCCTACCTAACAAGCCCATTTAATGCATCTGATATTGGCCTTACATTTTGAAAATACTAATCAAAAGATAAGTAGACTAAATGCAATAAGCCCTTGCCTTAAAGTTATGAATATTTTACCATTGAGTCTAGTTTAAAATGTGAAAGAATCTAAGCTAGATTATTAAGATGTCCTTTCAATTGTTTTTTCTTTGGACTAAATCGGCATTGCAGTAAATAATAACCTCTCCAGACATTGACAATGCACTTCGATTATTCGTAGGTAACTCTGATTTCCAATTAGAGGCCAACTGGTGCTGTCATGTTACAATGCCAATGAAAGAATTAGAACACCGATGTCTAGATGTAAAATATAGGCTTATGTTAATCTAGAGTCTAGAGAGCACCAGTATTCCATAAACAACAGTTTTAGTGTACAGAAACATTTAAGTATGATTTAAGGAATCTTACGATTAAAGGGGGATATGCCAGTAGTTATAATCTCATTGTTCTGTTGTTTCAAAGGCATGTGTGTTTGTGTGCGTTGTTAGAGAAAGTTAAATTAGGGTCGAAGTTACTCATTCTCTTTCATTTATAACAAATAATTTGCAGTGGAAATGTGAAGAGCGTAAATCTTTTAATTTCCCCACTCAACTCTATTTCATGCTGTATCCTAGCCTGCGTAAAATGTACAGCTCCTACAGTGTTCATGACACCTCTCTAACTTGGTTAGATAACAATGAGTAGATGGCAACAAAAATTGTTTCCTATGACGCTACTGTCCCACTCCAAAACGAAGTGTAGTTCTTTCGTCCCACTGCCGTATGACGTCAAACTCGAAAATCCTTATAAATAACGCTGTTCGGTTGCCATAAATAGTACCACCGCTGTCCTCCCCACCAGAGATAAAAAGTCTCCTCGCTAAGCTATGAATGGCACGACACAGCGGCACGTATATGTAGCTTGTCTACCACTGGAGTGTACTGTATGTATGTTGTGCGTGCCTGCGTACGTACAATCTCTTGAATTTTAATGACATGTTTGTACCCCATGTAACAGAACTTGTTCAGACTGCTCTGAAATCATTCCCATAATCCACTCCTGACTAGTCGAGGCACACAACATTGCCGAACGTTTTATACTTCGCAGTTACTTACATTTGTATTCTTACTGATCAGATCTGTTGCTTGTTGATGTGTAGGCTACATCTAGTTTTCATACACACACAGATGTGTTAGGTTTGTTCTGCTTGTTAGTACCAAATGTGTTTAAAAGCCAGTTTAAAGAAGGACAGACATGCTGGGAAATAACAAAAAATGGAAAGATAAATACATTTATAGGTTTACGTCATAATGAAACTGAAAAATTAGATTTTTTTTTCTCGACACACACACACACACATTTGAACAAAAAAAAAACATTTTCCCCCTCTCCAGGCTAACCCCAAACCTTTTTAAAAAATTCCTTTACTTAGCCCCCTTCTGCCCCCAATCCAAAACTAAAATGTGTTTTCTGGTTTGATGAGTATTTAATTTGAGATAAATATTATCGTTAGACCTACTTACTAATATTACTTAGTCAGCACTTGGTTACCTGTATCTGCTAGTATAGCCTGGACAGACTTCATTCCATGGGAAATCCCATCTACATCCACCTACCTACCATTCTATGAATGCTTGACATTGTCATTCAGTTCTTACCCTTGCCACACACACTTTATGTGTGGGTGTGTGTGTGTGCTTTTTAGATACTTGAACTTTCTTCTCACTGTCCCCATCTTTTCAATGTTGCTCTCAAAAATTTGCTTAACAAAATTTATGCATGTCATTTGGTAGACATGTTGATGACTTATTCCAGCCCCCCCCCCCACACACACACACATTATTTTGACCAGCTAGCAGCCTTGTTGTTACCTACTCACATCACTGGCTTGGGAATGGGATGGGTGACTGGTAAATCAAAGCAAACAAATCTTTATTTGGGCATTGTTTACATTCTCTTGGAATTGTGTCTACATTCTTTAAAATAGTGCAACATGTTACATTAAGTCTGATCAAACAAGTGTCTACATTTTGTAAATGGACTAAATGACTCATGACAGCCTTCTCAGTTTTTTTTAGTTTTTTTTTATTTATCATACATGTTTTCAAGAGATTGAAATCTATATATAAAGAAAATGTGTTGGCGTAATTTTCAAAACAAGTTATATAATATATATAAATATATATATCAGAGAAGTACAGAAGTATTCATTTTGGAATTATATTTTATGTCATTTTTGTAAATAAATTTCCTTAAATTTTTTTTCTATAGTCATCAAAGTGCAACAATTAACAAGATCTACCACTCTATATATCATCTCCCTTGTCAGCACTATATCCCATAATTGAAAAAAAACTAAAATAAATAAATACATGACAGTTTATGCTAATCACAGATGACAGATCTTAGAGGATTATCATCTTATCTTAATATGACTGAAGGGTTGAGATTACTCTTATATCCTTGTCACTTAGATTGACAGCATGGAATAGGAAGCCTTTTTTTTTTTTTTAGACACATATGGACCAAAATTATACATGTGTGTCATTGTTATGTTGACATTTAAAAAAAAATGATTATTAAACTTAATGGCTCTGATACATCATCTAAGTTTGGAACATGCAACGTTTATTGAATTAGTTAATTATAAATCAATGGAAAATAAGATGTAGTATTTGAATACTGTATTATAATATTTATATAGGCTGATGAGCGTTACGCAACATTTTATATTTTGAGTTTGATTTTTCAGTTAAATTTGTTAATGGCTGAGTGGCATATACCTTTTTGCTACCTAACAAGGGGGCTCGAGTTCAAATCTCAACTTAATCTGAATAGTGTTTGCTGAGCATCTAAAAGCAGCATAAAAACCTCCCTACATACCCCTCCCCCACAGGTCCACAAAAGAAATTAGACAGTGCACAGAGCATGCTAGAGCACAACAAAAGTAATTTTACCCCATTTACCTCTAATTAAATTGTACCTTTTTCTGCCTCCATAAATAATTGTCTAAATGGAATTTTGGCCTTGCTAACCTTGACCTATTGGTGTATAAATTGAAAGTATTAAGGGCAATCTTTTGTTAGTTGTGCGCTTGTTAATATTTTTTTTTACAAAATTGATTCAAAGTATTGACTGATGACAGTGAGAAGGTCACTGTAAAAAAAGTTGTTTTTTTTTCAAAGATTAAGTAATTGCAAAAATAAAATAAAAACATTGATACAAATTTGAAGCACAAATGTTTGCTCAATAAACCTGCTAAAAAAATTAAAATGTACATTAGTTTTTTGTTGTCTGTGGTTAAGTTATTATCTGTCATAAGTTATAACTAAGTTAACCTTATTGTAATTAAACTAAATGGTGTATGCTGCTAATGACTAAAAATAACTCACAATGATAATTTTTGTTTCTTTTTCAGAATTGATCCTGAAATATACAAGATAAACACAAGCTTATCTACTGGTTGTTTATTGCAATAGCTACCAGGGCCTTGAGGCAATGGTTCGACACAGCCCCTCCTCACAGTCTACCAGACCCACATGGCCGCTAGCACCATCCTCTTCATCCCCACCTGTAGTAGATGAGATAGTCAATCACTCCACTACTGCAAGTAAGTAACTCACATAGAGAAATCTTCAGGAATAATACAAATAAATTATGTTTAAGCAGCAGTGCTGAAGAAATTTATTTATTTTTTCCTTTTCATTTCCATCTTCATTAATCAGTTTTAAATGTTATAGAAGGAAATTAGAATATTTAATATTACAACTCTCTATACCTCTACCCACATACACACACCTTATTAGTTAACACAAAAAAAAAAAACTACAAAAATAAACAAAAACAACTCAAAATTGGTGTAAGTAGTGAAATTCCCCTTTCAGACCTTACGATCTATAGGGCAGATGATGTTAAGGTCATCTGTTTCTTTGGCCAACAGTTAACCAAGCAGGGTGTCATGTGGCCAGCTCAATGACCAACTGCATTTACTTTCCCCAAGCAAATTCAGGTACCCAATAGAGTTGGGTGGACTAGGCACCCTCAAAATCCTGAAATTCAAAATCCCAGTCTTCACTAAGATTTGAACCCCGGACCCCAGGTTAAGAAGCCAAGCACTTAACCATTCAGCTGTTGCGCATGCCCATTTGGTTTAAGGAATTGGTAAATTATACTTACCTGTAATGAAAATCCTGACTTTGCTATATTTTGTTGGAAACAGTAGTTGGTAAAATTTAAAGGTGTTGCTCTGCAATAGTGAATTTGTTTCATTTTCATCTTTTCCCTAAAACATTTTAAAATTTTTTTTTCATTTTCAAAACTTGTGTAAAAAAAAATGCAGCTGACATTTTCCAGAATTAAAAAAAAAAATTGCAAACATTTCTACACTGCTTGCGTATGTGTAAAAGCTATTATATCATCAACTTCACTGGATGTTTATACTCATTTAGATTAAATTTTTTTTTCTTTAAAAATAATAAGTTTTTTTTTTAATGTTTACGATCTGTTTTTTTGTTCTTTCTTTATTTATAAGAAATATAATTTTTGTGTAACTTATATTTTTCTTTAGATCTCCATGGAGCAATAGGTGAACACAGACGTACCAGTCGCTCATCATCAGTTTCTTCTGGTGGATCCAGCACCAACAGTGCAGATGGATTAAATGGATTGGATGTTGGTCGCCAGCAATCTCAGA
Organism: Biomphalaria glabrata; assembly: GCF_947242115.1. NCBI lineage: Eukaryota > Metazoa > Mollusca > Gastropoda > Planorbidae > Biomphalaria > Biomphalaria glabrata. The sequence goes on along the minus strand of NC_074718.1, from coordinate 35,177,539 downwards.
GTAGGCTTGCATTGGCACAACAGAATCATGTTGTGCAGGATGCATCTCTTCTATCTCTGAATGGATCACAGGATAAAAAGGACTCCACAGAAGCTAAACAGGTAAAATTTACCAATGTATTCTATATGATACAGTGATCTGTCTGGAAATAGCTTAAATACTTCAACAGTAAATAAATAATATGTATAATTCACAATTTTTTTAAAGTGTTTCTTTACAACAGTGTTTATCATACCTTTACCTGTGGATCCCCTCCCCCTTTTTTAGATAAAAATATAATGGTCCTCCCCCACCCCAAGTTAGCTGAGTGGTCACAGGGAGTACTGTAAGCTCCATTATTGGTGTCAGGGAAGGTTTTTATAAGTCTTTGCATATATTCAGAATATATTATAAAACTAAATTTATGTAATAAACTTACATTAAAGTTTATTGTTTATTGTTTATTGTAAGATAATTTTAAGCCCTTCGAACACAAGAAATAGTGTAACGATAGCAGGTTCTCTCACATATTCAGCAAAGAAATTATTTCTGACATCTACAATACTCTTTTTTTTTTGTTTATCTTGATAAGAAAGGTGAAATAAGGTTAAATGAAGGCCTGGCATGGGCTGTTACTGAATAATTTACTGTCTTGTATGGCTTATTGTTCATTCTAGTTAAAAAAACAAACAAATAAGGTAAATTAAAAAATCAGGCAGCATTTTCCAATGTGTGGAACATTCAAAGTAAGTATAGTGCATCTGTAACAGCATTATCATCATAGGATCAGTCTTGTGTAATTTAAGACATTGTGTCATGGACCCTTTTTTTTTTTTTGCTTGTAAACAATGTTTGACAGTCAAGAGAAATAAATTATGGGAAAATTGAGAAGAAAAGCAGAGATATATTGAAATGTTTTCTTAACGAGAAAGTTTTGACTCTTCTATCTTGTTGCAGTTACCCTCACAAAACCAAATATGTGGGAACAAGTCTTACTTGGAAGATAAAATAATTTTTCTTAGTTCAATTATTTTTTTTTTAGCATTAGTATTGATGACTTCATTACTTTTATATAAACTGGTTTATGGCTAGATAAATAATAATATGCCTCGCCATTTTTAGCTTCAAGAAAAGCTGCTTTAGAACAAGTAATGACAGACATTATTCAAAAGATTGGGCAAACTACTTTGCTGTAAAGGGTGGGAGGACACTATAAAAGTTTTGTATAAAATGGAGGAAAAAGTGCATCAATATTTTGCTTTCAAACCTTCTGTTTCAAAATATTCTTCCATTTTTGTATCATTCTGCAGCCGCTGTCAGCATCAGATGATTCTGGGCATTTCAACTTATTTATGGGCAGTCAAAGCTCTGGACACTTGCAACAGGATATACAGAACTTTCCTGACCTTGCTTCAAGTAAGACTTTTTAATTGAATGAAATATTTGTATGCATAATGCATTAGACCACATTTACCAAGACTCAACAGACCATTTATACTGAGTTAAAAACACAGTTAATTCTATATTTCGAAAACTCTGCAAAAAAATAATGACATTCTCCACCTGATCCAATTGGCTTCAATTTTACTAAAGGATTTTAAAAATAAAGACAATAACTAAAATACCTTTGTAGCATTTCCCAGGATAGTTCTTAAAAAGAACAAGCAAAATAAAAAAAATACTTAAAAAAAAAGAAAAAAAAAACATAGCTTATATTAAGTGGTAGTTGTTTCAATTAGTTTGGATCAGTCATGTAATTAAATTTGTAATATATCTAGACTAAGAATAATAAATCTGCGATTAGAAATATTTTTACTAATTCTTTTTGTTTAGCGCAATTTGATACTTTTAGTTTTCTCAATACTCCTATGACTTGTCTAACCAGTTGGAAAAGCGTAAAGGGGGGGGGGGGGAAGAAGTGGGTATCTAAATGATAACTTTTTAAATGTAATTTTTTTTTGAAAAAGTGAACGACCTGCATTTGAACTTAAGGGGTAAGGCCTCCTCAAGCTAATACTGTAACCACTGTGCCAGGGAGGCTGCTTATGAAAATAGTTTTTTGTTAGCTATTTATAGTTATTTACAAACTTTTCCTTCTACTAACAATAAAGGGGACTTACTAATTCAACTTATACCACCTTTTTCACCTTTTACCAATAGTTAATTTATTAATTAAGAACATCTTCATTTGTACTGTAATGTAGTGTTTCTGTTGCAATTATCCTGAAGTAGTTTTTGGCATTATTAACATTCATTCTGATTATCCACCATAAAATAAAGTAATGAGAATGTTAAAGAAAGGCTCATCACTGAAGTAATACCAGTAAACTAAAAGACTGTTGATCTGACAATACCCTCACATAATCCTCCCATTAAGAGAAGGACATTTCCACCTAAGTAGAATAAATTCCATACTCCACTGTAGACACAGTTCCCACACTTGCATAACTGTCCAACATTAATAATCTCTCAGCCTATTCCACCTCATACAAAAGAGCCTTCAGCTCAGCAGCAAAAAAACTGGTTAGAAGATGTCATTGTTTAATTTTTTGTTTTGTTTTATCTCTTATGTAATTTTTCCAAGAGTTGTTGTTGTTTTTTTGGTAGGCATACTGAACTTAGTTGTACAAATCTTCCTGTCTACCCAGACCCATAAATTAATAGAACTTAACAAAAACTCCTGTTTTAACCTGACTCTTAATTTATTTTAATGACATGATAGATTTTAATATTTTTTTTTTTTTTTACAAAGCTTATATCAACACACTCTGTCTGGTAAAATGTTTGAGCATGATTTGTCTCCCACTTTCCATCCTCAGATCAAGCTGAAATTTTGCATAATTAATTCATAGTCAATGACAATACACAAATCAATCCATAATATTCATGTCTTCTAGAACTATAACTGGCTTGTTTAACAAGCTAATAAATATTGATGAAATTAAAATAAAACTGATTACCCAGTAACACAAAATATTAATATGATAATTTTTTAAAATTTTAGGACAAGGGAGACCAATAATTGGCCCAAACAACAGTTCCAGTACATTTACGCCTTCTGTAACTGAACCAGACATGAGCCGATTATTCACTGATCCATTCAGTTCTAACCTTCTGAGTCCAAGCGTGCAGCAAGACCTCAACCACTTGGGCCTGCCCAACTTCTTTGACAGTTTGACACCATCAGCCAATGATGTTGGATCGATTGGCACCCTGTCACCTTATGTTCCTGCATTAAGCTATCAGATTCTCAGTGAAGGAAACAGCCTTTTTAATAGTACAGGATTGTTCTCTGGTAGCCAGAATATGAGCAACAAAGCCAGTGGTAGCAGTATGTTTCAGAGCCAGCCAACTCAGAGTGCTTTTGGTTTGTCGGGTGGTCAGAGTAACTACAATAGCGCTCCAGTGCAGTATGGTAGTAATTCTAATTTATCCAACTTCAATTCTGCCTCTGCACAGAGTACCTATGGCTTGAGCAACTCTGGAGTCAATGGAAGCTATGGCAACTCTACAGGATATTTCTCCTCCAACAGACAAGGTAATGATTATTATGGTCCCTCTGGTTCAAATTACCAAGCCTATGGCTCTCAAGATTTTAGCCTTCCACCACCACCCACACAGCCTTGGCATGGCAATGCCGGTACCATGCCAGAGTCGATGGCCAAGCACATCATTTGCGAAGGCTGCAATAAACAGAAGAAGTGGCCTCATACCTTGGATTGTCTTCATAGTTTCTGCTTCCCATGCATTGCCTCTAGGTTTAGCCCCACAGATAAAACCATTACCTGCCCCAAGTGTCCTAGGAAAACAGTAGCTAGGGATGGTCCTTGCAACATTCTTCTTGATTACCAAGGAGCCAGGTACATGAGAGAGAAGCTAAAAGTTTTTCCTTTTGGCTGTACTGGATGCACCCGAGATCAGGAGGCTGTTACCTGCTGCACAACCTGCATGGCTTTCCTTTGTGCTGAATGCAAGGAGGGTCACAAGACCATTCACCATTTTCAAGGTCACAGCCTGACACCCATCACCAAAATTGGAAAGTGTGCTGATGGAGACTACAAGCCACTTTGTGAGAAGCACATGACAGAGCCCTTAAGTAAATACTGCTGCACTTGTGAGCTGATGATGTGTGAGAGATGTGTTGGTGATCATCATCACTCAGAAACTGCCAACAATAGCCACGACATACAAGAGATCTACTACATTGTTGTTGAAAGGCTCAAGACCTGGAATGAGGATGCAAGCATTAAGCACAAGGATGTGGTGGAAATCACGAAGAAAGTACCTGTTCTCCTCCAGGCCATGGACAATAAAAGGCGAGGCTTAAGAAAACAAATTGAAGACTACTCAGACTACTGCAAGACTGTTGTTGATCAAAACAGAATAGCTGCTTTAGAGATGTTGGACAAGACTCACAATGCTATGGAAACTCATGTTACTAGTTGGGCAAAAATTATCTCGAGTATTGAGCGTGAGCTGGAAGCAGTGTCCTCGTTCAATTCTCGTACACTTGAAGGTGGTTCCAAACTGGATCTCCTGAAATTGCTACCTACAATGGAGAATGAGTACAAGCGATGTGTAGCTGGTTATGCCGAAACAATAAAAGACACAGATGGCATCAAAGTGGATATAAAGTTTGACCCCAACTACAAAGAGTCTCACACTGTCTTGAATCAAAATTTTATGTCAATAAGCTATATGGTGAATGACATTGAGCAGAAAGTTTCTCCGACTCCCGGCACCCAGAGGAATGATTTTACTAGAACCCGACCCATAGCTGACTATGCTGCAAGTGGTGCAGCAGAAAACTCTGATTGCAACTACCAGCGCTGGTCGGCAGCCCCTGATTCTATGTCCATTTCCACCTGGAACAATGTGAGCGAGCGTGACAGAAAGAATGGCACCTTCATACCTCACTTGAACCGCTGCCGCACCAAGACATCATACATTCATATGTTTGGCGAGTATGGTCGATCAGAATATGCCTTTACAGAACCAAGTGGTCAAGCATATCTTAAAGATGGATCCTATGTTATTTGTGACACCAATAACCATCGAATAGTGTATTACAACAACAAGCACGAATTTGTCCGCACAATTGGTCAACCCCCTAATCTGCCTCCAGTTGCAGAGGACTCTGAGAACAGAAGTAATGGGATGCGCAACAAAGGCTTTACCAGACAGGAAGGCTATCTGTATTTCCCCAACAGAGTTGCAATTTGTCCTATTACACAGAATATCATAGCAACTGAGCGCCCACCAAGTCATGACATACAGATCTTTACCATTGAAGGAGAATTTGTCAGATGTTTTGGCGGCAACATCCTTCAGCACCCCAGAGGTGTCACTGTTGACGAGGAAGGCATTATCATTGTGGTGGAATGCAAAGTGATGAAACTTGTCATGTTCAACCAGGATGGCAACTTCATTGTTTCCCATTCTCTCACTAAAGATTTAGAATTCCCCAACGATGTTGCTGCCAAGGATGGGAAAATCTTCATCAGTGACAATCGTGGTCATTGTGTGCAAGTATTTGACTACGATGCACGCTTCCTGTACAAGATTGGCAATGAGAGCATCACTTATTTCCCCATTGGTGTGTCCATCAATTATCTGAACCAGGTTGTGGTCACTGATAACCACAACACCTTCAACATCACAGTGTTTGATATCCAGGGTCAAGTGGTGAATATATTTGAGTCTGTCAGCAAGCTGGCCCAGTGTCACAATGTGGCTGTCCACCCAAATAGCTTGGAGTTGATGCTCACCACCAAAGATTGTAGTGTCTATTTCTTCAACTACGACCCAAATGTCACTCACCCCCTCACCCCTCCAACTAGTCGACCTGGCCATGTTCTCAACCCCCGGCGTGGAGGACGCGGAAATGGCAGTGGCGGATCCACTGGCTCTACCTACTACTAAATGTCACAAAAGATGGATATTTGGACAGTTTCTTTTTCCAATTTTTTTAACATTGCCTTGGTTTTTTTTTTTTTTTTTTTTTTTTTTTTTTTGTTGGTTTTTTTTTTGTTGAATAATACAGCTTGTTGTTAAGAGATTTTTACAATGACATCTATTACAAGATCTAGCTCCTGTTAAATTGTTGACATTCAGCCATGTAATGAATGCAAGGACCAGATTCAGATTTTTAAAAGCATTAAGGGTCCTCGTTTGAGAAATGCCCCCTTATTTTTTCTATCTCCCAATGATTAACACATTTTGATATGACCATTGTTTTCTCAACTGTTTAATGTTTTTTTTTTTCAAATTATTTTTCTTTCATCAATGTTGTGGATATAATCCTAATTTTGTTTTTAATATTTTTTTCAGACATCAATATTGTTACCTAGTTGTTGTACTATTTTCTTATGAACTTTGTGTCAAGAATTAAATTGTTGGATATTTTGAAGAAATGTTTTTGTTAGCTGTGAAAAAAAACAACAAATGGATACTAGATGTTAACTGGTTGTGTTGGCCATCTGTTAACTATATTAAGACATGTTTTTTATACAATCTTTGATCTTTTGATGTTGTGTCCAAGTCAGGCAGAAGTAAGAGAGAGCTGTTTGTTGAAATGTAAAAATTTTTTTTTTATCAATTATAGAATCTTTTTTTTGTGTGTTGTTACTCTGACAGTTGATACCTCATTTCTAGTGATAACTCCACATGACCTAGATTGTTGCACTGATTTCAGTTAGTTATCCCACACCTACATATTTATATAGGTATGACAAATAGAAAAAAAAAAACCAGATGATTTCTTGACAGCTGCATGACTTTCGAACAGAATTTTTTGAGAGATATTAACTAATGTACCATTGAATTTTGCTGGCCTCTTGTTGAAATATAAAAAAAAATGATATAAAGCTTTTTAGTCAAGACTGTTACATGACAAAATGTCTGCCAAAGATTTGTTAACATTGTAGTCTACTGTATACCATCCATTTTCTTGATCAGGATATTATTGTCCCTATTAGAGTTTAGTTAAAGAGAATGATAGCAGTATTATTTATTTACCCCTGTATAATTTGTACAAAACTTGTTTTGGAAAAAGAAGTTGTTTTTTTTTTGTTAAAAGTTTTGTGAAACAGAAATTTGTTGATATGATCCATGCAAATCTGTGAAGTAGTTTTAACAACACAAACAAAATCTCATTGTTCAAAATATATATTTATATATTTATACATTAGCTGTTTTTGTTTCTCCCTCTTCCCTTCCCTTATTTGAAAACTCTTTTCAGACTGTGCAATAATTTATTGAGAGTGTTTGACTAATTTTCTTTTCTGTCATATTGCACCTGTTGAACGAATTCCTCCTCAATAAATTATGTTTCAACTTGAATTTTCAGCAACTGCTTAGTTCAACATTGCTTTATTTTTTAAATAATTTTTAGAAGTTATCTTTTTTTTCCCTTTATTTTTCTTTCTTTTTATTTTAAATGTTTGATCTAAAAAGTGTTTCTGAACAACAACCGAATTTCTGAGCAATCGACTCTTTAAAAGTTTTATGAAAAAAAAAAAAAAAAAAAAGAGGTTGAACTCGTTTGTACATAGCCAAATGTTAAAAACAATTTTAAGTTATCTGTGGTACTCGATATTGTGAAAAACTATATTTCAACTTTGTTTCCTGATGTTATTGTTAGTTCACTCTGACCACCTGGTCATTGTTTAGTGAGATCATCTTGTCTGTGTTGGATTGTGTCAAGCAGATGATAGTTGGACAGTTTTCTCGACTTCTCTCTTGATGGTGTCATTTCTTTCCTGTACATTCTTTCTTTTGTTTTTTTTGCTGAACTGTATTGCTAACCAGCTAATGCGTTTAAAGTTTTCATTCTTTCCCCACTCCAATGATTGTCCTAATTTTGACCCACTGACATTAATTTTAATTTTAAAGGTAACTATTTATGGAGTTTTTAATACAATTTTTATAGTCTCTCCAGTTATGTTTTTCTGATAGCAAATTTTTAACCCTGTGAACGTGGTTGGGAAATTGACATTCTTTATCTGTTTTATAGACTCAGATTTTTCTTTAGTGTATAACTATTTTTAGTTCAGTTTTTTTTTAGATTGCTATATTTCTTGTTACAAATGTAGAGATAGAATTGCATAATAATATTGTTAGTTTCTGATCTTCACAAATCTTTGATATTTTGTATGATTTCTTTAATGTATGTATATTTGGACATTTTTAACATTTTATTTATATTTATATACATATAAAGCAGTGTGTGTGTTTGACTCTAAATACGCACCCTTTGATTTCTCATGCACACTCACTTGTATGTGTATAAATATAAATAGTTGGACAGAATGCTGTCTATATATATATATATATATGGAAAGAGATGACTATTATTTATAACCTGTGTCTAGTATAGATTACATTTTATTTGTTTTTTTTTTTGGCCATCATCATGTGTGATTCTATTTATTGATCAACAACATTTCATCTCAACATCATCCTGTGAATGTCAGAGCTCACTCAAAGCAACTGCTTGGAAGGAAAAATTGTAGGATAATTTTTTTTAGGGCTTCTTTTTTTTTAAATCAGTGTTGTAATGGTGAATCTATTCCACACAACTTTTGATATATTTATTGTTGGCTTTGTTTTGTTCATAGTCACGGTTAATTCAATGAAGAGTTTGAAAGGGAGCTGTTTAGTCCATATCTCTTTGATTAGACTAAAACAATGATTGTGTTAGTTGTGCAATGTGTTTTGTTTAAACATTGTAATTCCTCAGTTTAGCAATAGTGTTTTTTTTTTCCAAAAAAAAAACCCAAATGAAATATGCAATGCAATTGTTTTGTCAAATGTATATTTTTGTTTAATATTAAAAGCTGGGGTTTTTTTTTTTACTTCCCAATTTTTCCTGTCCTTTTGCATTTTTCTCTTCCCATTTCTACTTGCACACCAACCCTCTCCCTCATTTTCACACATCTATTAGTTGAACAAGTTCTTCCAATGTTGCTTGTTAATTTGTTTAAAAAGAAAAAGAAATACTTATTACTGCCTGTCCATCATGAAATTGTTTTTTTTTTTTATAAATATTGTTCTCATTTTCCACTCAAGATAAAATTGTTATGTAGCCAAAATCAAAATTTTTTTTAAACTTTAAAAAAAAAAAAGGCAACTGCTAAGCTATGTTGTGCAACTTGTGTTTATATCTGGCCTTAAATCTTGTTTAAATCTGGCACACAATAATTTTTCTGACATGCACATTTTGTTTGTTACATTTCTTGTTTATAAGAAAGCTTAAGCTTTACAGCCATGACAAGTCCTCACTTTTCCTTTGGTTATTTAGAGCTTTGAACTTTCAATAAAAAGGGTAAGACTGATATTCCAGAAATAAATACAAAATAGAGAGAGGCATTAGCTAAACATTATGACATTTAATTAATTCGATAAAAACTATTTTATTTGTATTTCTTTACATTCTTTTTAATTTGGTCATTTCTCGGCATCATTTTGTTTAGTCATAATAAATGGGATCATTCCAATGAAGAAGTGCCTGGGTATATGCATTTAGTTTGTCATCCAAAACAAGGTTTTAACAGCAAATTCTAAAAGAATACAGTATTACACTAGCTTGTCACGTATGCACTTCTAGGGGCCGTTATTATGTCTGCTTTTAACAATTCTATTTTCACATTAACATTTTTAACAACTTTTTGTAAGACTTTTTTTTTCATAAAGAAAAATTTTTAACCAAAAGAAATTCAATTGTTTTTGTATACAGGTTTATCTTGGGTTTCTTTGAAAAATGTATTTTTTTTTCTTTTTGAAGATTTGTCATTGAGACATTCTCATTTTCTTATGTTCCGAAACTGAGTACTTCTACTATTACCTTGATGAATTAATGATTGTTACAGTTTATGTTGTTGCTGCTACTGCTGCTGCCACTGTTACAATAACTAAACATTCATCTTTTCATCATCCTTATTAGCACAGCATGCTTCCGAGTTTTATCTAACACCATTTTGGTTGAATCCGTTTTATTTTTCAATGAGTCCATAAATGTTCTTGCCCTAAAAGCTATCCAAGTTAGATTTGTAGTGTTATGTTTTTTTTTCTCCTGTAGGTAGCTTCTAAGATTTTCATGCATGAACTCTTGTTATGATGAGCATGTGTTCTTTTCATGAGGCTTGTTATTTAGAAATTGATGTTGGATTTGGGAAAGAAACAAACACAAAAAGAAGGGTTGCAGGATGGTTTCTTACAACCTGTTGAGATCAGACAAAACAGCTTAAGGCCCTCTACATTACATATATTTGCATTGCTTGTTTTGTGCCACAAACATAGAGATTATTGGAATCAATATTGTTACTTCTATTAACTTGCAACTGTCACCTTTGTGTCGTTTGTTATTGCACATCATTGAGCACCTAACTATAGCTTCATTCAAACGTTAGCTTTGTATCATTTTGTTCTACATTCATGGCAGAGAACAGCTCTAAGATTTATAAGATACATTTCCTCTCAAAGTGCTGTTTCCTAATCCTTGTTAAGCAATATGTTTTGACCAGTACTGAATGATTTGTTTTCAAACACGTTTTTTGGCTGGTTATGTTTCCATTGGCTGCCAGGATTAGCCAAGAACAACACTGAATACAAACTGCCAAATGAGATGTCAACAATGAGATATGATTATCCAGCTAAACGCACTGAATTCATAATGTTTTTAATTATTGTTATATTTTATTACTGGTGCCAACATGACAAACTTAGCTTTATTATATTGGTATGTATCAAGTGTTTTTGTTTTAAATCTGTACTGGACAAAATCACTTATGTTTGTGAATGGATAGTACTTGTCACATTGAAACTATCCTTAAATTGAAAGTTGTTAAGTAAAACATTTCTTTCGACAAAGCATGTTATGCAATGGCCAATTTCAAGTACTAGAAAGCTCAGTTAATTTATTTCTTAGCTTAGATACACAATAATGTTGCCAACCTTTTCAATTTCTTATTCAGCACCATATCTAAAAAAAAAAAAACATTATTCACAACTTCATTACAAGTTGTGACCAACTTTTTTGTTTCTAATGCCAAATGGTCATGACTTTTTTCCATTTAAATTATTTAAAAAAATATCCATCAAGTTTTTTTTTTATTAAATACTTTTTTTGTTTGTATTCTTTCAGTAGAATTTACAAGTCTAATGATGTATTTATATTTGTTGATATTTTTGTTTGTTTGCTAGATGAAGTAATCTTTTGTCCAGGTGTTATTTCTGCAATTTATGTCCACATGTACATCCAATCATTCTGAGCTTTAATTAACAACTACAAGATGAATTCAATGAAAAAAAATCATCCAAAAAAGCCAACTGGAAATATTAACATTGGACATTTTGTTTTGGCCATAGTACATGCTCTCTGTGTTTGAAGATGAACTTCTAGTCTTGATTGTGATGGTAATATATACTCAGGTCATTTAATGTTTTTTTTTTGTTCTGCTTTGTTTCTTTCATTCTAACTTAAAATGTAAGGCAGAGTCTTGAAAGCTGGCTTGGTTTTAATGAAATGAATACCCTAATGAAATGTCAGAAAGTATCAAGATCGTTCAAACATTTTATTTGGCACATGTTAATTGTAAAAATGGAATCAAATTGAACTGTGATTTGTACCACACAATGTGATCTGAATTATCAAATTTTAGAAACAACACATTTGAAATCCATTGCTTTGCTTTTCCTATCAGACTTCTAGTTTTTCAAGCAGTAGATGTATTTTAAAATTCTGTTTCTTATTGGTTTGAGAAAGTTATCTCTTGGAGTAGTTTTCCACAAATTGATTTGAGTACTCCCATTTTTCACACCCCCATACCTATTTTTTTTTTTATTATTATTATTGAATGGATCTCTTCATTTGATTCATCTGTCAAACTTAAGTAAACAGCCCAAGAAAATTGATATTATTTTTATCTTTGTTAACACTATTACCCAACTATTCCATACCAATACCATACATTATGCACAGTACATGATTCATCTTGACAAACATGTTAGATCGCTCTCTCTAGAGTGTATATGTTGGCTCATCAGATTCTGATAGTAAGATAGTGTTTAAAGTACAGTTTGAAAGAGTAAATTCAAACTCTGGCTTTTTCTTTGTTTACTTTTTCATGAGCAGTATTTTTTTTTTCTTTTGAAGACTAGTTTTTTTCTTCTTCCTGGGCAGTAAAACTGTTAACATCTTGTTGCAGTTGGTAATGTCTCTGTAATACTCCGTATGTTGATTTCCTAAGCTGTAAGAACATGAAGCTTATTAAGCATTTAATGTTAAACATTCAGACCAACTACATCTTGTATCTGAGCCTCATAACCAATTTCAATGCAAATCAACATTGTGTTGTTTTTTTATTTATTTTCTTTGAATCTATTAAAAACAAATTTTTGTTATGACTTGTGCTAAAATTAGTGGATATAATACAGATTCTCAATCTTTTGTCCCACAAAACAAAATTTTGTTTACCTTAACATGAAACTTAGGGGAATAGAAAAAAGATCTATGTGTGTCATGTTTTAAGTTGAAGACAAACTCCAACTGTTAATTCATGTATTGAAGGCAGTAGTATTACATTTCTAAGGTGCTACCATTGTTCAGTTCATCCTGTGTACACTGTCCGTATCTTAGTATTTGTTGAAAGACTTTTTTTTTGCCCTTGGCCTGCCAATTAGTCAACAGAATTTTCTTTACTTTTCTAAAAATGAATGATGTTTTAGATAATTATATATTGATGTTTAACCTAGATTTTTTTTTTTTTTTTTTTTTTTTGATGTTGTATTTTAGTTTCAATTGTTGTCAAGAAGGGTAAGGCATGTTAAGAACTCTTTTGTTTATATGTAAAAGCTACACTGATTCAAGATTGTTAAAGATGTCCATCCTATTTATAGTGGCCAGTTTTCTTTTGTGCCTCTTTTTCTTTGTTTTAAGGTACACAAAGTGAAACTCTTACCTTGCCGTATTTTAGTCCTAGTCCGATTACTAATGTATTTAAAAGACTAGTTATGTCTGTTCTATCCAAAGCAAATGTTGTAAAATAAATTAACTCCTGAGTCATGCATTCTTGTTGAAATCATGAACAAATTTTTTATGACTATATTTTATAAAATTATTTATTTGTTGGATGTTGTCTGTTACAATAAACTTGAACAATTCAATGTGCATTTGTCTGAGTGTGTATTCTCTTTTTATTTTTAAAATGAATTAAGAACTTCAGGCCTGATGCTAACATTTAAAGAAAAAAATAAATGTGTGGCCTTAATAGTCATTGCTGAAACTTGTTAATTGTTACTGAAGCTAAAACAAAACCACATTAAACTGTTCAGGTACACCCTTTCTCTCTTACTGCAGTCCCTCCAGAAGCATTATTCGCAAAAGTGAAGACCATATTCCATCTTAAGGGGAGGTATCCCTAGAGAAAATTGAGTTTTAGGTCTAGGATATCGATTTTTAACTAATAACATAATTAAGTAGATCAATCATTTTTCTTTACATTACAATCATTTTTATTGCTTAAATCTGTGTCTAAAACATGTTTTTTAAATGTTTTTGTAAGGTCTATGAGACAAAATCTTAATAAAATTTATACTTTAAACTCATTTTTCTCAGAATGTTAGTTTTTGCACATGTCATTGTGCTTTACTAGGAATTTCTCCTAAACTACTTGATAGATTTTGATGAAATTTGAAACACTTCTTAAGAACATCATTAGCTTTACTCGTACAATGATTTTTTTTCAATATTTTATTTACTTTTTTTTTTAAAGAATTTTTAATAAATATTTATCCTGTTTTTTTAGGTCTAAAAAATACTAAAAATTCAAAAATTTGTAAAAAATTTAACATACTTAGATCTTTAATTCTGACTTTGTATCAATTTAGAGGATCCTTTTTTCTTATCTTTTAATTCAATTTCATGTATTTCTGATCAATAGTTTTTATAAAATTCAGACTTTTAATTTGTATACAATAAACAATATGGCCGCCGTTACCATGGCAACCATCATTCAAAAAACTTTTTTTTAGCATTATTTATTTTAGAATATCATTATATGTTACCATAACAAATTTCAAAGGCCTAGCTTCAGAAATAACAAAAATAAGATTTTCAGGGATACCTCCCCTTAATGTACTTAATAGTTCTACCCTGAGGAGATACAATTTAAGTCAAAGACTTTGAACAAAGATGAATAGATGCTTAAAGGGAGTACTTCTTAGTCTACTAAATCCATTATTGGTATTTCAAATAGAGCACATCTTTTTCAAGCATTGTTAACATCAATCTAAAATGCATCCAATACAAATAATTAATATTTTACTATCTTGTACTAGACATTTTTCTTTGTTAACCGATTATCAGTTGTTTTTTTATTGCAAGGAATAATATTGACTACTTATAATTGAAATTGTTAGTAATGTAGTCTTTTTGGTAAGGCATTGCTCAGATTAATCCATAATCATCAGAATGCATAGAAATCCCTCCTTTTCTTGTTATGGCACAGGTTATAGATTCAAAATGATTTTAATGGTTGTGATGTCTTAGGATGTGCAACATTAATGAACATTTTTTTTTGCTTGTTGTCAGAGATTGTACATTTTTAAGTTGAGCTGGACAAAATTTTTTTTTTTTTTTTTTTTTTTTTTTTTTGTTCTTCTTTGTAATTGGAAGAATACAAATAACTTGTGCAAACTGTAAGCATGTGGCTTAGGCCAAGACAATCTGTTAAACTTTGATTGCTCTTAATTTCATATCAAGAAAAATGATAATTCCTTTTATTTATTATGTTTTGTTTTGTGAAATGTCTACCTTATACATAATACAGCAGCGTTGCATTGTAGCCATGTTTTCAATAGCTTCTAGTTGACATTCAGCCTCATTGTTGTTGATTTTTTTTTTGTTCGTATTTCCAAGGGCAAAATGTTGTTGGCACAATGAATGTATTTTTGGTACTCACACCTACCACCCCTTGTTCTTTTTGTCGTGTGCAGTGTTTAACCAAGACATACTGTTTATCCATGCAAATGATGGTGCTCAGACCTTTGTTTTAACATAAGAAAATAGTTTTTGATGGTTTCCATTTCATGTCCCCTCCCACTCTTCTCACTACCTTCCACTAATAAATTTTTATACATTTTTTTATTTGGCGTTACTTTAATTTGATTTTGTTTGCCTTAATAACACAGTAAGAGAAGCTATGTAACAATGTGTCATAACTATTTTTGTTTCACCATTCAAATCTGTCATTCAAACAATCTTTTCTGTCAGATCATAATCAACTACATATGCATTTAAAGTGTTATTTGTTGCTTTTATATATATTTTATATATGTTATGTATAATTATATATTATGTTAAAATAAGAACTGGTTAAAAATGTGTAAATTATTTTCTAATTATTTATTTCATTGACTTAAACTTGAAAATTGTAATTTAAAAAAAAAAATGATTCCTACTTGTTACCTTGTTAATGTCTTGTAATGTGATGACAGGTGTGACTAGTTGTAAAACACAGAGCATTGGGTTAGTCTAGTCATTTTGTATTCTGTTGATTTCAATAATTAATACCAGGGAGAGAATAAGCTAGTGTTGAACTGAAAACTAAGTCTAGTACATAGGGTAAGTGGATCACATCTGGTCACTGGAGAAAGATAGTTGTTGAAGAAGACCAGTCATCTGGTCAAGCCCACACAGATGTTCAAAGTGACCTGTCTGTTATACTCTAGTAGAAAAACATCTCCAGTACTTAATTGATTAAGATCTACTACTTGCTTATTAACTGTTGTTTCTTTAAAATAGTTGAGGATTTTCTTGTACGCCCCCCTACAGCTGGAAGTCACTGAACTCCACGTTTTGCACACAATCATTGACAGAATTGTCTTTGGGACTTGTGAGTTGAACAACACAAAAAAAAAACAAAAAAAAAAGCAGTTACAATCATTGTTTAGCATTAAGGGGATATTGAATTATTGACAAGAAAATATTGTTCTGTTATTTATTGATGTCATGAAACAAGTGTTTTATTTATTTGTATTCATACACAATGTCAATACTTTTGATTTGAAATTGTTTTCCTTGAACTCTGGGTAATGCTGCATTGTATTTATTGTTACCACCATGTATGTATGTTTCTCTCACTTCCTTGCCTTTGTGTGTGTGTGTCAATTTGTTGTTTAGAACAGGTTCATATCTAATAAGTGTACAAAGTATCATTGATATTGTTAGCTGTTTTTTAGTTTTCTGTGTAAGTTCAAACTTTGCATCATGCTTCTCTTCTGTGGTTCTGCTTTCACCCGTTGAGGCTTCCAAAGAGATGCTTGTCAAACATAGTGCTGGGTTTCGGAGTAGCTCCTCCCATATTGCTAGATATGTTCTCTGCTCTATATTTTGTTCCAGTACATGACATTAATACTATAGTCAGAAATAGGATTGAATCTGTTTTGATGAAGTCTAGTTTTGCCAGTGCACAGAGCACCAAGCTTGATATTGGTATGTGTTAATAGCACATGAAATCTATATGTAGGATTTATTGATGAACTGTATATTCCATTTTAGTTTTAGTGTTACTCATCGTTAAAACATTTGACTCTGGTGTCTTTTTTTTTTTTTTTTCAGTTATTTCATTTTACAGATAAACATGATTCATTTTATATTTATATCTATATTTACATATTATGTTGTTGTATCATCTCAAATACACAATTTTTTTTTATCTAACCCTTTGTTTTCTATTCATCGTTATTCCAAATCCAGTAGAAGAAAAGAAAAACAAAAAAAAAAAAAAAGCATTATGTATTTGTAGTATGTGTATGATTTCTAATACTTGCCAAATATATTTTTGTTGACTGCTAGGATGAACCTTTTTTTTTTTTTAAAGGTTTTTGAAATGCACGAAATGCAAAAAAAAAATAAAAAAATAAAAAATAAAATGAATGCATAAAAAATGTAATGACTATGATTGAATATTAATAAGAGAGTTCATGGCTGTAAGGAGATATATGATAAGTATTGAGACGTAGATGTATTTATTATTTTTTTACCTCTGAGCTGTAGATCAGATGTGAGCCACCCATCTCCATGTGCTACAGTGTAGGCTTTGTTTGAAGGCAAACTACCAACTTTTTGAGTCAACTCACTTGGCAGGCTTATTGGCTTACAATGATCATGTCACAAGGTTGCTAGCCCCTGAACTAGATCTTCTGTCATTGAAGGTTTTAATCTAGAAATGATACCATTTATCAATCTGAGTTTTCTGCATTTTTAAAAAAAAACTAATACTATGTTTATTTATGAGTTAATTTTTAATCACTGTGTATAATTATTTATTGACTTTCAGATTTTTATTGCTTCTCTTATTGTCCTAACAGATGGGTGCACAATTCTTACTAACCATAGATCATGTATTTATTTGTCAGCCCTGTGTTCTTTCATGTCTAGCCAAGCTTCAATCAGCTGTTTCAAATTTTTAAAAGAGAGTTAATTGTTGTCTTTTCTGTTTATTTTTATTACCATATTTGCGTGGACTTATGTTTTACAGTTGTTGTTCTTTATTTATGTATTTTTTTTATTTTTTTTTTACTTGCATTGGATGAGAAACATGCAACCTCACCGGAGATGAGTGTAAATTTAAGCAGTGATTTTTTTTTATTTTAATCTTTTTTTTTGTTTTGTTTGTGTTATAACTCCATTCCCTATTTATTTCACAACAACAAATAAAAAATTATCACTCGTACTAAAAAAAAATGTACAAAATTAAATTATTTATGAAATAAACTCACCTGTTTTTATGATGGCAAAGTCAGAAAAGCACTTTTATACAGTTTCCTCATACCCTGTTATTATGATCTCATAACAAAGGGAAGAGCACTCACACTACATTACATGCACCCATTTTGTTGGGGTTACCTGCCTTGTTTTCTAGCTCAGAGTACATGTATATTTATTCCAGAATTGCTCATCATCCTGATAACACACAGACCCCCCTTTTTTTTTTTTTATTCTAAAAATAAATTCCTTTTGCTCATGGTAGATAGTAAAATGTTCTTAAAGACATGTCTGAGTTGAGTTGTACTAGAATAGGTATTCAACTATGGAGTAATCTTAGTCATGCAGTCATCTTTAATCTTTGGAATCGACATTGCCATTATTATTATTATTATTATTATTTCTTAAAGGAAAAGTACATTGTTAGTCTGAGTACTTCTTGTGTTAACACAAAATTAACAATTAGAGCTGCATTGTACTTTATATACATAGTCTATAAGCATGGTCTTTTCTGTCCATCTACTGCTATACAAAATAAAAAGTTGTTTCTAATCCCAAGAAGATTTCTATCAAGACTTAAGTACCTTCTTCTCCTCCAGTATCCAATAGGATCACTGGTTTCTATGAAGTCATAGAGCTGTAGTCAGTCCCCACTCCTTTTTGTTTTTCTGTCTTTTGTGATTCCATTTGACCATCCATGTGTACAAAAGAAACAAAAACTGTTCCAGTTGGAAGTATGTACCAAAACCTTGTTGATCTGTTACCTTAATGCCATACAATGTTGATGTGTTGCTGCACCCATTGCTGTTCAACAGTTAGCAATTATCCCTTTTTGAATCAATTTTATTCAAACATTTTTGTGTATGGGAACTTAAAAACAACAACAAAAAACACACTCAATATCATTGTTATCTTTTTTTTTTTTTAATATCACTTGGAATGGCAGACCTTTTTTTTTAAAATCATAGTGACTGTATAACCAGAGCTTGATGTTCGCAAGGTGCTAAATCTACATGTCTTATTGTGCTATTTTTAAAGTAAGTTTTTTGGCAATTGTATTGTATTCTTTTGTTTTGTTTACTTTGTTAAACAAAAAGTTTTAAAAGAAAATACTCAGAAAAACCTACCTTGCAGCAACCTTTGATTCCTTATTAGTCTAGCTAAATCTATTTCAAAGTGGCATTCAAAGCTTGCCTACCTTTTGAAGTCAATTATAAATATATTTCTTTGTTAAGTGCTAGGGCCTGTATAATGAATTGAATACATCAGATAACTTGATACTAAAGACACGTGTTATATTATATCACAGGAATGTTACATGGTACTGCCTTACAAGCCACATTATATATTCACCAACAAAACCTGTTGATGTCCCACAAAGCTTCTTGCCTCTAGAATTGAACAACCTCTAGTTCTACAGCATTCAAACTAAAGTCCTTACACAGATCAACTAATTACCCCCCAATCCATTCCATCTTTTGTTTCATCTTTGCTTAAAGAGTCATCCTACTTCAGGGAATGTTTTATTTTCTCCTGCTACATAGTCATCTCAAAATAGAACTGGCCATCAAATTTGTTCTATTTGTTGCTGGTTACAATGCTAAACAAGTTTGTTTCATTGAGGTGTTGATTATCCTTTATGCAAATTATCATTTGGCTTGAAGTTCTCAATGTGTTATAGTTTTTGTTTTAATGGAATCAAAGAACGAATAGTTTCTGTTGGCAAAGTTGATCACTGCTGAGCCCTGTCGAGTTTAGTCACCACGAATTATATGTTTTTCACTCTACTTTGTTTTGTTTTTTTCAATTTGATCTCGCTAAACACCTTAGTCTTTAAATGCTTGTCTTACATAGAAAGGGCAGGATGCCCTACTGTAACAGTGTGGGCTGTGACCATGTTTTAAGTATCAAACTATTGTTAATGTTCAATTTTATCTCTATATAAATGTAACAAATTTTTTCTTAACATCTAAATTGAAATTGAAAATTAAGGAAAAGAAGGTTGTTTTTTTTTTTTTTTTTTTTTTTTTTAATTTTAAACAATATCCTAGGTCATCATGAAGTTGTCAATCAGAGATATAATTGAAGAAATGGTCATAATACGAAAGATTAAGAAATAAGTTCTGCTGCTTAGAATTATTTGAATGACTAAATCTTGTATTTTGTCCTTTGTTAAAAACCAATGTGAAGTAGATGCTGTTATAAAGAATCCTACACACACTCTTTGCCTCAGGTTTATTATGCCATTATATATCCAATGTTTTTGTTGACTGATAAAATACTTTATTAACTCTTTAACTTTACACCCAATTTGTTACAGAAAGTAAACAAACAAACAAACATTATAATACAACAAATATTTTATTGTTACCATCATAAACTGCCAATTTATTCCATGTGTCTTTTTGTTTTGTTTTGTTTGAATTATCTACTGTTCAGCAATGAGTCTTTGAACCCACATCTGTTTCATAGGCCTATTGTTAGTAGATGTATGTTGATGAGGACCTCTTAGTTACACACTGGGCAAGAGTGTCCAGTTGAGGACAGTGCCCAGGTGTCTTTATTACCTGCAGCTTGTTCATCTTGTAGTGTGTGCTCTAAATGTTTGCTGCCTCCAGCTTTAGCCCCCCACCCACCCATTTTCTTGTGTCCAATGAGAAGTGGCAGGAGAAGTCAATCAAAGGTCAAAGTTGATCAGGTGATGGTTAAAATAAATCGGTTAATGGTCAAAGTTGATCCTGTGATGGTTGGATATGATCAAGTGATGACTTAAAATGGCTGTGGTGATTGCCCCGGAATGGCTTGCATGATGTGTTGTACATTGACCTGTTGTAGTCATTATGTTGAATACATTTTTTCTAAAGACTAAATCTGTATTGTTAAAACCTACATGCCGAGTTATTGCCTTTTTGTTACTTTTGATAACTTCTTTACTGGTACCCACCCAAAGTACATTGTACAGTAGCTTGAAGACTCAACCCAGTTCAGTTTCTTGTCATTCTCTGACACTCAAATGTCAGTTATTCTTTTACATTTACATAGATTTCTGTGTTCTACTGTGTAGTCTTTATGTGGATGACTTGAGTTTTCTTACAGTAACCATGTTCCTACTAATTTTTTTTGGGTTTGGTCAGAGTGTTGTGTTTGATACATGTAAAACATTGAGTTGACGCCTAACAAAACTGATGCTTTAGGAGACATAGTTGTAATCAAGCTTTGTTAGTCCACATTACTCAATTATCTCTATTTTTGACAGATTAAGACTTTAAAAAAAGTTGTTATCTATGAATTAGTACTGTTTGGTTCAATACATTGTTTTTTAAATTTCTTCCTAAAAGCTTCCAAGCAAACTTTAGCTTGCCCCCCTGCTCTGTAATACTGTACTTAGTTTTTAGACTCACTTTTGTGTCAACAAGAATGAAAGAAATTTTTGTGTTTAAACTGCTCCAAGTCCGAGCACCTGATTGTTGTTTCTGTTCTTTATACAAACATCTCTCTATCTCTATACATTAACAGTTTTTATTCTTTGATTGTCATTTGTTGAGTGTTTTTGGTATTAATAAATAAAGTATTTGTTTGCTTAGCTTGTGTGTTCCTTTTGTTGTTATTGTTGTTTGTTGTTGTTTAAATTAATTTGATTTTGTTTTTTTTTATTTCTAAATCTACAAATTTTGGAAAATAGTTTCTCAATTACAATTTTCAGACTATTAGAGAAAAATTAAAGTTGTTTTCCAAACATTCAAATGATGTGACTAGATTTAAAACTGTCTAGTTCATGGTTTAATACCATTGTCATACTTGTGTTCTCATTATGGGAGTCATTCTAGTGACAACATGGAATCCTTGGAACAGAATTCACTTAACAAACATTCAAAGGAGACTAAGGAATAGTACTAACTGGAATTGTAGTATGAATGAGTAGAGACTACTATAGGACTCAATACAAATGAATTGAAATCATAAATCCACAGTGAAAGTAATGAATGAATAACTGAAAGATTCAAACTTTTCCCTCGTAAGTTCGTCTGATTTTGTAGTCTGTAAAAAAAAAAAAATCTAGTATACAAGGAAAATAAAAAAGGGGGATAACCATTTGAAAACCTTATGCGCTAATTTTAGCTTTAGTAGTTACTAATGTGGCGATGAAATAAGAGACGTTTGACTTGCTTTTTGGTGTCATTTACATAGACATATGGTCATTTATTACAATGCCTCTATTCAACTCGTATGTTCATAGATGGAACCTGGAAATAGATTTCGGCTCTAGCTATTTAACAGTCGATGTATCTAGGCCTATATCGCTGAGAGAATAATTACTATTAATTAAATTTGGCTAGGGAACGAGATATTTCAGTATGTAGACAGGCATTATAGTTTTTCAAGAGATTAATACATCAACTAGCCATACCCGCTGATCTTATTTTGCGTATCACCGTTGATATAATCCCTGAGAGTGTTTTGGAAACAATTAAACGAAATAATAATGTTATAAGAAAGGGAATGCGTGAATGTAAAAATATAAAAATAGTATGAATGGAGCTATCAAAATAGCTAATCGACCTAAATTTATGTTTTAAATAAGAAAATTTGCTTGCAGGCCTACATATATCTAGATTTAGAGTCTAGATACTATTATAATAGATGTAGATCTAATATTATAAGAGTGAATTCAAGGGCTTAAGAAGCTTATTAAATATTGTATGTTAGTATATTTAATATCCCCTATATAGAACCTCATGTAGCCTGTCCAATCAAAGTGTGCGTGCGTGGTGTCTCGCATGGTTGGGCGACGTAGAAAATTATATATACAGTAATGATGTTCAGGAACATTTTTTTGCGCATCGTCTTCTTGTTTAGATCTAAAGGCCTATCATTAGAAAATTATAAAGTGTAGTAGATTATTCATTCGGTTTTGGATTTTTTCCCGGGAGGGGGGCGGGGAGAATGGGGCAGGGTAAAAATGTTCTTTTTCTTTTTTTCAAAGCTAGCAGTCGTTAGTTACTTTGGCCTCCCTCAGTAGCGAAGCCGCTATGGATCATCTCATGGAAATGAGATGAATGCCTGGGCAGCTGTGATTGGAATGATGTCGCCCACACATCAGTTCATCCCCTTCACGCAGCTGATGTATCCAAAGGAACGGCAGTGCCGATACTGTTTGGGGTCAGCGGCGTCGCATGTTCTGCCAGGGTATAGCACTGGGTGCTGCAAAACTGTTAGTTATTAAGAACAAAAGAATCGCTCTATAAGTTATGAACAAGAGGTAATGTCTCTTTTTTTTTTTAAAGTAATTTTAAAAAAATTATTGTTACAATACCTATGTCCATATCGTGGAAACGAAAACCTTCTGGGAGGGCAAAACCTGGACACTAATCTCGAAAAGGCTCTAAGACTTGCCTAGAAATTTGTCAGTCGTTGTATATCGTTGGAGAAAGAATTACTAGGTCGTTGACCATACTCCGAAAAATCTAGTTTGACACTTATAATTTTTCAAAGTAAAAAAAAAAATAATAAATAAATTTGGCTTTAGAATGAGAACGGATGCTTCGGGGATTGCCGTATGTAGGCATTATATTTTAAATATCTAAGGGAGGAAATCTGCAGAAAATCTACTCAGCTAAGAGAAATCCAGTTGAGAAATAGAAAGACATTATAGAATGTGCTTATGACTGGACACGCTCTCCATGAGGCAACTTCAGTAACAGTTGAACTATTGATTACTGTGTAGGCTACAACTCCATAATATCGGGCATTTTATGACTGATTCCTTGGAGTATGCTGAAATGAACTTGAATTACTGAAGACTTAAAGAAATATATGGTGGTATGTTGTTTGTTAATGGATCAGTGTCATTAGTTATGATTAGTGTGCATAAAGGATGGAAACTAACCTGAATCACAGTATAGGATTGGCTGACTGGTCGAGCGGTATGCGCGCTGGACTGTCGTTCGGACTTCTCGATGCTCCTGGGTTCAAACCCTGCCCACTGCCATCCCCCGTCGTCCTGCGGGAGGTTCGGACTAGGAAGTAAATTATCTTTAACTCTGAAGGAACATCCGAAACTTATCAAACATTTTACAAACAAACACACTAGTCATCATTAATTGTTAATATTGATTATTAAGTTATCAGCTAAAATCTATTAGAATAGTTAAGTTATTCCCAAAGTGATCTAAATAGACCCCCAGGGGTCTATAGGATAAAAAGAAAGTTAGAGAACCATTGGTCTAGCTTAACAATGCAAAGGATTTATATTACCTTTCATACACGATAAGGCGAGGCCCCAATCACTACACTGTAATGGCCATTTTTTTAAGGGTGTAAGCTGCATTACTAGAAATCTCTGAAGTTACAGGTTTCAGCCATAGGCGAGTGCTATACCAGGGCCAGGAATATTTCTACGATGGTATGGCGTTGACAAACGGGCAAAATATTCTATTTATCGCTGGGTTGCTGGCAATACACATCTAAAGTTACAAGATTCAAAACTTTGAATAGATCGCGCCATCATTTTATTGTATTTTAATGTATTCCGGAAACTAAAGCAAAGTCTTTGATTAAAAAAAAACCCGCAGTAGTTCAGCTTTATTTTTCCGGGTCGTTTTAAAGAACATTTGAGCATATTGTTGTAAATCTAGGGTAGGCACTCAGCGAAAAGGCAGGCGGTAACAATAAACTAGGTATTTATTTACACTACAAACACTAACACTAATAACAGGCATGGAGCTATCAAGTCCCAGAATGTCCTATCTCAAGAGACACCAGTCCTTTCCTACCTAACTACCAATACAGACCACCGACACACTTCCCAGTGCCGCCCCAGGTCCTCAACACAGTTCATAGATAGCACAAAGGAGGTTCTCTCGAGTCAAGACAGCCCAGACTTCCATCACTTTATCCGGATCTACACCAGTCCTTCTTCCTGTCTAAACATGTCCTCTACTACTTGTGTTGAATGGCGCTCTGATGCGCACCATCGGTGTGGCTCGGGAGAGGATTAAAAAAACTAAAGCAAAGTCTTTGATTTAAAATAAACGGCAGTAGTTAAGCTTTATTTCGCCGGGTCGTTTAAAGAACATTTGAGCATATCATTTTACGTAGCCCCTTGGTGAAAAATAGTTTGACGCTCGTGACCTCAGGAGATGATTAGTCTTATTTTTGTGTAAGATCAGGAGTGGAGAAAGTAGCCGTGAAACTGCTGACGCCATGGCCTGGTCACAGCCACGATAACACCTTTAAGATGAGTATGCTTTGTCATGATTCTCCGATTTATATATTTTTAAATTAACAGCGTGTTCAGGGGCGGCAACATAGGTGCCATGACACTTTTCAGAGAACAGGGGCGGCAACATCGGTGCCATGAGACACTTTTAGGAGAAAGAGGCGGCCACACATCGGTGCAATGAGACACTTTTTGGAGAACAGGGGCGGCCACATCGGTGCCATGAGACACTTTTAGGAGAAAGGGGCGGCCACACATCGGTGCAATGAGACACTTTTTGGAGAACAGGGGGGGCCACATCGGTGCAATGAGACACTTTTTGGAGAACAGGGGCGGCCACATCAGTGCAAAGAGACACTTTTTTGAGAACAGGAGCGGCAACACTAACGCAATGCATGTAAGGAATGCACTTTGAACTTTTATTACGATGGTTTCGAGTTCAAACCCTAACCGCCGTTATTTCCTGTCACCAAGCAGGAAGTCTAACCAAGGGTGTCTTCATTTCTTAATGAAAGGTCTGGAACCAGGACGTCTAAGTTAAGTCGGGGGGGGGGGTATGAAGAATTGCGATGCTTGTCCCTCACTCAATTACATTTTCAAGTCGCCTTTACTTAGTGTGGTCGGTGACTAATGCTGTCGACTGAACAGTTGAACATTTGAAATCTCCCAGTTGACGTCATCACATTGTGTCCCCATGAAACGTAAATAAATCATCGTTAATTTTCCCTAAGAAAAGATTAAAACTTTTTTGGTCATGGACTCCAATCATTATTGACTTAAAGTCCATTAAATAACAGTTAATATAGTTTTTGTTTGATAGTTTGTGTGAAATACAAACTTAGAAGAGGCTCCCGAAGTGATCCCATAAGGCCGGTAATTAGGGAGGTTTCAATGTTTTTATCAGAAGCTCTGAACTACAAACAGCCACAATACTACCTCCGTCCAAAAGAGACGTGTTTATTGAAAGTGTTACCGTTATTATTGTATTGTTAGGCCACAGGGTACGGAGATTTATTCATTTTATTATATGTACATTGTTAATATTCATGTGCAATCAATAATAGTAATAATATAATTTATAGATCGCTGATAACAAACATAAATGTAGGCTCAAGGCGCTGTGATAACATTACACACATAAACAGGAGAGTTAAAATGACAAACTAATTTTAAAAAGTTTTGAACAAATAGGTCTTCGAGTTCTTCTTGAATGTAGTGAAGCATGTTGTCTGTCTGAAATCAATGGGGAGTGAGTTCCAAACCTTTGGTCAGTGCACTGAAAAGCCCGCAAACCGTAACTTTTGAGGGAGAAACGTGGCACCACTAGAAGTGTTGAGTCCCTTGCAACTGTACCACTTTGATTTTTTATTCCAGATGCGACACCTCTGAGGGTGCCAAGGAATCAATGCGCTGGTTGCTATGGAAATAAGGCTCATTGTGAGCCTGGCCTAGCGGATGTTA
The DNA here is from genome assembly GCF_947242115.1 of Biomphalaria glabrata. Lineage (NCBI taxonomy): Eukaryota > Metazoa > Mollusca > Gastropoda > Planorbidae > Biomphalaria > Biomphalaria glabrata. The sequence goes on along the minus strand of NC_074718.1, from coordinate 35,151,113 downwards.
TTAAATGACCATTTTGCAGAAGGGCCAATCTATCATTCAATGTCAATGGAAGAAGTATTTCCCTTTGCTTGAGTGTTTCTGTGATTGTGTTACTGTAAAACTTAAAAAAAAAGCTTATTAAATCATTTTTTTAATATTTTGATTTATATATTTACTAAATGCATTCTTTCTCTTTTAACGAGGATGTTATGTGGCCAGCACAACGATCAACCGCCTTTACTTTTTCCTAAACATTGTTGGGTGAACTCAGAGGCTCCCTAAAGATCCCAATATTAAAAATCCCTGGATTCAAAAGTCACATCGCCTCCCATACATGTCTGTGATACAAACAATTCTTCCGTAGCACGCACACACACACACATTGACTATAATCCAAACCCTAAATAATTGCACAGGAAGCCAAGAGACATGCAAGTCATAAACATTATTTAACACCTAAATCTTCGTCCGCAATCAATGTTAATCGACATAAAAGAGACCGATCGTTAAAAAAAAAACAAAATCAAAACCAAACAAAAAAAAACAACACACAACATGTATGTATTAGCTCATCTAGGACTTTGACCCCAAACACGCGCGTTCACAGAATAGCATATCAACACACGAAGCGCTTCGGTAATTGGGTCGAGCGTTGACCTAGTTCTATTTTCACTCGACTTTTGATTATAAAATAAAAATAAAGGAGGATAAGTTGACCTCATTCTTTTATCTCACACAACTTTTTCGTTTGTTAATAGCTCTTACACATAAATGCTTTATATTCAGCTATAAACGTGTTTATATAAGCAGTTTAAAAATAGTATAAATATACCAAGTAGATAGCCGTACATGTAATGCGTGATATTCTTTTTTTTTCTTAATGAGAACTGGACAGAAGTCAGTCGACTAATTGGTGTAACAAATATGATATGCATATTTATATGACCTGTACTTCTTCCTAAAGCAGAATTATGAATGTGTTTATCTATATATTAAACTGTGCAACGGGTTGCTGCACAATGGATATTGAACGTTAGATAAGCAACGCAGTGTTAGGCTACACCGTTGACTCTAAAGAACATAATCTTGGATAATAAAACTATTGTTTGTCAGGTAGGTAGAATGACTTGAATAAGTCAACGACTGCTCTCATGTAGTTTGTTCGTTTTCTCGTCTTTTTAGTGCATGAATATATAACGTCCATCTGTACATTGGGATCTAGGAACAAAACAACACGTCCAATAACACTTATGTGTTCATTTGAAATCTAGTAGCTCACATGTTTCGTCAATATAAGACCCTGCTGGTTATGTCATTTTCTAGTTAACTGAAGCACTTGATGATTTACTTATCAAATCGACTCTGTTTAGATTTTGTTACGGAATTAAATTATCCTAATGAAAGTTTTTAAAAAAATAAATTGATCGTCCGTGCTTCTAATTAAAGCCAAATTAATTCGAAAAAATATTAAATTAGGGATTAGGAAGAGTGTATATTTCTCCCCCACACAAAATAAAACAAAACTAAAGGCTCATGGGACAGTTTTTGTTTCAAGAGTCAGGGAGGGGACGTCTGTTGTCTTACTTTTAATACGTCTTCTGTGTGTTCATAGCCAGAGTTTTGATTTTAATTTAAGTTTATCCTATTTACTCTATGCTGTAACTGGAGCTTGATACAGTAATAGATTTATGTCTAGAATTTTTTTTTTATTGCGAAAACAAGTTCTGATTTATCGTCTGTATGCTTCAATTCACTACGCCTCTGCGCAGTATTTGTGCTATTTATTTAGTATTTTTAAATAGGAATCCTCTGGCTCTGGGCTTCTTTTTCTCATGCCTCTTTTTGGGTAATTGACTCTTCTACAAATTTAGACATTTTAATAAATATAGGATGGAAAAGGAGAACACATAATATGATATCATTAATGTATTTTATATAATGAGAGTTTCACTGTAATATCCACATAGTGCTAGATAACTTACATAATAAGCTTTGAAAATGCATGTACGGTCTTTGGCTGGTGCATAATATTTGTTTTATTACAATATGTCGTATGATGAGACCCTAGACATATAATATATAGACCATAGACATATAATATATAGACTGGCTGATCAAAGAGTTTTATGAAACGAAAATTTGTGCACATTATTATACAGCAGTGTAATCTCTAAGACTGAAAATCATGCAACTTTTCAGAATTCGGAAATCCGACAACAATAGATATACATGTTTTCAAGTTACATGAAGTTATTTCCTTTTTCCAGTCCATATTTATGCACTGGCGGATCCAGGAAGGGGGGCGGTAGTGGGCGGACGAATTTTATTATAGAATTAAACACAATTTGTATACGAATTTATTACTTATGTTAATAATATATACTAATTATTTATATTTCAACTTTTTTTTTAGATTATTTCGCCGCCGCCCCCTAGTATGTTGGCTGACTTAATGGGTTCGGGATGGGGGGATGGCATCAATCCCGCCCCCCCCTTCCATAAATTTTAAGTGGGGGGGGGCGGTCCAATTTATTTGTAGAAATGAAAGCTTGCTAACAATATCAATTAAATATCTATATGATTAAAACTTGTTATTAGTGTTTTAACCAATCTTTATATTATGTCGTTCCACTGTTGGCCGATTTGGGGGAGGGGGGGGGGCGAATACTTCTACTGCCCTTCCCACCTAAACCCTTTGAGTGTGTGGGGGGGGGGGTCCTGCTTAAATGGGGAAATCATAGTTTGTGAGCAAAATTAGTTGAATTAAAATATAATTTTTATAAGATGTCACTCCCTTTCTGGTATCTTGGCCGATTCGGTGGTGTAAAGGGGGGAGGGATTGATTGTATTGCCCTCCCCACTCTAGCCCTCTGAGTGGGGGGGGGGCGGTCCTATTTTCATGGAGATATCTTAGTTTGTGAACAAAATAAGTTGAATATCTATAAAATATAAGCTACATATTGATATGAGAACCCATTGTATATTATGTTGCACCACACTCTAATATCAAATTTTATCATTAGTAAATATAAAATGAAAAAGGGTTGTACCAGATGGGAGGGGCGATTCATGCGATCGCCTTCCGCCCATCGGACAAAACAATACTTTTCTTTTTTTTTAATAGTTAAGATATTACACATTTAAAAAAAAAATCTGTCACTAATATTATTTATATATGCTATAAATTAAATTCTTATATCGAGTCACCCCAACCCCTATTCTTTAGTGCCAAATGCAATCATTAGCAAATATTATAAAAAGGTGTGAGGATTAATCGTTTTCATTCTACCGCCCCTCTTTTTCCAGACGAAAACATGATGTTGTAAAACAGAAAAGTCAAATATGGCAACAGATTTTATGTAATTTCATCATTTTTTATCATAATTTTTTAACGAAAGACTTTGCTTTGGAAAATTTAGAATTCATACGAAATTTCTCAGTAGAAGAATAACGATTGAGATGAGTTCTCAACACAAATATTCTTTTCCAATCCGCCTTTTTTCAATCTTTACTCAATCTGCTATTTTTCTAGTTAAATTTGGGACTATAGCTCACAATTTATGCTTGAATCCTAAAATTGCAAAAAAATTTAGAGTAGAATCTAATTGGCCCACTTCATTTCTCCTCCCACTTCAGAAATTTATTTTAGAGCTTTAGATTATAGTTCTGTAACAAAACAAAGTTACAAACATGCCTATTGAAATAAATGTATAACTTACAAATGAGCTTTTTTTTAATATAAATATTATTTTCGAACGTTTGTTTTCTGCGGCGATCCTCAAAGTCTTAATCTAAATATGTGGGGTATCTTCTAATCGTTTTATTTGCAATGTAGTCAAGGCCTATAAATTCATACTACAATATTTTTCAAGTAAAACATTTTTCAAAAGTTCCTTTTTTAATAGGATGAATAATGAGCTGTAGATGTCATGGAAATGCGTTTCTGCAGTGAAGAATGCAAGAAATCGTTTTTGGCGTCGGGACTTCGCCCCGAATCCCACTGATTACTAATGAGCTGTAGATGTCAGGTGAATGCATTTCTGCAGTGAAGAATGTAAGAAAACGCTTATGGCGTCGGGGCTTCGCCCCGAACCACACTGATAAGTAATGAGATGTACATACCAGGAGAATGCGCTTCTGCAGTGAATTATACAAGAAAGCGCTTTTGGCGTCTGGGCTTCGCCCCGAACCCCACTGATTACTAATGAGCTGAAGTTGTCAGGAGAATGCGTTTCTGCAGTGAAGAATCCAAGAAAGCGCTTTTGGCTTTGCCCCGAACCCCAATGATTAGTAATGAGCTGTAGATGTCAGGAGTATGCGTTTCTGCAGTGAAAAATACAAGAAAACGCTTTTGGCGTCGGGGCTTGGCCCCGAACCCCAATGAGGTGGCTTACAACAGTGCTCCCCCAGAACCCCAAGCTATCAAGAGAAAGGCCTCAACATGGCTTTATATATATATATATATATGCTGTACGCACGTTTATGCATAGGGTTAGGGTTTACTGGGCATTAGGGTTAGGGTTTGGAAAAAAATCGCCCCTCCCACTCCGAAGTTCTGGATCCGCTAGTGTATTTATGTATGTCTATGGATGAGACTAACTCTAGTATTTGTTAGAACGTATTCGGTTAAAAATATACTGCATTGTCTCCCTTGTCAACACAGACGTGAATAATTAGTTTGACATAATTATCTACCGTGATCTACAAGCTGCTATTGTCATTGCACAAGATGTGGGTAACTAGATGACAGCCTGGAGGACTGGATCGTCCATAGAATTTGTAATGCAAGTTATGCAACTCTTACTTTGTCATTTATTGTAATTAACAAACATTGGGAATTAAAGTGTATATGTCTCAGTGCGCCAACACACAAATACCCCCCCCCCTTTTTTTAAAAATCAACAACCTTACCCTCCAAAGATTTGTCCAAATCTAGCCCCGCCTGTATAATTGAGACAACAGAAGAAGGCCAGTGTGTGCACAGTGTTATTTTCAGTTTTTCATTTGTGTATTTCTGATAGACAATGGATTCTCCAAACCATAATGCTGTCAAGCCAATGACCGAAACTCACCAAACAAAAGAACAGCAACACAGCAGACGATGGAAAGTGAACAAAATGTATTTACCTCTCAAGCTTTTCTACTTTTTCTTCTACGGCGGTGAGAAACATTTTGTTTTTACAATATTAATTAGGCATATCTAACGTCCTCTAAACCAATCCACTCTTCTTGTTGCTTTATACTCAAAACAGACTCAACATTGACTTTAAAAAAAAAAAATTACGAAAATAGAAATTAAAAGTCACTCCTGATTCAGATTCACCTTCTTTTAATTTGTTATAAAGCTTACATCAACTCACTCTGTTTGTCTGTGCACGTTGTTCCTCCCTCACCCATTATCGGATCAAGTTGAAACTTTAAACAATTATTTATTCTACCTAAGCTAAAACAATTAGTCAATGGCATAGACAGCACATGTATCAACAAAAACAATTAACCAATTAGTCAATTAATTACTTTAAATAAATTATTCTGTTTGATACCAACAAAGTTAATTAATCCTTCAGTATTCACAGATACGGCTAAATTTGTGGGGTTTCATCCCCTTAGATTATTGAACACGTTATTTCTCCCACACCCATTCTCAGATCAAGTTGAAACCTTAAACAATTATTTATTCTACCCAACAAAACACGAATCAATTAACAAATTAACCAATTAGTAAATTAATTATTGGTAATTAATTATTTTGATTGAAAATCGAAAAAGGGGAAATAACTTCTACATAATTTAGATATATAGCTGTACGTGCGGAGTTCTTTCCCTAAGATAAGCTTTTGAAAAATATTTTTTTTTAATTTTTCTTGTTAATTGATTTAGTTCTTGTTCTTCAAAGCAAGTAACCTGAAGGCTAATACAGACCGAATAATAGAGGAACTTTTTTTTTATAAAAGCCAGTTTAGCTTTTGTTAATTTTTTTTTCTTTTTCGGTATCGTTATTATTAGATGATTCATTTGCCTAACTTTTAAAAAAAAATATATAGGGGTCTACTTGCTTTTTTAAAAAAAAGCACTATTTTAATTCATTTTGCATACATTTTTCTATAATGATGCAGAACGAATAGAAAATTAATTTTTGACTAATTTCTGGTTAGTCTGAAACTGTCTGGAAATGTATGCGATTAGTTTGCACTGTTACACTTTTAATTTTTAGTGACTTAATTCTTGAAACTAACTTGTGCTAAACCGAATCCAAATGAAAAGCTAGACCGAATGAAAGCTAAACTAAATGAAAAGCTTAACCGAATGAAAGGTAAATTAATGAAAAGCTAAACTGATTGAAAAGCTAAACTGAATGAAAAGCTAAACTGAATGAAAAGCTAAACTAAATGAAAAGCTAAACTAAATGAAAAGCTAAACTAAATGAAAAGCTAAACTGAATGAAAAGCTAAACTAAATGAAAAGCTAAACTGAATGAAAAGCTAAACCATATGAAAAGCTAAACTAAATGAAAAGCTAAACCATATGAAAAGCGGAACCAAATGAAAAGCTAAACTAAATGAAAAGCTAAACTATATGAAAAGCTAAACCATTTGTAACGCTAAACCAAATGAAACGCTAAACCAAATGAAAAGCTAAACCAAATGAAAAGCTAAACCATATTAAACGCTAAACGTAATGAAAAGCTAAACCAAATTGTTTTTTAAATTGTTACACGTAATTTGGTGGCTAAATGAAATCGCTAGAAAACTTATGGACATGAGTTCCAACTGTATTTTTATAACATTAGATAAATTCATAATTCTTTCACAAGCCGTTAAACTACGAAGTCTGTTGTAACTTGTTGTAACTTTTAAAAACGTTTAATTTTTAGCCTCTGGTTCTGTCATACCGTTCATCGGAGTCTACCTGAAGCATCTTCATCTCAGTGCCTCTGAGATTGGTGTCATAGCAGGAGTGGCTGTGCTGTTCGCGATGAGCATGAGACCTCTGATAGGGATGGCGGCTGACAGGATGAGTGCCTGGAAGTCAGCTCTCTTTGTTTGTTGTTTAGGTAAGTGACATTTCTTTCCTTTCGTCATTTCACAGTAGCTTGACTCCGGGTTACTTTGTACGAATATACACAATATATTTATTGTAGATATTGTTTGTTTCTAACGGGGTGGAATTGGGTCAGCGAATAGTCTGCACATTTTTATCCATTTTAGTCATTATTTGTAGTGCCGGAATTTAGTATTTTGGGGCCCTGGGCATGATTATTGTGAATACCACAAGTCCACTACCCTATTTTGAATGCTTTAATTAATAGAATGCACCTATATTGATAATTAGATATAAAAGAATATAATATTTTTCTAACTAATGGTTCAGATTATACAATAAGTAATTTACCTTTTTTTTGTACTAATGTGTAACTTAAGATTGTAAATTAGTGAATTTATGTAGGTCCATCTTGAAGGTGAGACCCTGGCAGAGCCGGCCTTACAAATTGTCAAATTTCTATTTTTCTCCCACAATAACAGCTATTACTATTGATTAGATCATTATATCAACCTGTATTATACAACATACATAGGAAGTAACTTGAACGCAATAGGTGCCAGTGACTTAATTAAAGTTACGTCAATCGTACGATACACTAAATATGTTAACCCTTTAAGTCCTACGAGTCTTATAGCATGTGACAAGAGCCATGACTGATAGTGAAATACTAAACGTAAATTGCGGGGCCCCTTCCTGGCGCAGTGCCCTTTTTGGAGAAATTGGTCATATAGGTTCTAATGCCGGCCCTGCCTATGCAGCTATATAGTCCCAACTGATGTGAATCCTGCACTACTTCCGATAAAAATAAAATATTTGAACATTTTTAGCGGCCCCCGAAAGGAGAAAAGACGCTATTAGTTTTGTGCGAAATGTCTGTCCGTCCGTCCCGTTTAGATCTCGTAAACTAGAAAAGATATTGAAAATCCGACATCACAATATTTTAGACCATTCAAAGTTCTGATGCAACGGCTACTTTTTTTTTCTGAAAGCGAAAAATCTAATTTTTAAAATCAGTAATGCAAGCAGTTTTTTAAAGAGAAAAAGCTAATTAGTATGCATTATAAGTTAGACCTAAATTAAAACGAATACTAATCTTGTAAACTTCAATTTCGTGTGCAATATTTGGACAGCAACTTCCAATTCTTTTGCGCATTCGAAAAAAAAAAAAAAAAAAAAAAAAAAAGAGATTGAACCTTTTCAAAACAATTACAAATATAAGACCTCAGTTAGGCCAGGAGAGGCGCGGTAGCTGAGCGGTAACGCGCTTGGCTTCCGAACCGGGGGTCCCGGGTTCGAATCCTGGTGAAGACTTTTATTTTCAACTTTGGAATCCTTGGGCGCCTCTGAGTCCACCCAGCTCTAATGGGTACCTAACATTGGGGAAAAGTAAAGTCGGTTGGTAGTTGTGCTGGCTACATGACACCCTCGTTAACCGTAGGCCAAAAAAACAGATGAACTTTACATCATCTGCCCTATAGACCACAAGGTCTGAAAGGGGAATTAGTTAGGCCAGGTTCACATCTAACTTTGCATTCACTTGCATCTATCCTTTGATCTGCTGGACCGTTGGGGCACTATACTAGATCTGTCAACCTTCTTTCTCCATTCTTATCTCTCATTTGTCTTTGATAAAATTTCATTTGGATGTTCTTTCTGAAAATATTGAAGCCTGCCTGGGTGGACCACTTCGGGGGCCGATTTTGAGTTTGTGTTTCCACAAACTGTCTTTGAAACCTTGTTTAACATATAACTTACGAAATAGGTTGAAAAAAATATTTAAAATAGGCTACTATCATTTTTCACAAAGGTAATGCAAATGCAAGTTATGGTAGATTGTGCTAATTAGTGCCCCTTGTTTCACAGCTTAATTACAACGTTACCTCCCCTGCCCAGTGTGTTCCTAAAGTAAAAAGTGTACTCATTGTTGTTTCTGATTCGACTCAGATTGCAGCCTAGAAGAATATTAATTATTCTCTTGTGGTTGATTCAGCAAACAGCTTTTAATTACATTTGTATTTACTTTTCGTTATCGACTGGCAGACTGGTTGTGCAACAGTACCAACACTCAGAAAGTAGTTGCATTCTCGATAAAGACTTGTTAGGCTAAAACAATATAAACTATTCAAGGAAATATATATACAGATAGACAGACATATATATATATTTATTATTATAGCTTTTATATAGCGCTACTTTCATGCTTATAGCATGCTCAGAGCGCTTTTGGTCCAATCTCATTTGTGGACCAGTTGGGGGGGGGGGGGGTATCTAGGAGTTGGTTTTCCGTGCTGCCTTTAGGCGCTCAGTAAACACATCTCTGCCCGAGTCGGGTGTCGAACCTCGAGCTCCCTTCTAGGTAGAGAGAGAGAGAGAGAGAGAGAGAGACAGACAGACAGACAGATTGACTAGAAAAGAGCTCGAGTGTAACCTACTTCTTAATAAAAATGACTTAAGAGTCTTAATTAGAGCATGGATGGTTGTATGGTGGTGAGATAACTTCTCCTGACTATCATCGTCATTGCTCTGGGTTCGAATCCTTTCTGTTTGCCGCCATCCGCTGCCTTCCTGCATGAGAGTTGGCCAATGATGTAATATACTTCATAACAGAATGGACGACTGGAACGTGTTATTAAAAAAAAAAAAGCAAAATAAAATAAACCTTTAAAACAAATAACGAAACAGGCAAAAGCAAAGACCTAGATCATTCAAGTGTGATAGATCAAATCTCGTGTTTAGGAGATGGATGTCTGTCTTATCCTTTATCTTGTAATTGCTATTAAGAGACCTAAACACGTGTAAATAACAATCATTAGGTAATGTATATTACGTTCTATATTCATGGATCAAAACGTTCTGTTCAATTATTTTTTTTCGATCCTCATTTTCAGGTTTTGGTTTGGCTTTTTTCTGCATGTGGTTCTTGTCAAGGCGGCCACTCTTCAGTCAGCTCTCTCCGCATGACTACAACATGACATCACAGCAAGGCGGTTTTTCGAAAGTCTGGAAATGTTTCGACGCCAACAACGCTGAGATTTGCTCTTATCCTGCCTCGAGGAACAAGACTGGCTGCTTGATAAAAAGCTCATTCGCGGACACTTTGTATCCTGGTACCTTCAGGACGACTGAGCCGGTTTCTTTATTAGAGATGAACAGGGGAGGTAATTTGACAAGTGTTGAAAGAAATGGTACGACAACTAAGATGGATCTGATCACTAATTCGTTAAAGTCTCAAAAGAGTGGATCACCAATAAACAGTTCTAATGAAAATATCAACCAGCCATGTTTTTACCTTGTTTCACTTGACAGAGGTTATCATCGCGACTTTAAGGACAACGACTTCGATAGATTGAACAAAAGGTCGATGAAAAGAAACACAAAATGCCTGCCCAACTGCTCTGAACACTTTTCTAATGACCTAGATCTCTTGTCCGCAAGGCTGTTTTTGAATTCACCCGGTTTCAACAAAACATTATCTAAACATGGAAACAACACAACTTTAGAAGCTAATCCAGGAAGTATAACTCTAGATCCTGTGTTTATAATCTCATTCCTGCTTATTGCACTTGCTCGATCTTTTTATGCATCTTCCACAAGGTAAACTCAATAAAAAACTTAATCACCATGTTAATAATGCCAATGTTCATGCTAATGTTGATGCTTCTCCTGATGGTGTAGATCTGCATTACGCTTCTTTCAGCTTTGTCAGCCTTAGTGTACTCGTGAAGAGGAGCTCTCTCTCTTAAAAGTTACAAGGTTATCTCCCGGACAGTGTCTTCTCTGTTAATCACTCCATTACTCAGAAGATGTTTGCGTGTCTTGTACGGCTAGTGGCTACATATACGTTTTGTTGCGAGTTCGTTTATAGCTAGGAACACTTCACAAGATAAACGTGAAAAGACAAAGATAAACGTGATAAGACAAAGATAAAGGTGAAAAGACAAAGATAAATGTGAAAACACAAAGATAAACTTGAAAAGACAAAGATAAATGTGAAAACACAAAGATAAACTTGAAAAGACAAAGATAAACGTGAAAAGACAAAGATAAACGTGAAAAGACAATGATAAACTTGAAAAGACAAAGATTAACTTGAAAACGTAGCTTCAACAATTAGCCAACAGAACATTAAATTCAGAATAGACCACAGTCAAGTCTCTGTCACTAAACGATGTTTTCACTGTAAAATCCAAATGCTCAGTCAACAAATATAAATGATCCCAAATACCCCTAGTTCCGTGACATTACCAGGGCCGGCCTTAGGCAAAGTGGGCAGCCGCTAAAGGCCTCCTATTGACGGGGCCTTGATTAGGACTAAAAAAAATATTTTGAGAAAAAATTGCGAAACTTGGATGAAATCTCAAACATAGCAGAGCTCTATGTCTCAATGTCTACTAGTCTAGCTCTAAGTCTCTTTCAAATCTCAAACTAGCAGAGCTCTATGTCTCAATGTCTACTAGTCTAGCTCTAAGTCTCTTTCAAATCTCAAACTAGCAGAGCTCTATGTCTCAATGTCTACTAGTCTAGCTCTAAGTCTCTTTCAAATCTCAAACTAGCAGAGCTCTATGTCTCAATGTCTACTAGTCTAGCTCTAAGTCTCTTTCAAATCTCAAACATAGCAGAGCTCTATGTCTCAATGTCTACTAGTCTAGCTCTAAGTCTATTTCAAATCTCAAACATAGCAGAGCTCTATGTCTCAATGTCTACTAGTCTAGCTCTAAGTCTCTTTCAAATCTCAAACTAGCAGAGCTCTATGTCTCAATGTCTACTAGTCTAGCTCTAAGTCTCTTTCAAATCTCAAACATAGCAGAGCTCTATGTCTCAATGTCTACTAGTCTAGCTCTAAGTCTCTTTCAAATCTCAAACATAGCAGAGCTCTATGTCTCAATGTCTACTAGTCTAGCTCTAAGTCTCTTTCAAATCTCAAACTAGCAGAGCTCTATGTCTCAATGTCTACTAGTCTAGCTCTAAGTCTCTTTCAAATCTCAAACATAGCAGAGCTCTATGTCTCAATGTCTACTAGTCTAGCTCTAAGTCTATTTCAAATCTCAAACATAGCAGAGCTTTATGTCTCAATGTCTACTAGTCTAGCTCTAAGTCTATTTCAAATCTCAAACTAGCAGAGCTCTATGTCTCAATGTCTACTAGTCTAGCTCTAAGTCTCTTTCAAATCTCAAACTAGCAGAGCTCTATGTCTCAATGTCTACTAGTCTAGCTCTAAGTCTCTTTCAAATCTCAAACTAGCAGAGCTCTATGTCTCAATGTCTACTAGTCTAGCTCTAAGTCTATTTCAAATCTCAAACTAGCAGAGCTCTATGTCTCAATGTCTACTAGTCTAGCTCTAAGTCTCTTTCAAATCTCAAACTAGCATAGCTCTATGTCTCAATGTCTACTAGTCTAGCTCTAAGTCTCTTTCAAATCTCAAACTAGCATAGCTCTATGTCTCAATGTCTACTAGTCTAGCTCTAAGTCTATTTCAAATCTCAAACTAGCATAGCTCTATGTCTCAATGTCTACTAGTCTAGCTCTAAGTCTATTTCAAATCTCAAACTAGCATAGCTCTATGTCTCAATGTCTACTAGTCTAGCTCTAAGTCTCTTTCAAATCTCAAACTAGCATAGCTCTATGTCTCAATGTCTACTAGTCTAGCTCTAAGTCTATTTCAAATCTCAAACTAGCAGAGCTCTATGTCTCAATGTCTACTAGTCTAGCTCTAAGTCTCTTTCAAATCTCAAACATAGCATAGCTCTAAAGCTCTATGTCTACTAGCTCTTGCTCTAAGCTCTAGATCATACATGTAGGTTTTTAATAGCGTACTTTTGTTTTCAGTGTTAGTTTTATATTTTCGGTTTGCATCGATTTTATATTTCATTTGGTGCCCATCAAATTCACTTTGCCTTGGGCCTTCAATTACCTAAAGCCGGCCCTAAGTCACTAAGTGTCGCGTTCAAAGTCCGTCAACTATAGTTGTATCTCTATGCTAAAAAGGTTTTTCAAATATCTAGAATGCAAGGTGCAATACTTATAAACACAACCATTCTAAAAGTAAGTCTCAAAGTATTTGTGTTCGGTCATTGGTTTGTATGTCCAGTCAGCTAATACAACTAAACCGCTGTAGGCGTATTATATTTTAATGTAAAACTTGAAATAAACTTCAACAGACTTTTCTTTTTAAATAAACCTAAATATAACCTACATTTTATTTATAAGTATACGCCAGCTTAGTCTAAAAATTAAAGACCTTCCTTTGAAAAAACGTACGTTCTACACCTATTCATGTCCTAAGCCTTTTTGTTTCCTGATTTTCTCAGAAGCGACCCGTTCTTTCTTCGTTCTTGTTGCATAGGGAAAGAATTAGTAGGCCTACTTGTTTGAATTTATCCTAGCATATGGAATAAGAAATGCACCTTTATTTTTGTCTCAGTATTTATTTTTCATGTATTTACTGTAATTAAAGGCGTAATTTAATGTGAGGGGCATGTATTATTGCTATTTTACATTTTTAGTCTCTTCAGACCTGGAGTATCTCTGAGTCTTTAAGTATTTAGTATGGACAAATATGAATCGGCAACAACCAAACAAAGAATCTTTCTTTCTTTTTTTTGTTCTAGAAATTGTAAAATGTTATGTTCTATACATTCTCACTATCTTTGTTTCGTTCTATACATTCTCACTATCTTTGTTTCGTTCTATACATTCTCACTATCTTTGTTTCGTTCTATACATTCTCACTATCTTTGTTTCGTTCTATACATTCTCACTATCTTTGTTTCGCCCTATACATTCTCATTATCTTTATTTAGTTCTATAAATTCTCACTATCTTTGTTTCGTCATATACATTCTCACTATCTTTGTTTCGCCCTATATATTCTCACTATCTTTGTTTCGTCCTATACATTCTCACTATCTTTGTTTCGTCCTATACATTCTCACTATCTTTGTTTCGCCCTATACATTCTCACTATCTTTGTTTCGCCCTATACGTTCTCACTATCTTTGTTTCGTCCTATACATTCTCACTATCTTTGTTTCGCCCTATACATTCTCATTATCTTTATTTAGTTCTATACATTCTCACTATCTTTGTTTCGTCATATACATTCTCACTATCTTTGTTTCGTCCTATACATTCTCACTATCTTTGTTTCGTCCTATACATTCTCACTATCTTTGTTTCGCCCTATATATTCTCACTATCTTTGTTTCGCCCTATACGTTCTCACTATCTTTGTTTCGTCCTATACATTCTCACTATCTTTGTTTCGCCTTATACATTCTCACTATCTTTGTTTCGTTCTATACATTCTCACTATCTTTGCTTTGTTCTATACATTGTCACTATCTTTGTTTCGCCCTATACATTCTCACTATCTTTGTTTCGTTCTATACATTATCACTATCTTTGCTTTGTTCTATACATTCTCAGTATCTTTGCTTTGTTCTATACAATGTAATATGTCACGAAGTACTTACATAGTTTAGCGGACGCCACGACGTACACAATACTGGGACCACGATCCTTGAAATGGGGTCAGCAACGACTGTGGGGTACTATTGGCACTGCTGTAGCTGTGATGACCATCACAATAGCCAATGACAACATGAAAGTAAGTCGTATTTTACTAACACACACATACACACACTGCAGCCATCATAATTTTGTGCCTGTTTAGTTATTACATTTAATCACAGCTCTGTAAAATAAGTCTACAGCTCTGTAAAATAAGTCTACAGCATAAATAACTATTAGTTGTAAGCAACACTTGTTTTTTTATCTTTTAACTAAAATTTTTTTTTCTGGAACAATTAGAACAATATCCTCAATGTATAGTTTGTCTATATCATATCGTTTAAATCAGTACAGTGTGTATTAATATCCTATAAATTCGTGTTTTAATTATCTCCAGGGAGACAACTTTGCAGCTTTATTCTTTGTTTGTATTGTTTTATCGCTACTTGCTTCCCTTGCCGGGACAAAGTTGAACGTGAAAAAGTAAGTATTCTTTGAACTTTGCACATGTCACATGACATGACACGAAATGTGCACATAGTGTTGAGACAAGCTGTCAACGTCTAGTTACAACTTTCTCTCCACAGAATCCCAAAGAACAATGACTTTTGTTCCGATCTGGTCAGAATTGTCTCCCAGAGCACCACCAGGCTGTTCCTGGGAAAACTTTTGTTCTTCGGCATGCTGTGTGGCACTGCCAATAATTTTTTTCTGTGGTACCTGGTCGACCTTGGTAGCAGTCAGACGACTCTGGGGTTCGTGGTTCTAGTTCACTGCTTGACTTCTGTTGTCGTGCTCAGGTTTGTTTTATGTTCACTTGTTTTTATATGGCTGCTGTGAACATTATGTGATTTACTTATAACGAATCGGGAACTTGGAATTTAATAGAATCATACAACATTACGTAATAATATTTTATAAATATCGAATTAAATAATCCTGCTTTGAAAAAAACAATTACCTATAATTCCCTTTTCGTTTGTAAAAGCTAAAAATAAATCCTATTTTGGGTGTTTTTTGCAATAAAAAGATAAATTTCCTTCTTTGCTAGAATTGAAACCTAAATCCTACGGTTCGGCAGGTGAGAATGCTACTAGTTGGCCAACATGTTTTCTATGTTTGTGTGCATTTCTAAACAACTTTTTTCCCATGGGTAATTAAATGGTAGACATCTCAGCTGCAGAGCAGAAAAGCTATAGTTTAAAATTCAGTGGTGCCTAATCATTTTTAGTCTAGGGGTCATATAAATATAAGTATGTGTCACTCAGTCCATCCCCTCAAGGTCAATAAAACCAATATTTTGAGGCTTCAGTATGCAATGTGGTTAAAAGTTTCGAGGGACCGGATGGCTCCGTTTCACGGGTCACGGGTCGGATTAGACCCGCGGGCAGTAGCTAGGACATCGCTAGTTTAAATCTTTGATGGTTAAAATACCAAAGCGGTAATCGACTTCAGTTGGGAAAAGTAGAAAATACTGATCAATGTGGACAACGCTCGATCTACCTTCGTTAGTCATCGGACAGAGATCACCTAAATAGTCAAAGGACATCTTCATTTCCAAACTAACATTTCAGGTACACAGGTCTAATTTTGAAACGCTTTGGTCACGTGAAGACGATGTACGTTGTGGTACTGGCCTACTGTCTGAGGTACCTGGCTTTCTCCCTGCTGACCTCACCCTGGCTGGCCTTGCCTGTGGAATTGTTACATGGCTTGACCTACTCCATGCTCTGGGCTGCCGCCTCTTCCACTGCCAGCATCGTGGCTCCAGTTGGGACACAGGCGACCTGCCAGGGCATCGCTGGAGCTGTTTACTGGGATTTTGGTAACTAGAGCACTTTTTCTGATTGCCATCTTTTACAATAAGTATCATATTTTAGCCATAAAAAGGATCCACTTTAATATCGCAAATTTTTATACTTTCTCTGTATTGCAATATCGTAAGTATTAAGTATTAGATGCAGGACCGGATTTAAAGCAGGGCAGGCGGGGAATACACAAAAAAGGACATCTACTAAAGATATTTAAAAGTCTCAAAATTGTGACGATTCATCAACTTTTACATAATTTTTAACCTACAATACTTTAACACTTACGATTGTCAACCATAGCTGTATAAGATAACTAGATAAGAAGATCTTAAATACTTTTTACGGCGCGACTATACAAAATCTGCTAACATACGGAATAACTTGTTGGCAAGGCAACGCTTCATCTAACCTGTTGCGACGTCTAGAAACCATCATAAAAAGGGCATAAAAAATTACACTCACAACATTACCATATTTAAAGGAACTTTTTGTCTTAGGAAAATCGAAAAATTCTTGGAAGACAACGGCCACCCGCTCCATCAGAACTACGTCAGGTTGTCGCGAAAGGGGGAGACTAGTGTCAATCAAAACAAGAACAAAGCGGTACAAAACGTCGTTCGTACCTCTCTAGGTTAGATTATATCAACGCCACTAGTTGATCAGGAAACATGAACAAGACCAAGATACCTGTGTGTAGTCGCTGAATGAACTTTTTATGTTGTGTCTCGTCTATTTATGTATATGTTTCTGTTGTGTTGTCTGTATATGAGAAAAGAGTCCATGTAATCACAACAAATTTCCAAAAGGATCAATAAATCAGTCTTAGTCTTAGATTTTTCATTTTCCAATCTTATTTTATTTTTGTTACTTCAAATTCTAAATTTAGGCTTTTGGCAACAGGTAAATTCTTGCACCACCGTAAGGATTTGATTTCCGATACTTACCACGGGTTAATCTACAATGCCTGTATTATATAAGATAAGATAAGATAATGAGCTTTTTTTTTTTTCTGTATGGTAGTTAGAGCTTCAATGTACATGCACCAAGGCCATAAAGTAAACAGTTTTCATTTACGTTGCATATTGTGTATCTCCTGAAAGGATCGTCTTTGCAATAAGAAAGTGTGTTGTTGTTTTTTTGGATACGCCGTAAATACATGCTCTTTGTCACACAGAAGACTAAGTTGGCGGGGGGGGGGGGGGGGGTACGGATAAGTAAAAGTGATACTAAAATTAACGGGCCCAAAATATGAGTGCTTGTATGTGTCGGGGGCGCATTATGAAGCGGGTCTTTCCAAATCAAGTCAAAAGTTTATGTGAGAGAAATTACGATGCGCAGGTAAAAATAAATGGTGGGCTCTAGAGATCGAAAGAGAGATAGAGAGTAAGAGAGAGGAGGCAGTGAAATTTCATTGTAGCAATTACACTCATTCACGGGCTAAAAAAGGCATAATAAGCAATACAAAGACTGGGAACAAATCAACAGGGTAGCCAGTACGTACTGCTACTATAACATATTTAAAATTTTTGTCCCTTGTGAATGGCAGTGGATTATAACTTTTTCTTTTTTTTTTTTTTTTTTTAATCAAGAAGAAGGGGATTCAGATTTCCTTAAAATAAATAAACCATTGAAATGTGATTGCTTTCAGAGACTAGAATAATACATAATACTGTAGTATGCCTACTGTTAGTTTCGTTTGATGGTTCAGAGACTAGAATAAAACATAATACTGTAGTATGCCTACTGTTAGTTTCGTTTGATGGTTCAGAGACTAGAATAAAACATAATACTGTAGTATGCCTACTGTTAGTTTCGTTTGATGGTTCAGAGACTAGAATAAAACATAATACTGTAGTATGCCTACTGTTAGTTTCGTTTGATGGTTCAGAGACTAGAATAAAACATAATACTGTAGTATGCCTACTGTTAGTTTCGTTTGATGGTTCAGAGACTAGAATAAAACATAATACTGTAGTATGCCTACAGTTAGTTTCGTTTGATGGTTCAGAGACTAGAATAAAACATAATACTGTAGTATGCCTACTGTTAGTTTCGTTTGATGACATCATTTTTTTAAAAATCAACAACCTTCAAGTTTTCACGATGACCAATCAATTTTTGTTTTTAAAGGTAGAGGTTTGGGAGCTCTAGTCAGTGGACAAATCCTTGAGGTGTTGACTGCCCCATGGACATTTCGACTTTTCAGTGCCCTGTGTGTCCTGGCTTTGCCTGTATTTGTACTTCTGGACAAACGATGGCCGATGCTGCCTCCAGAAGAGGTACAGGTGGTACAAGTGGGACTTGCAGAAATCAAGGGTAAGGACACCATTCACTCTGCAAGATGATTCATTGGAATATTGGATAGGCCAATGATGTTAATACTTAGCTCTAGGTTTTAGAATCCTGTCAATCCTATACTGTCAGCCAACTTCATGAGGCTCGCCCGCTCATTGTCTGACGACGCAGTAAAATGACAACATTTTTAAGAAGAAAAAAGTGGGTTATAAGAAAGGACGTTGTTAAACTATGTCTGCCACAAAGGAAGGTAAATCAACTTATCAATAAGTCTAGATCAAACAAAATCCTGATTGGTGCTGAATGCAAAGCTATTGAGGTAATATGTACTCCTATTTACTTGTGAAAGTTGGACACTAAATGGTGAGGCTGAAAAAAGAATTCAAGCCTTTGAGAGTAAATGCTACAGACAATGATGGGTATCAGATACCAGGAAAAGCAGAAGTAAGAGTTTGTACTTTTGCATGTCAGCACTCTGGCAGACAAAAAGAGGAACTCTTCAGTGAAGAAACGAAAGCTGAGCTGGTTCGGTCACAGTCAAAAGTCATCCTTCAAGACACAGTGGAGGGAGCACGAAGAAAGAGTTGTCCAAAGAAAAGCTGGCTGGACAACGTAAAAGAATGGACCAGCCTCTCTCTTGATAGCCAGCTAAAAACAGTTGCTGAACGGGAAAAATGGAGGGAATTGATTACACGAAAAGTCACAGCACCCCTGGGATGATAGTCAAGGGTCAGATGATGATAAAATTAAATAATGATGATTATGAAATGTATTCATACATCAATATTTTTTTTTTAATTATACACTGATATTCCAACCAATAACCATATGACGACAACTGAAAAAAAATGTAAACCTAAATATTTTACATATAAATATTCTTTTTACAAAGATTATATCTCACTCTGTCCAGTAAAAAGTGTATAAAAAAAAGGAGTAACCAATTAGACAATTAATTACTGGCAACTTGTATTATTTTGTTTAATAGCAACAAGGGAAACTAATACTTCAGTATTCACAGATAGATATGTCTAAAGCTGTTGGGTTTAGTCCCCTTAAATAATTGTTAACGCTTTTTCTCCCTCATGCATTTTCCGAGCAAGTTCATACTTTAAACTGTAAATAATTATTTATTGTACCTAACAAAACATGAATCAATAAATTATTTTTTTAAAAGGATTTTTTAACATTTTTGCTTGTTTATTTCCCCAGATGGCAGTTATGTTAAGACAAATTTATTGAAGTCAGAAAGTCCTGTTAACAACAGTAATAATTTCCATGCCAGTGTGAAGGAAATATCAACAAGTATCCAAAGTGCAGGCCTGAATGGACGTGTTTATAGTTCATTGGGTGCCAATAATTGTGACCAATCAGAAAGTTTCCAAGAAATAGTCAAGAATATTCGTTCTGATGACTACTCTCTTGTCAATGAAGAGGTGAACAATACATCAGAACCACTTGCCGGTTTGTGTGACACTGGGGAAGATGAGAAATGTGTTATTCAACATAAAGTAGGAGCGTGTTTTCACGGGCATTGTCGTGATGCCAAATCTGAGTCTGAAAGATGTCAAAATGTACAATGCTCAGCAGATGTTAGAGATGAGGCTCAGTGTATTTGTTGCCGTGGTATCATAAACAATTCCACCTACGATTGTGAGTCTAATAATAGGAGTGAAGTGGAAACTCAAACAGCCCCACGATGTAGCCACGGCAAATGTAGTGGCATTAAATACAACCAGGGATTAAATTGTGCAGTTACACTTCAATGCATTCCCTCTTTACCAAGTGTAGAAATTCTTTCAGAAGTAGCCAAAAGTGTTTATTCCACTATATCCACACCTGTTTCAGAGATTTCGTCCTTGACACATATTCAAGCAATGCAAGAGGCAGATAATTGCTGCAATGATAGACTACATAGCAATTGTAAATTCATTTCTGACAATAATTCCACCCCAACAGCCAAAGACTGTTGTGTTATGAATATGTTTACTCAGGGTACAGATTCGTTGTCACTAAAGGTCGACCACTTCACCGAGCCGAATTTTTTTTCAAGTGATGCACTTGAGTGCGAAGACTTGCAGGATGATATAACACATTTCCGCGCCAAAAGTCTTAGTCTCATTCCAAACTTAAGCACATCTTCTCTAGATACTGATCAAGAAATGGCATACTCTAATCTCCATAAAAAAATTTCTGAATGAATAATAAGATGCACTCAATAGGTAGGCCTACACACGTATAACTCGTCCCTATATGTTTTTTTTTCAATAAAAACACAAGAAAAGTTAAGCTGTTCCAACGCACAAGAGCTGTGATCTGTTAACACTTGAAATGTGATGGGATAGTTTGTGTACATTATCCCGATTCTTGAATTTTTTATGTAAATAGATAAGCAGAGATATTTTAAAAAAAAGGCTGTGCACATAGTCCTAATTGCATTTTTAAAAAATCAAAACATTTTAAATTTAATATTACCAATTACATGTAAATTATGTCCTAAGAACTTAGATCTAACTCAAGCAAAATAGGAGGAATAGAACTTATCTTACCTTATAAAATACAGACGTTACTTAAAAAAAAAAGACTGTCCTGTGCGTGTTCCTAGGTCAATCTAGTCATGCATGTTAATCAAGTCAATTTTTTTCCTAGCTGACTCATGCGAACCGTTCCATGCTTTAAAAGCACTAGGAAAGAAGGAGCATTTGTACGAATTTTTCCTGGCATATGGAAAAGGAATGTGCCTTTATCTTTGTGTCTTTTCTAAGTATTTTATTAATTACGTTTTGTTGTTTGTATTTTAAGATTATATGGTTCAGTGTTTTATGTATAGGCCTAATTGCTACATTACTTTTAAGTCTTCTATCCTGAAGGGTTTCTAAATTTAGTGATTTTACTAAAGGTATTGCTCTAATCAATTGTGAATATTCGTTTGTTTTGAATCTCACTGCTCCATTTTGTGTCTGTTTGCTGGTTATAGATCGACGTATGTTGTGAGCTTTGGACTATTGTCTTGAGGGTCCTGAGTTCAAAACTACATTTCAATGGTTTATTTATTTTAAAGAAATGCAAATCTTATACTAATTAAAAATTACTATGATAACTGAACCCTCTTCCTCTTATTAAAAAAAAAAACGAAAAGAAAAAGTCATAATCCACATTCACAACTGACAAAAGTTTTAAATATTCGTTTTTTTTTATGAACAATTGTTTCCATTTCTAAGACATGCACACATCAAAGATATTGCTTTGTAATTAAGTAGTCTTACATTGTTTTAATAACAAATGATTGCTGTAACACACAGGGGTTGAGCAGGGGATTTGAACTAATAAGTAGGTCAAATAGGTATCTTTGTTTATGACGTAATGTCGTAAACGTTTAAAAATGATACATTCAAAGTCAAGAAACTTTTAAAAAAGAAACATGTAGATACACAAAGGACATAAAGGTCTTCTAGTTAGCTTCTTTGGAGGAATGTCTCAAATGTATAAGATAAGATGTTTCAAAGATTACAGTCTAGCCTTATTGGTCTGTTTTTGTTGTTGTTTTAAAATCTAAAACGAAATATTGGAATAAGGCAGCCCTAGAAGTGTAAGACAAGGAGTCTTGTTAAGACTGTTTGCCTATATATCTATTTTGACGTTATATTTTTACATGTTTTGGATGTTTCCTCAGAATTAAAGATTACCACATCCGAGCCCAAACCTCACGGAGGGCAGGGCTCAAACCGAGACCATTCGTTACAGAAGGCCTCAACACTGACCTGTGACGTCGCAACCTGTGGGCGGTGAAGACCTATAGCTAGTTGCCATGTCAAACAGGCCTATGATGTGGCAACGAGCTATACGTCTCCACCGAGACGACAGTCCAGAGCACATACCACATAGTCAGCTAGGCCTTTGAGTCACGTCTAAGCAGATGCGTAGTTAAGGTGGGGTGAGGGAGGGGAAAATTTGAAAATACCCCTGGACACTCAAATGTGTTTTTGTTACATTAAATATTACGCAAAATACAGGGGCCCCCGAAGAGGTCAAGTCCCCCGGCCTCCAAGTGATGGCAAATTCCTAGCTACGCCACTGCTTCTGTGACATGCATTTCCTGTCTCTATTTAACTTTGAAAAAAAAATGCAGAAGAGAAAATGATTAGAACGCAAGTTTGTCGTGTTGAAGTCACTGGCGGATCCAGGGGGGGGGGGCGGTAGGGGCGGGGCGGGAGGCGGACAAACTTTAATATAGGATTCATACAATATGTATACGAATTTATTACTTATGTTAAAAATATATACAAATTATTTATATTTCAACCTATTTTTAGATTATTTCGCCCCCCCCCTCTAGTATGTTGGCCGATTTGGTGGGGTCGGGAGTGGGCGATGGTATCAATCCCGCCACCCCCTACACTTTCGAGTGGGGGGGGGGCGGTCCGATTTGTTTGTAGAAATCACAGCTTGCTAACAGAATCAATTAAATATCTATATGATTAAAACTTGTTATTGATATTTAACCGATCTTTATGTCGTTCCCTGTTTGGTGTGTGTGTGGGGGGGGGGCGAATACCTCTACTGCCCTTCCCACACAAACCCTTTGAGTGGGGGGGGGGCGGTCCGTTTTTATGGAGAAATCATAGTTTGTGAACAAAATTAGTTGAATTAATATATACATTTTATATTATGTCGCTCCCTTTCTGGTATCTTGGCCGATTCGGTGGGGTGAGGGGGGGGGGGGCGATTGCATGTACTGCCCTCCCCACTCTAGCCCTCTGAGTGCTGGGGGGGGGGCGGTCCTATTTTTGTGTAGAATCATAGTTTGTGAACAAAATTAGTTGAATATCTATATAATATAAACTACGTATTGATATGTGACCCATTGTATATTATGTCGTACCATACTCTAATCTCAAATTGTATCATTAGTAAATTTAAATGAAAAAGGGTTGTACCAGGTGGGAGGGGCGATACATGCAATCACATTACCCCCATCGGAAAAATCAATACTTTTTCTTTTTGTAGGCCCTATTATAGTTAAGAAATTACAAAATTAAAAAAAATCTGTCACTAATATAATTTATATACACTATAAATTAAATTCTTATATCGAGTCGCCCCACCCCTATTCTTTAATGCCAAATGCAATATTTAGCAGAAATTATTAAAGAAGAGAAGATTAATCGTTTTCACTCTACCGCCCCTCCCATTTCCAGACAGAGTTTATTTATATAATTTCACATGAATTTATCATAATTATTTTAAGAAAGACTTTCCATTGGAAAAGTTATAATTCAAACGAAATTTTTCAGTATAAAAGTCATGATTGAGATGAGTTCTAAACTCAAATAATGTTGTCATAGTCGCCTTTTCCCAACCTTTACTCAATCTGATATTTTTCTAGTTAAATAAATTTGGGACTATAACTCACAATTTATACTTCAATTTTCTTAAATACTATTTATCGAATAATTTTTTTTTTCGGCGGCGATCCTCAAAGCAAAAAGCTAAATATGTGGGGTATCCTATCTTTTCAAGAAACAAATCAGTTTTATTTGCAATGTATTATGGGCCTATAAATTTATATTAGAATATTTTTCAAGTACAACATTATTCAAAAGGTCCTTTTTTAATAGTATGAATAATAAGCTTTAGGTCAGGAGAATACGTTTCTGCAGTGAAGAATGCAAGAAAACGCTTTTGGCGTAGGGGCTTCGCCCCGAAGTCCTTTGATGAAAATGAGCTGTAGGTGTTAGGAGAATGCGTTTCTGCAGTGAAGAATGAAAGAAAACGCTTTTGGCGTCGGGGCTTAGCCCCGAACTCCATTGATGAATAATGAGCTGTAGATGTCAGGAGAATGCGTTTCTGCAGTGAAGAATGCAAAAAAACGCTTTTGGCGTCGGGGCTTCGCCCCGAATTCCATTGATGAATAATGAGGTATACTTGTCAGGAGAATACGTTTCTACAGTGAAAAAAGCAAGAAAACACTTTTGTCGTCGGGGCCTTATAGCTCTGCCCCAGTTGTTTTGTTTTTCGCCGAAGGTTGAGAAATGATATATATATATATGTGTGTGTGTGCGCGCGCGCGCTGTACGCACGTTTATGCATAGGGTTAGGGTTTACTGGGCGTTAGGGTTAGGGTTTGGAAAAAAATCGCCCCCCCCCACTCCAAAGTTCTGGATCCGCTAGTGGTTGAAGTATGTTGTATGACGTCAATGCTACTTATTGTGTATGTCGCATTCAGATTCTGATGAAACAAAAGTTTGCATAAAATGTTTCAGTATGCCTACAAATCCTGCCATTTTATCTTATCTTCTTATATAATACAGACGTTACTTCAAAAAAGAAGATGATTACGTCCTACGCGTCATGCATTTAGTTATGCATATTAACCAATGACTTCAATTCTGCCAAGTCACCGGTTTTCCTGGCTAGCTCAGGCAACCCATTCCATGCTCTAATAGCGCTAGAGAAGAAGGAGTATTTGTACAAACTTGTCCTAGCATATGGGACGAGGAATGTGCCTTTATCTTTGTGTCTTTCAGAGTATTTTATTAAATTTTGTTTTTGTATTTGAAGATTATGGTTCAGTGTTTTATGTATAATTGCTACTTTACTTTTGAGTCTTCTGTCCTGAAGGCTTTCTAAATTTAGTGATTTTACTAAAGGTGTTACTCTGGTTAAGTGTGAATATTCGTTTATTATGAATCTCACTGCTCTATTTTGTGTCTGTTCCAGTTTCTTATTGTTTTCTTGAGTTGAGGGGTCCCAAACGGAGGATGCATATTCTATTAACCAAGGTTAAATAACATTTTCGTTTTATGTTCTTATTTGATTTATAGAAATGTCTTTTATCTACCATGATCACAACGTTGAAGCCCTATTGTGTCAAGCAGATCTACAAAACACGTAGTACCCTAAGTAGGCCAGGTTTTTGTTTGTTTGTTTGTTGTTTCATTGGACCAAAATATAACCAAACACCAGATTGTTTATTTATCTTTCGTATTTATAATTTTGTATCTTGCATTAAGTGTTGATTACGACTAATTCAATTAATTTGAAGTGCTAAGAATAAATAAACAAAACGTTCGGGTTATTACAAAGCTAACTCACTCTGTGTAAAAAGTTTGTAAACACCCGATCTCGAATTAAATTGAAATTGTGCACACATAGTTCTTTTGCATGACAACAGAAGAATCAATATAAACAAGGTTACAAAGACAGTTTGTGTGGAAATACAAACTCAAAATAGGCCCCCGAAGTGGTCCACCCAGGCAGGAAAAAGGCATGTTTCAATATTTTCAGAAGAATATCGTTATTAAATTCTATCAGAAGTGGTCCACCCTGCCAGGTAAAAAGGCAGGTTTCAATATTTTCACACAGAATATCAGAATGAAATTCTATCATAGGCAAACGACAAAGAAGAATGGAGAAAGAAGGTAGACAGATCCTGTGTGGTGCTTAAAGGTCCAGCAGACCAAGGGATAGGTGAAAGTGAATTTTAATGTTTATTTAGTATGACAGAACTTACATAACTTAGAAATTAAATTATAAAAATCAATATTTTTTTATTAAAAGTCTAAAACCATTTGCATAAATGTGTTATAAAAATGGTAGATATCCATCTCCTTTACTAAATAGCCTCTAATGTTTGTTACTATTAATATTAAATAGTTGTAAAAATGGTGCATTTTTATGAAAAAAAACTGCTTGCATAATTGATTTAAAAAATTGGATTTTTCGCTTTCAGAAAAGAGAAGAGCAGCTGTTGCATCAGAACTTTGAATGATCTAAAATATTATGATGTCCGATTTTAATTTTCTCTTCTAGTTTCTGAGATCTAAACGGGACGGACGGACAGACAGGCCAAACAAAACTAATAGCGTCTTTTCCCCTTTCGGGGGCCTCTAAAAAATTAACCAGTTACTTAATTAACTATTGGTATAAATTATTTTGTTTGGTATCTTGTACTACAAAAGAAAGAAATTTTATTTGACTGAAGTGGTGGTATAAGCTGAATTAGTCCCCTTAGGGACTCTTGAACCCTTAGTGAACATTTTTTATGCATTTAAAAAAAAACATTCACCAAGATACCTCCTTCTTCCCTCCCCTTTCCTAAGTGGTCCAGACAAGTGATAGGATCATAGTGCACTGAGAAAGCTGAAAACTAAATAAAAACAATTGGTAAAAAGATTTATTATAGCACAGATTTATAATGTCGACGTCAATTGTAACGGAAATTACGAGACTAATCCAAACTAATTGATACAATTACAATTAATATAAGCTACATTTTTTCGAAAGTATTTTTTTTTATTTTTTAAGATGTACCTATGTAGAAACAGCAACAGAATAAAAAAAGCATGTATACATTTTTCTTTCACTCATGGCATTAGACTGCAGTATTATCACGGACTTAAAATAAATGTAACTCAAAACATTTTCTGCCAAAGTAGTTTTATTTTAAAATTCATTTTGCAGCCCACCAGACAATAATCTAACATAGGGAGGATATCTGAGCACATTTTGCATTTGTTGCACATGAGCCGGACACAAAATGTCATAGTTCAACTATTTATACACGTCTTAAGAATATTTTAGAGGATTAGATAGAGACAAAAATAGTCATAGCATGTCCCTTATTTTCCTACACACAATTTTCTTGGTAGTTTTAAATAAATATTTTTATATTTTTTAAAAATTTCAGTCTTAAATAAATTAACTATTAAAAGTTATCAGCGGATTAACTACTGGTATTTAAAATTAAGGAAAATTTGTTTCTCACTTGTTTACAAAAAAAAAAAAAAGAATGTCACTTCACTAAAAGTCTGTTTACTTAAAATATTTTGTTTAAGTAATAAATCTTAACAGCTAATTCACTTCAAACTGTACATATGGTTGACAAAATTTCTACTTGGCTATAGCATTACATTACTACTGTATGAACTTGGTAAACCTGGCTACAGGATTCACTTTTTCACTTCACTATTGTTTGATCTTGGTAAACCTGGGTACAGGATTCAATGCTTCAACCACAATCTCATTTCTAAACAATTAAAAAAAACAACAACTTGTATGGCGTATCTTTCATGTTATTTGCTCTGTGGATCTGTAGGAGGAATCTGGGAAGCCTAAAGGCAGCTTAGCGGAGACAACTCAGATCAAGGGGGAATTCAAACTCCTTTAATAAGTAGCCAAGTGTCTTATGCCACTCACACATCCCACCATTTTATATCTATTTACAAGAGGACAAATAAGCTTGAAGTCGAAACTCTGGCTTGGACAAAAGAAGAAATCCTCAATACTTGTACTGTAACGAGACTGGTTTAATCCTATTGTAAGACATGACTCACTGTCAAAAGCTTCAAGGTAAATTGTAGGGAGCATGAAGAAGGGGTCATCCAAAGAAAAGCTGTCAGGACATTGTAAAAGAATGGACTGGCCTCTCTCTTGATATCTTACTTAGGACAGCTGCTGACCAGGAAAAATGGAGGGATTTGGTTAGTGGTCACAGCAACCCTACAGTGAAAGATGAGATGGCAGATGTACAAGAAATAACAACACATTTTTCATTGCAAAATGGACCAAATTAATTTATTGACATCCTTCACAAGGATAAAACATGACAGAAGAATGTAGATCAACAAAGACACTAAAGATTTAATGTGTTGTTTTTTTTTTAAAGTTATATATTAAAATTGGATGAAATATAGTGCAATATGTTATGTACACACTAGGCCTAGTCACTTCTGTAATATACAGCCCCTCCCTTATAGCCATGATTACTCCATTTGTTAGTTTATCAACTCATTAAGTGAATGATTTTTAATAAAAATGAAATGACTAAAAATAAAAATAATAAAATACACACACACACTGTAAGACACACACACACACTCTAAGATCTTATTACATTGACAGTGAATAATAACAGCAAGAAGAAGACAAAAAAAGTCTGTATTATGTTTGGCTCTGACATTCCACAGAAAAACAATTTTACTAAATCACTGAACTTGATGTTAAACTTTCAATTGCATCTGCACACACTAACAAAAAACAAAACAAATGGCACACAGCACTACATACCAACATGAGAAAGACGTAGTGATTTATTTTATCTAGAACAAGGGCACATCATCCAATAAGGTTTATAAAAAAACAAAAAAGACTTTGGAGGCTATTACTGAATGTGTCTCACAGATTTGTTTCTTTGAAAGCATTCTATAAAATATTCTATCTAAAGGTTAGCTAATTAAATACTCCGCAGCTCTTGTTATGTCCCAGTCTTTAGTGGAGAGAGCCACTCTTGCTTTGTGCTATAGAAGAGAAAATAAAAATGATGTCACAATGTGCCACAAACTCGTAGGGCGACCCCTGAGGGTCAGTCAGCTCACACATTACATTGCACGCAAACTCACACTTAATTCACACTCACAACAGACTTGGTGGGGGGGAACAAATAATCATTTTTTATTTTGTCTGTTTTTGATAGAATTGTATTCATTAGATCCCATACAGATTTTAAATATTTTGTATTGTCTTTTTCATATTGTTTCAAAATTGATTTATAAAAATATGCATATTTAAAGTTTTAAAAAAATAATGGTGTGTGTGTGTGTTGGGGTGGGGGGTGCTTTCAAAAGACAAGCAGCTGTTAAACCAATACATCTGTTTTAAACATGATGAAAAGGGTGGTAAAGAGAGAACAGATATTTTGTTGTTTCACTGTCATGATCCTATCTAGAGAACAAGAATCAATAGTAAAGATCAACATATAGGAAAGAATATTTTTTTATATAAGAATATCCTATGATACCCGCTAATTAATAAGACCAAAAGCAAAACCCAATAAAATAAAACTAACCATTTCTTTGTTTAGTTCTGATTTGTAAGAAAAAAAAAGTTAACATGAAGTTTTCATTATACATGATTTATGAAATGTATTAATATTTTTTTTTTAAAGTCTGCTTTAGAGATCAAAAGGCAAAAGGGCAGGTCATCTGTTAGTGTACAGCAGTCAACAATTATGTAATGGCAATGTCTTCCATTGCAAAGAATAAGGATGATTCCAGTGTTTCAAATGAATATGCAAACCCCAACAATTATGTAATCAGAATTCAAACATGCAACCTGTTTTACAAATCTTACTCATTAGAACTGGAGCATCCAAATCCGAAAATTGTGATTTTAATCTTAAAGATATGAATTTGAAATTTTATTGTTCAGCAGTAAAGTGCCATCATACCATTTCTTTTTTGATAAATTTAAGAGGGAAAAAAAAAGACTACCTGGAGCATTTCTCTGAATGTGTTTAAAGAAACATTTTGAAATTTAGAGATAGAGTGCTGATATAATAGAGAAACTACTTACTTCATCAAAACCCATGTTTTTCATTTTAACAACTTTATCCTCCAACTCTTTATCAGATTTGGGACCTGCACAAATGAACAACAAAATTGTCAGTCACAATTGTCTTATTTTACAAGATATTATTTTTCAAGATGGTCAATAATGTTTTGCATGTTTCAAAATAATTCCTCTTTTCAGGTTGCAAACTCATCATCGGGTTAAAAAACATATAAAATAAAAGGGTGGAACCTGGGTGAATACTTTTATAGAAAACGGCTCTAACTGGTAAAACTTTAGTTTGACTTATAATTTTTCAAAATTATAATTAACTTAAATATTGCCATAGGTCTAGACAATCTTTATCTTGAACAGACATATATCAGCATTTTTTCCCACTTTATTCAATAAATAAATTGACGCTCTTTTTAAAAAAATATTTTACTTCTTTAGTCTCTATATAAGTAAAGACTAATGCGATGTTATGTAGAAATTAGCAATTCCAAATGTGAGACAGGTGAAAATTTAATTAAAAACCACTTTGGTATTTAACTTACTAAAACCAATCTTTACTTATGATGTTTCTCTTATTATTCTTTCTGGTGGACATCAGTTACATATCATAATGAATGTGTTATATTATAGCTTTATTTTATAATGTTTGACCTAATAGAATTATGAACACTAATAGAATTATGAACAATCTAGTAGTCATCCGCATCATTAGCATTTTTTCCCCACAAATTATAAATTTACAGTAACTATTTACAAGGAAGTATCGTCTCTATACTATGCGTGTTAACTGCCCAAAAACTTACCACCAGCATAAGCAGTTGTCCAATGCCTTGCCGTACGCTGGAAAATGGCATTGTTTTCTTTATACTGTTGTGCTACAACAGCGTCCTGTGGGTCGTCCGGCTCAGCAGCAGCAAGTAGAGCTTGTAAAGAGAGTAAAACTGTTCGCAAGGTCATGGCTGCCGCCCTGGGAAACAGATAACACACACTGATGTAAAAATACTGATTCTTAATTCTGCTACATCAATAAAATGCAAGCATTTACAAGCAATTTAATTTGGGAAGCAAGAAATGAAAAGAAAAAAACACACTTCTTTGACATTTCAAACAAACATTTAAAAGGCACTACTTTTTACTGGTATGTTCAATCATAAACTTTTACAATGTTCTTATAGTTTAAATACTGTCTTATTCTACTGTAACATTTCAGAAAACATTTGACTAGAAAAAAAAATACTCATAAAAAGTTAAATATATTTTAGAAATGTGTAGAAAAACAATAAACTTGATAGACATCCATTCAACAAAGTAGCATCTACAACAAAAATTAAGTGTCAAAAACAAACAAAAGGTCTTGGTATAATTAATCTATATGAGCAAATGCATGTTTCTTATTGTGTCTGGTCATGTGTCCCTTCTTAGAAATGGCAGATAGTTAAAATAAATGACATGTGGGTTTGGTTTGGTTTGTCAATCTCTTTAGCTTGTTTGGGACTTTAAGAGAGCGTAATGAAAAAAAGTTTTTTTTATTGTGTATTTTTTTTCCCTTCTTTTAATTACAATATTCAGAATTCCAAATCAGGCACTACTGAGATTTAAAACACTGACAAAGAATTGAGGGATGTGCTTTTTTTTTTTTTTCAAAGAGTTAACATTATTACAGGTTTGGTTATGTTTTTTTTTTTAAATAAAATAATGTTGGTGAATAGTATTGGGAGACAAAATCTATGAACACATGGACAGAGACTTTAGACTTAGTTGATATTTGACTTTCTGTGTGTATGGACAGTTGGTTCTGTGTTTAAAGGCAATTAATAACTTTAGAGATGGGAACAGACTTTGCAAAAAATTGTGGAAATTTTCAACACCAGTGTTTGTGAACTGCCATGTCGCAGAGACCTAAATAGGAAACTGTGGAATGCTTTTAAAATTAAGTAGAAATTAATTATATTAAGTATTTTCTTTAAATAGTATTACACATTGAAAGCACTACATGAAATTTACTGCACACCTACACACAAAATGGATGCAAGGCACTTTTGTTTGTACATTCAAATACGAAAACTTTGACAGCTTTCTCCTCATGCACTTGACATCTAGCTTTTTATATCTCTAGTCTAAACAGTCGCAATAATAACCAGCCATGAGAATAAATGCTTTAGATAGAGAGAATGTACAACAACAAAATTGCATTTTTAATAGATTAATTTAAGTTTAGCTTAAGTTTTCATTGTGTAACACACTTTCTTGCTAGCAAACATGGCAGTTGTATGCAAGAAGTGGATCTCTAGGCCTAAGTTGGTTAAGTTGGATCAGTCGGAATTTCAAAATTTTTTGGGAAATTACCATCTCTGAAACTTGCAATGTATGAACATTAAAGTGGTGTCAGAAGTAAAAGCTCTAGATCTGTACCAGTTGCGTATACAATAAATCACAGATTGTTCAGCAGTCTTGACAACTTACATAAATTTATTTTTGCATTAGTCTATATGTTTATTAAGCCATTTTTTGTTAAATAAAGTATTCATTAGTACTGAAAATTAATTTTGTCATTTCATTTTTTTTTTCAGTGACTGGATTTGATAGCAAACAAAAAAATTCTTATAGTATAGTCTGAAATGAAACAAAAAAAAAACAACAACATGTTGTCTTACCACTGGTCTTTAAGAATATCTAAGCAGATTGCTCCTGTAACTGAACTTATATTAGGATGCCATATTTTAGTGATGAATTTTACCTGAGGATTAAAATGATTTTTTTTATCTCCAAAAAATTCTTATGAGATCTAAGTCACAACTATTTGGTAAGCTAAACTAATAAAAGAATAAATTACAAGTACAGTTTAACACCATGAGAAAACAATGAATATGTGGTGGGCGAAATGGATATTTAATGGTTTCTGATATTTCAATTCATGAGATGGGATAAATGGATAGGTTTCTGATATTTTACATGACATCTAATGCATTAAATGGATAGGTTACTGATTTTTTAAATTTACTTGTCTTGGGTTAAATGGATAGGTTTCTGGTATTGTAATTTACCTCTAGATCATTACCTGGATGGGTTTCTTGGTATTTTTTATTTAAATTTGGTTGGTAAAATAGATATGTTTCTAGCATTTTAATTTACCTGGGGTGGGTTAAATGGATAGGTTTCTGGTATTTTAATTTCTAGTTTGAATTTTCCACCTTCATAAGCTGTATCTGGTGGGCCAGCTATTTCACCACTTAGTTCTGTAAAGTTATCATTCACAAGTTCCACTTTTATATTACATGCTGCAACCTGAAAGTGACCAAAAAAAAAATTTGAAATATTCACAAGCAACATCAAAAGTAAACTTTAATTATTTTGATTTAACAACAAAATAGGTACAAAATAGAAAAATAAAATAAATGCTTCGTCATAAGAACAATGGCTATCTGGTATTATTTCAACCAATAGATTGCCTTCAAGAGTGTTTGACATGTTGATGATTTCTAAGAATTAAAGAAAAATGTGCATGATTTTATTGCTCACAGCATATCTAGCTCACAGCATATCCAAATAGTAGCTTTATGATTTAACTTTGCAAGCCACAACTTTAAAATGCCTTTAACAGTGTTTGACAAGTTGACGACTGAATTCTCTACATAATCTTTTAGATCTATAACTTCTAACATAGATGCTCACACCTCTCTAAATAGTACACCTTCATATCTTCTTTCCTAAACTGAAAGTTGTGCTTGGAGAACAGAGATTTTCATCTAAGCATCATTTCACGTTAGAAAACATTTCATCTGTCCCTTGAATTTTGTCGTAGTGGTGCTGTGACAGTTCAAGTAACCA
Source organism: Biomphalaria glabrata (assembly GCF_947242115.1). Taxonomy (NCBI): domain Eukaryota; kingdom Metazoa; phylum Mollusca; class Gastropoda; family Planorbidae; genus Biomphalaria; species Biomphalaria glabrata. The sequence continues at coordinate 35,117,304 of NC_074718.1, read as the reverse complement.
AATCACTCTATTTTTCAAGGGTCAGCAAGAGTCTCCCTCCACTGTACCCCGAAGGATGACTTAAAACAGTGAGTCATGTCTTACAATACCAACCAGATCAGCTTGCTTCTCCTCACAGTATTGAGGAGTTCCTCCTTTTTGCCAGCCAGAGTGTTGACTTGTAACTAATTTGTCTTCTTTTCCTGGTATCTGATACCCAGCATTGTGTATAGCACTTACTATTCAAGCTTGAATTCTTCCTTCAGCCTACGCATTCAGTGTCCAACTTTCACAACCATATAGAAGTTAGAGACCACTTGTGAAGAATACAGCTTTAATTTTATTGGGAAGCTAATGTTATTCTTCTAGATTTTCCACAGCTTTTGCTATGCTTGACCCTAGGTATTAAAATGAGTCAACTTCTTCTAATGTTTGGCCATTCAACTGTATGTAACATCTCATACTATCTTCACCACAAAATAGAGTTTTGCTTTTTATATGCTTATTTCCATGCCAACTTCTCTAACTGCAGCATCCAGTTTTGAAGTGCGATCTTGTACCTGATCTGTATTTTCTCCAATGAGGTCTATATCATCTGCAAACCTGAGATTGGAAATAAAATGCACGTTTATGGTCAAGCTAGGAGTAAATCCTTCTAGAGTTTCAATCATAAAATGCTCCAGAAATATTTTGAAAAGAGCTGCAGAGAGAATGCATCCTTCTTTTGGTGTTGAAGGCAATTTTTATTTAACAGTCTGATGTTAAGTATTTGTTCAACAGTATTTTTGTCTGCTCTGAAGCTTGCCTGTTCTTTGAAAAGGACTTCCCCTATGCTTTTCTCTTAAGTCTGTTAAGACAACTCTAGTATAATTATACCTTTATAACAGAACAACTATTTTACTAATTCTTTACTATGGATACTATTTACTATTGTATACAATTTAGCATCATTCTCCATACAACAGATTAATTTTAAAATAAATTAATATATAGATTTAGTCCTGCAACACTTTGTAGGATAAGACTCCCCTTTTGACAAATAATCAAGTCCATAATAACAGTTTTCAATCAAAGGACTACACTATAAAATTAGTTAAAAATGAGTGAACCAAAATTATAATGTGCCACCTAACCAAATGTAAAACATTTGTTGTTAAAGGCTTGGACTTTATAAACTTAACAAAGTAAAGAAACAGCAAAGTGATGCCACAGTGTTCATTGATGCTTTGAGCCCACAATAAAGTGACATTGATACAATTTTTTGTGCCTCCCTTCACATGAAATCTTAAAAAAAAAGTAAGCAAGTTTGTTGATTTAGAACAAAACAGAATTTCATGTTACAGAAAGTGGTGGTTAGCTCTGAATCAAAGCCTTTAGTAGAGAGACTATTTAATTATATCCTGAAGTCAATTATATAATTCTTTTCACAAGAGAAGTGCCCCACCCAAATCAAAAGCTTCTTTGAAAACCTTGTGTGTTGAATTAAAAAAGCATTTTGTACACAACATTGTAGCAATATTCCATGCAGAATTTCTATTTATTCAGGGACGGAATGTCAGTGCTCTTGAAGGATCTTCTGCTATTGATGAATTAGTTCAGAAATGCACGATAAGAAGCATGAAAACCTGAAAAGATATCTCGTGAAACAAGTACACATGCGACTTACTATCTGGTTGACACACGTTGGTTAGAAAAGTGATAATAGCAGCAACAATTGTAAACTTTCATGAAAATTGTGCCAAGTACCAGGTATTTCAGAGAGAGTTTTAATGCTTTCAGATGGATAGCACAGAAAGATGATCTATCTAGGAAAATGTTTCAGAAAGCATGCAATTATTTAAACTATTGTGTGTGTAGGCCTACATTGTATGTAAATTGTGTGTATGTACATTGTGTCAATTGTGATGTATGTATTGTAATAACTTCAAAGTTGTTGAAAGTAATAATTGGCAATATTGCTCAAAAAAATCTAAGCCTGTTTTTTTTTAGTTCCATCATTCATGATTGACATGTGTCCCACTTTCCCTTCCTATATATATATCTGGTCCTTAGACTTAGATTGGACTAAGTTTCTAATCAGCCTCAGTTCACTCAAGTCAAATCAAGGTCTATAATATAGTCTATCAACACTCTATATATAGAGAGAGTCTAGAAGATCTAAATCTAGAATAATCTAGTTCTAGATCTAGTAATATCTAGACTAGAGTAAAGTGCAAAATTCGAAAAGCCCTGATTTGTATAGAGGTTCCAACGGTTCACTTTTTATTGCTAAAACTTTTTTATTTGAATGTTTACCAAATTACTACTATATTGCTACTGCCCATGCACCTTTTTTCTTCACTTCCGACACATACTATTTCCTTTTCCTTGTAAAGTCTAAGTTCATGGTTACGTCAAACTCAGGAGGTGTGGAATTATTCTTTTTTACTACCCGGTAGTGAAGGAAATGGGTCATGGGCTTAAGGCTATTTTTAAGTCTGATGGCTCATCAGCTTAAAGAGACTATTTGAAGTTGTGGAGGGTGGGAAATGGTGCAATGGATGGTGTTCTTGCGCTGGAGTAAAAAGAAAATGACTTTATAGTGAAAATTAAATATTAAAACATGTTTTTATATATATTTTCTTTCATCTGTTCGAACCTTCCATCAACCCATTCGAGCTTACTAACTGGGGAAAAATCCGATCGAGGTAAAGTACGCTTGGCGATACCTACCCTACACCTCTTTGACCTCATATTTAATTTTAACTGACTAAGCCTAGTGATACATTAAATCTTATCTATTATTTTTATAGAAAAAAGGACGAGGAATTCAGAGATACCATTAGTTATTTCATAGGTTAGACCGTTACGGTGCTATAAAAATCCAAACTTGAAAATTGCTGCCAGCGGGCTTAATGCTTTCGAACTTAGCACTTTATTATTATTTTTTTATATCTAAATTCCTAAATCTATAATCTATGCAAGTAGATCTAGAATCTAGACTCAAGAGTCTAGACTAGCTGACTCTCCAGACATCTAGATCTAGTCATCTAGACTCTATCATACTCTATGATAAGTACAGACTAGTGTGAATGTGATGTCTATGCCCTGCCCCTATGCTTCTCTACTGCTTAACTGAGTCATAACTGGCTCTCTACTCAACTTCTCAAGACTACTGACAGTACTGAGTACTGTACTGTTAACTGTTGTTTGAAGCAGTGAGTGTCTGAGGTGTCTCTAGAACACTCTACTAGACTTTAGATCTATTCTAAAGTCTATAATCTATATCTATTTAAATATTATTAAAATTAAGAAAAATACCTCGTCGCTCTTGACGACTTCTTTAAATTCTCTCTTTATTCTTTGTTCGGCTATGTTAGCCATGCCTCTCTTTAAAGTTAGAGCAGTCAAAACCTTAGCTGTGATTTGGTTTAGCTAGACTATATTATACAAATGTGGTATTTCTAGAAATTCCAAATTTCACTAGATCTATATGATAATCTATTGTAGTTCTTGATCTAGATTTAGATTGTAGACTTGATCTATTACATTTACTGCCCTTTCCTTTTCTAATTTTAGCGTACGGGCTTATCTTAGTGAGTGTTATGGTAAAGTTGCTACTTGGTTTCTAAACTAACCCAGACTGTTAGCTGAAAAATACCCACGAAAACTAATGATAGCCATCATCATCTGGTTCGACAGACGCCTTTAGTAGACCCTACCTAAGTGTAAAAATAATAATAATAATAAATAATAATAATGTGAAAATAAAAAGAAATACGAAACAGAATTCAGAACATCGCTGCACGAATAGTCTTAAGAAAAACAGGATGCGATTCTGCTAGTTTTCTTGCGTACACTCCATTGGCTTTGTGTGAATGCGAGAATCGACTACAAAGTGGCCACACTTTGTCATCAATGATCAGTGCATCTACATCGAAAAAAAAAAAGGCCCTTGTACTTCAGTGAAGTGCTCACCCCACATGTCTCTCCGAGAGCCCTGCGCTCCATCAACTCATCACTTCTAGTTGTGCCACGTTTCACCCATCAAAAGCTACGGGTTGCGGACTTTTTAGTGCATTGCCCAAAGGTTTGGAACTCACTCCTCATTGAGCTCAGTCAAAACAAAACAACAACAAATAAACACATATAACCTATGCTTCAACACATTCAAGAAGCTTTCTCTTTTCAAAACCTTTTTTTTGTTTTTTTACATTAGTTTGTCATTTTAACTATCGTGTTTGTTTGTTTGTTGTTGTTTGTCATTATATGAGCCTACATGTTTGTTGACAGTGCTATAGGCCTATATATTTAATTATTATTATTATTGCAAAATACGACAACCTGTTATTGGCTGATAGAATTAGAGTTGACAGACGTCTGGTTTAAGGAGGACACGCTTATGTCCTTTTTCGTCTGGCATATGTGAAAATGTTCGGCTTACACGCTGTTGTACACTGCGATCAGGGCGGTCCTACAGGTTACGGGGCCTTATGCGAAACGAATTGCGCGGGGCCTACTTTGCGTTGTAATAAGGATAATAAGTGAAAATTAAGATTTTGTATTAGAAAATATATTCGTCTTTGCATTTTATTTATAATCTAGTTTACTAAGTACAAAATCACTGTTCAATTAACTTTACAGTAGATGGTAGTTTTCCAACAAAACGCCGATAAACATTCAGATCTGTCTTTTAGATTTACTATCGACTAGCAAAATATCGCTTTGTTTTCTTTTTTCGAAGAGGTCGAGATAGATTTAAATCTATATTTGTATGTCAGTTACTATTAAAGTAAATTAAGTATTTGAACTTCTTGTTTTGGTTAAAATTCGGCTTATTATTACATTTTTATTCAATGAAAGCTGACAAAGCTGTTTCGTTTTGTTTTTGTTTTTTAATCGCGAGTAGGATTGACGTTTTCCATATTGAATGACACCCCGAAATGACAATTTTGTCTGTTTTAAGGAGATTTGCATCAGTTTTCAGAAGATTTTAATAATTTCAGGAGATTTTCATGACTTTTTCTTATATTTTATAATTTTAGGAGAATTCCAGGAACCCTTTAATAAGTTAAAATGGTTTAATTTAATAATTTACACATAGAATTCGCATCGCGCGGGGCCTATGAAAGTGCGGGGCCGATTGCGGCCGCATAGGCTGCGATGTTTCATTTATTAATTCTTTCCTACATATTGTCTAGTGTAAACACACAATCAAAATCATGCATAGCAGAAACAGGTGTTCTTTATAGTTTTGGTTGATGTCTGACATAAAGCGCGTTTTATAGGTGTGTTTTTTTTTTGTTTTGTTTTTTTACCGAACAACGCACCGTGGATAAAAGACTCTTCATCGACTCATATAACATTTTCGCATTTAGTAGAAAAATCTGTAGGAAATATGCATGAAGTTCTGCATATTGGAGATAATCATACCTGGCGGGAAAACTATAAACAGACTTAGCTTTTTGGTGCATCCGATGTACAAAATAAAGAAAATGTTGATACATTTTTAAACGTATAATTGTGCGCTTTTTCGTACTGCAGAATCAAAGGTCTAAGCTCTTCTGTTTGTAGCATCAAATAATTAGCTATGCAATGGGGTATTAGACTATGACTTAAAACTTGTTTAAAAGAAATGGGCAAGATTTGATACGAAGATCAACTGTTACTCACTGAAATAGTGTTAACATAACAGCTTCAATGTTATTCTTTTTTTTTTAGTTGGCAACAGTGATGTTCAATTGAGTGTCATCATGAAAATCTCCAATGAGCTAATGATACAACTGTTTGAATTGCACTGAGAATATACGAAACTTTAAGTTTTACAGCCTTTTATTTACGGACACATTGTCTATTTCTTCAAATATGAGCTTTCGAATCATTGTAAGCCTTGTATTTAAAGTTTTAATTTGTCTAATTTGTTTATTTCATGCGTTTCTTTCTTGGTAAGGCTGTGTACTCCTTTTGTCCTCTTGTGTGGGGGGTGGGGGGTGCATCTGGTATCTGGAGATCCTAAGTAGGCGTACATTTTGGTATAACAAATTATTGAAGGGCCGATTATGAAGCCAGATAGTAGAAACCACCGAAATCTGATTAGCAACTTCTCGTTGAGGCAGAACGTGGTCGAGCATAGAAACTTCATAAGTTCAAAGACTCTAGATTTTTCTTAAGAAGATATTAGAAATGGCCACACATTGTTATCGAAATGTAATTTTGACGTTTACATCTAAAAAGTTCGAAAAAAAATCATATATTATATAGGCCCTATTTCTTAACTTTCTGACGTTTCTGACAACTTTGTCCCTACGTCATGTGCTTTATCGTGTCATATGTAGGTAGGCCTATTAATTGTATCACATGTCATAGTCATATGCCATATGTACTAGTTATGTTATAAGTCTTTTTTTAACAAACGCAAAAATATAATCACCAAATTCCATTAGCGTAGCCTGGTGGGGGGGGGGGGGTTGAGGTTAACTTTCGCCCCCTCCCCTAGGGTGCTCCCCCATAGTCATATCATGTACTAGTTATGTCATAAGTATTTCTTTTTTTAACAAACGCAAAATATAATCACCAGATTCCATTAGCGTAGCCGGGGGGGGGGGGGATGTTGAGGTTAACTTCCGCCCCCTCCCCTAGGGTGCCCTCCCAAAAAAAAATAATTGCAAACTACAGTCATCTAATTCCATGAGCGTTATCAAATGGGTTTTTGAGGTTCAAAAACTCCTCGAATAAACAAATAAAGCTTTACTAAAGCCATCAAATTCCATGAAGTAACCAGTGGGTTTTGATTTTAAAACCTCATTCCGTTAGAGAATTAGAGCAAAACTACAGCCACCTAATTCCATAAGCGCAGCTAAGGGAGTTGGGAGGTAGGTTAAAAAACACCCGCAAAGAAAAAAAAAAATATAACAAAATTACAGTCATCAAATTCCATCAGCGAAGCCAATGAGGGTTCTGAGGTTAACCAAACCCCCTTTTGAAATAATGCTTTAGTGACGATATCTGTATGTCTTTTGGCCATCATAAGCATTAAAAAGGGCAAGGCAACGAACACCAACATTGAATTTGAAGGCATCGAGGAATTGAACTCCGCCTCTATTTATAAATATCTTGGAATAAACCAGAATGCCAAGATAAACCATAAGAAATTAAAAGAGGACTTTCTTGGCAAATATAGGCAAAGAGTTAATAAAATCCTCAACACCAAACTGTCTGGCAGTAATCTCATCACTGCAATAAACAGCTGGGCCGTCCCAGTGCTCCTTTACACGTTCGGTGTGATCAAATGGACTGACACCGACCTACATGACATTGACAGACTCACTAGAAAATTACTAACCAAATTTCGATGCCTACACCCCAAGTCCTCCACCATAAGGTTATACCTGCCCAGGAAGGATGGGGGTCGTGGATTGCAGAACATCTTCAAATTGTGTAAGATGCAAGTTTAAAAAATACGATCAAAACTGCTCGCCTCCAGCAACAAATTAGTTTCCTTCCTACGGAAATACGACTCCGATGCAACCCCTCTGAACCTACACAATGCTGATGTCAATGTCGGTTTGGACGACGTAGGGCATGAGATTCGCCAATGGGAGGAAAAAACACTCCACGGAAAATTTCCGGCTTCATTACATGGGGACAACATCGACAAGGCTGCTTCCTTAACATGGCTCAAAGCAGGTCATCTCTACCCTGAAACAGAAGGCTTTGTTACAGCAATACAGGACAGAGTAATCAGGACAAAAAATTACGAGAAGCATATCCTGAAACTCAATGTTGTCGACAAATGCCGAAAATGTGGAAATGTGGGCGAGTCGATTGTACACATTATGGCAGGATGTCCAGCTCTATCAGAATCAGCCTACCTAGGTCGCCATAACCAAGTTGCAAAGTTAATACACCAACACCTGGCTTTGACGTACAAATTGATCGGTAAGGACACTCCCCCTTATTATAAATACTCTCCGCAAGAGGTTCTCGAGTCTACTGAACATCTGCTGTACTGGGATAGGCCTATTCTGACCGACAAAACGGTAGATTTCAATCGCCCGGATCTGCTGTTCATCGATAAAAAAGAAAAAAACCGCTACCATTATCGATATCGCCTTACCACTGTCTCATAATTTAAGAAAAACTGAGATAGAAAAACAAAGAAAATATGGGAACCTAGGCTTGGAGATTAAGCGTCTATGGAAATTGTCCAAAATAACAATATACCCCATTGGTATATCAACCGAGGGGATAATAACAACTGACCTCACAGACACCTTCAAGGCCCTTAACATTCCTAGGAACATCTTCGTTGCCTGTCAGAGGGCGGTACTGCTGCAGACCTGCCACATCACCAGAAAATTCCTCAGTGGAAACTGTTAAAGGGACTACGATGAATTTTGTTTCTCTTTAGCGAAACTCGACCCTGGCAGCGCCAGAGAACGACTACTCGTTCATTTCTAACATAATAATAATAATAATAAAGACTAAATAAAAAATACAGTCACCCAATTGCATGAGCGTAGCTAAAGGGGTTTCGAAGTTATCCCCCTCTCCTTTTTCAATAAAAATAAAAGTAAGCAAAATTACAATTTGAAGTTCAGCATTACCCGAAATAAAACATTGTACAAATTGATCTGTTTTTCTACCTTTCTCTGGGCTCCATCAAAGAAGTGCAGTTAAAAGTCGATTTTATATTTGACATGTAATTTTTCGTTAGAAGAATTATAAGATATTACGCTGTAGGCACCTACGAAAACGAATTTTTTAAAAAGGTCTTATTGCATGAAATAATGCTAGTAAGCATGCTCTAAGAAGTGTCTTAAATCTCTGTCTAGCCAAATCATGACATGACACATATATCTCTAGGAAAATAAGTGTGTGTGTGAGAAAGAGAGAGAAAATGAGATGGTGGGGTGGGGGGGGGATACGGAAAAGTCAACATTTCGGCTTTGATAGCGGTAAAGAAAATTGGAACCAGATAAAAAACAAAACGCTTGAGGAGGCTACTTAGGGAATTAAGAATAAAAGCAGACGTACCAGTATGCTTTTCTTTAAATATAGAACCTATGAAGTTCAAGCCGAGCGCCCATAAGGTCGGCGATATCGTTCATCTACCTTCTCTATAAGATATTAAAACAAGAATGAAAGAATGTAGGCTATTTCAAAACATTTTAGACCTCAGAGGGGGGTAAAGTTTTAATAAAAATACTTTATTGGAAATTTTAAAATGTATGCTCCATACTCCTTAAATGACAGTTTATGTGTGTGTGTGTGTGAGAGAGAGAGAGAGAGAGAGAGAGAGAGAGAGAGAGAGAGAGGGGGGGGGGGGAATAAAGGAAGAAGAAAAAAAACTTAAATCCAGATCTAGTGAGAGATACCTAGCACGCGCAACACTGATTATGAACTTCCGTTTCGGATATAGACCCGCAACAAATGTAAAAATATCTTTTTTTTTTCCCATGTTTTTCGTAAATGATATAATTTAATTTTAATTAGAGCTAGATCAAGTTATTATTTTTTATCGCGTAGGTCTATGTTTTTATGTTTAAAATACTCTTAAACAAATTAGAAAAGCATATTTTTAAAATCTGATTTTTGGCTTTTCTTTTTTTCCACCTTATTTTCACATAGCCTAAAACACACCGTAAGTTGCGGTGTTTTCAAACATAAACGACCTCTAAAACAATACACAAAAGTATACAGATATCATAATTACATTTTAAAAGGCTTATTAAACCCTTACTGCTACTTAAATAAATAATTATTTGAAAAGTATTTAGACGCAAGGCTAAAATAATTCATTGTTCAATTATGATTTAAATATCAATAATCAATAACGTAAACTCTGCTAAGTCGTTGGTTTTCCTACCTGATTCAGGCAATACCCATATTCCATTCTCTGATGGCACCAGGGAATTAAGGAGCACTTTTACGAATTTGTTCTAGCGTATGGAATAAGAAATGCGCATCTATCTTTGTGCATTTCTGAGTATTTTCTGAGTATTTCAATAGCTTTTTTTTTTCTATTTGTAAATTACGGTTCAATGTTTTATGTGTTATAGCTACTTTAGGCCTACCTTTTATTCTTCTATCCTGAAGTGTCTCTAGGTTTAGTGATTTTACTAACCCTAACCCTAACCTTATTGTGTGATTTAGCGAAAATATATAGTTTCAGATGAACAGTCAATCAAATTGTGAGTGTTTTAACCAGTGGCGTAGCTATAGGTGGGGGTACAAATTTGAACCCCCCCCCCGGGCCCCCACTTGAGGGTAGCCCACAAAAGAGTGTCTGAATTTGTTTTTACATCAAATATTACGTTCGACGTTCATTATCTCATGTCATGATATCAAATGTCAAAATGCAGAGGCCACGAAGAGGTCACGATCCCAGCCCCTAATCCCTATTATAGCTAGGCCACTGGTTTTAACAAGCATTTCTAAAATTATTGACACCATGTAAAGACGTGCATGGATGTCTGGCCGTATGGTAGGACTATATATGTTCTGGATGGTTCCGGCTTCGAATTCAACCCGCCCTCCCTCCCTCCATAGGGGGGTTTGGGCTAGGATGTAATAATCTTCAATTCTGAAGGAACATCAGAAACATGCACAAACACATGTTAATAATTAGATCTATAATCTATAAGTTTTGTTTTCCTTTTAACTTACATAAGGATATTGATCTACAGAATCTAGACGATTATATTATTATTATTATATGCGCTGTATTATCTACGTTTTAAGGTAAGGCGCAATATAAATGATAATAATAGGCCTAATATAAGCAGAGAAGACCTATTTGTTTACGACGTAAGATACGTGAAACTTTGAACTATTCACAATTTCGCCCTAGTAAAAATAAATAGATGTAAATCTAAATTATAGTTATAGGGTACTATTTGTCCGCGTACCTTACAAAAAAAATTGGCTCTTTGCTACATAGAAAGCATTTTGGATATAAATTAGGTCGCGCTAGTCTCGGGCACACCATTACCGCAAGGACAACAACACATGTATAATGTAGATAAGTCTAGCGCTAATTTGGAAGAACCTAGGTCTAAATCTAGCATTGATTTTGAAAGAAAAATGCCTAACATTAAAGTTTTTTCTGGAACTTCTCATCCTGAATTAACACAGAAGATATGTTCCAGGTTAGGTTTGGAACCAGGAAAAGTTATTACAAAAAAATTTAGCAACGGTGAATGTTGGTACGTTTTTTTTTCTCCTCACACTCACACAGTGACAGTGCACACTACTTCTACTACTGTACTAGAATAGACTGGTGACTAGACGATATCTATACTTAGTATACTAGAGTCTAGATCTATAGTCTAGAAGTCTATAGTATAATAGAGAATCTAACTGAACTCCTATCCTACCTGTAGTCACTGTAGTCTGTAGTGTAACCTAGATTAAGATTTAGATCTAGTCCTAGATCTAGAATCTCTAGGCCTAGGCAGCGAGTAGGCTAGATCTATGACATTCTATGCGTTTAAGTAGTCAGTTTAACTTAAGTTACCGTGTGTATATAAACGTATTAATATTAAATTATTAGTAGATCAATAGACTGACTCTATCTATCTAGATTTAGAAGTATTAGATTAGTCATAGTGATTTATCATTAGATTGTTTTTTAGTTCATTGTAGATCTAGACATTCTAGAATATTCTAGATCTATAGTAACTGACATCAATCGAACACCTTCATGTTAAGGTACTTCTCGAACACCCCCACTGTATTTTTTAAAATTCTCCTTTATTTCGATGATTGTAACGAAACTAGTCCATTCCTATTGTGCTTCGTCAATTTCTTTATAGTTTAGATAGAATTATTCATAGATCTATATTTAGTTTCATTTTCACCCGAAGATAATTTTTTTACTTATATTCAAAGTGCATTGGTAATATTGGTATAAAAACGTCACTTTTTTTTACCTCTTGGGAAGAGTGAAGTGAGTCAGCTCAGGGGTTAATAGTATTTTTTTTTATGCCAATGATGCTTCAGCTCAACAAAACTTGTATTAATATATATTATATTAATTATGCTTCTAATTAGGGTGAGAAATATTTGCAACTATTTGTTTAATCTGCCCCTTGCTACCCAAACATAAAAATTGAGGTTGAAATGAGGGGGAATTTGAAATATGTTTTTTTTTATAAGCAATCTCAGCTTCATAAAATATCGAACACCATTTTAATGTTAAAAATAAACATCAAAGGGATATAACTCAAAGAAGACAAAAAATTTTAATTATAATTTTTTAATTGTTATTTTTCAAAATAATGTAATGCAATTTACAGATTATAAATAACAAAATTTTAAGATTATAACACTTTTAAAACACCATACTTTTCATGTGTTCGAGAGTTTCTTAAGATGTTCGATTCTTGAAGGTAGAGGTAAAACAGTATTCGAAACTTTAAGCTCTTGAAAGCATCAACCTTACCTATTTAAACATCAAATATAATTTTAACTATCAGTAGTAATACAATAAAACATATCTACTTTTCAAGATAAATGGATGAGGAGTTCATAGATAGATACAATCAGTTTTGTCCTAGGTCTAATTCTTACGGAGGTACACAAATTCAAACATAAAAATGTCAGTGGCTGAGCTTAACTTGTTCGATTGATGTAAGTTACTCTAGAATTATTGTCTGTCTACATACTACAAGTAGTACAAGTCTTCTCTAGTTGTCACCAGTGACTAGGGCAGGGCTAGTAGACCTAATTTAACTCTTTCTCTCCATAATTATTTTCCTAGTTCTGATAGAATTATTCATTAGTATTTCACTATCCTGTTACTAACTGTTAGGATCAAACTTCAATAACTTTTTTGTTTGTTATCAGAAAATGTTATATTTGGTATCAAATTATAGGGGGAATGCTTGCTCTTTCTAAACAATGAAAATTAAAGTTTTTAAATAAACAAAATTTAGTTTAATCATTTTAATTGGGTCAAATCAAAGATGGCATCGACAATTAGGAAAGAAAGAGTTAATAAGTTACACTATCACTACATTGACTACAACTTGTGACACTTGTCGACTACAACTGTGAAGTCTTTTTACTACTGCATGTCTCATCTCTACACTCATGATACTTCTGATAGTTAAACAACAGTTAGGGTCTATTCTAGTAGATTTAGATCTTGATAGATCTAGTCACTAGTGACAAACTAGTCACAGTCTGTCATGTAGTACTATAATGACTATAATCTGTATAACTTATTAACTATTACTAATTAATTAAAATAATTAAATTATAATAGGTACTTTGATAAAAATTTCAAGTTCAATTATTGTAATGAAACTAATACAGTAAGATAGAAGCTTTTTGAACAGAGTTTATTGATACCTCATTTATGTTTCTAAGTTAACTAGAACAGAAGTTATCACAATTTTATTGTTGAAAATTTTGCCTATTTAAAAAAAAAATTGTGACCAAAACACGAAAAGTTTACAATGAGAATGCTATATAACTTTTTAACCCTTACAGATAAGTGAATGAAATTTTCATCAGCAATGCATGAATATGTCTTGATATTTATCCTAATTTCAAACATGTGATAGACAGTAACATAATTATTTTATTTGATATTAAAGTGGGGATACATATAGAAGCGAAGAGATAATTGAATACAATTTTCAACAGAAATGCCTGATCCTCATATTCTTTAACGCTTCAATTGCTGTAACTTTTTAAACTTCATTAAAATTTAAACAGAAATCCACAATTTTGTGTTGATACTTATTATTAAACCTGAGATGCACAGTTAATATCTAGACATCTAGTAGTAAGTAATAGATCTATAGATCTAGATCTATATATAGTATCTAGAGTACATTTCTAGAAAGGGATGTATATCTAGTCACTTTAGACTTAGAAGTGTAGCACTATCAGCATTCAAGACATTTTGAAAGTGTAATAGCTTTAAATATATCCTGTTTGTATCTGTTATTACGATCAGACATCGAGCTCAAATTCATAAGATTCAAACTCATTTTTAAAAAAATGAATGATGTCGAATGTGAACAGTCTTCTCTCAGTCTTTAAGCTATTTCTAAGTATTGTGTTGCCTTGTTGAGTTGAGTCGTCATTATTTTTTGCTTTCACTGTCGATCTTTTAAAGTGCATTGTAAAAAATGTTTGTAAAATGTTTTACATGTTTCGGATGTTCCTTCAGAGTTGAAGATAAAATAATTACTTCCTAGTCCAAACCTCCCTCAGGACTATGGGGGATGAGGGTGGGCAGGGTTTGAACCCGGGACCATCAATAAATCAATGACAGTCCAGCGCGCAAATCATGTTGCTATAATAACTGTTAGAAATTTCAGAATAACAAAACACTTGTATGCAGTAATCAAACCTACTTTATCATGACCTGAGGGGCTACGAACTTTTGACAAAAAAAACAAAAAACTATTACAGTGAAATATAATTATATAAAAAAAAAGATCTTAATCTAGTAGTAGATAGGCGCTTTGATATCAGCTGGTGATATAATTATAACCAGCGATGGTGTGAAATTATATTTTTAAATGGCACAAGTTCATCAAATATTCAAATGTAGAATTTCAAGATATATCTTTAATATATATATATATATATATACATTTGAAAAAAATAATTATCAGGAAGTATGGAGATTGAAAAATACTATAATTAGATCTAAAGGAAGACAAAAGGGTTAAGGGTTAGTTGGTTTGTTCTTTCAGCTTGATAAATGTAGTTATTGTGATACTATTTATTACATTTGATAGGATATAATATTTTAATTCAAAAAAATATATACACACTTTAAACTGTCATAGACAATTTATTTCCTGTTCTACAATGCTAAATTTCTGGACATGTATATATATATATAACTGTTATTGTTGAGTTTATTTTAAAAATATTAAAGTTTCAGTTTACTGATAGTTTCTGTGCTGTATTTATTACAGATTTATATTACACTTGTGTTGGAACAAAGAATCTGTTAGATCCAGTCATCACAATGTTATTTGCTCCCTCTTATAAAAAGTAAAGCACTGATTAGAGGGTGCCCTATTTCCATAAGAGTGCTTTAGTGATAATGAATAATATATAAATATGGCAGCAAGCAGAGAATGTTCTCATTGGAGGTTGTCCAAAGTAAACATTACACAGCCTCTTTTCTTTAAATGTGGCTTTTTTTCTTCCCATAAATTACCTCCTTTCTAGGAGGTGGGGTGATAGGCATGTTAATTTAGAGTAGTTAGATTTTCTCTTCATATCATCCACATTCCTTGGCCACTATGCACCATATATGTTTATAAACATTATCCACCACCTATTAGATGCCCATTGATCTGTTCGAAGGCTTATTGTTTATTTTTCCATTGACTCTCTTCCCTTTAAATAGTCTTTTTGCACTATATGACTGTTCTTCTGCTGTTCAGTTGTTAATTGAAATATTTGATACACTGATATTTTTTGCCCAGGACTCCTTTTTTCTTTTATTAAATCATGCTAATCATAACACTCACTTAATGTTTTGGCTGGAAACTATAACTTTTTTGACCCCTTCCTCCTGCCATCAGTGTCACTAAAAAAATAATTTTACACATACAGTCATTGACTTCTCTTTAACTTCTGATTCAATATTAAACTTTTTCAAGCTCTATGTTGCTTTTTGGTTGAATCCCTTTTTTGTTATCACTCTGCCGTTGTAACACTCTCTTTCCCAAGAATTCATATCTTTTTCATTTCTTTTTTTTTTTTACCTCTACCTTCAATAATACAACCCACAGTAATATAATATTTATACCTACATTTCTTTTTTTAATGCACTAAAACACATGACATAGTTCAGTCAACCTCAGCTTATGCATTTGACACCCCCAAAAAGTGATGTGTTTTTATACAATGCCTACAAAAGCATGTTACGCGGTAAATAGTGCTATTGAAATTAGCACACAGAAGTTTACTTTTTGAAATGTCCACTTTCAAAAAAAATATTAGGTCAAAATTGGGAAAATCACTTTTGTTTAATTGAACCGGTGGGATTTCGATTATGATTTCTTCGTCCACTGCAAGTGGGACAATTAAGGATTTGTGAGTTGAGTGTTGAGTGAGTCAGGCCTTTGCATTTATATTTATTTGTTTCTTTGTTCTTTCTTGAGCATTTCCATAAAGTGTGAAATATTTAAGTAAAAAAACGAAGCTACTTTCATCCAGATTATAATTATCAAGTTTGATGGCTCTTGGATCTTGGCTTAGTAACTGATACACATTTTTCGTGCTTCATACAATGTCTATTCATCCTAGTAAACATTTATTTCCTCTTCTCATCTTCAGTGTTGAAATAGGTGAGTCTGTCAGAGGCGAGGATGTTTTTATTGTTCAGAGTGGTTGCAAAGAGGTAAATGACATGTTGATGGAACTATTGATTATGATTAATGCTTGCAAGATTGCGTCTGCCAGCAGAGTCACAGCTGTCATCCCATGTTTTCCATATGCAAGACAGGATAAAAAAGACAAGGTATGATTTTTTTAAATAGTTTTTTAACATTTTAATTCCATCCATCCATCCATCCCAGTGGCGCTACAGCCCATGGAGGGCTCTGGCCTGCTTTAACACATCCTTCCATTCAGATCTCTCCTGGGCCTTTTGTCTCCATGCCCTAACCCCAAGCTGCTTCAGATCTGCTTCCACGTCATCTATCCATCGCATTCGGGGTCTGCCTTTGGGTCGCCTGCCTTTTAGTTTTTGCCTGTATACGATTTTCGCCCCTCTGTTGTCTGACATTCTTTCAAGATGACCTGCCCAACGTAGTCTGTTCTTTTTTATTTCGTTCACTATTGGTGGGTCTTCATATAATTGATATAACTCATGGTTAGTGCTTGTCCTCCACCCTGTTTCATCATATATGGCACCATAGATTTTCCTAAGAATTTTTCTTTCCCAAGTGTTAAGTAAATTTTCAGATGTCTTCGTCAGTGTCCAGGTCTCACTTCCATACATTGCTGCTGGTCTTATTATGGTTTTGTATATTATTTTCTTGGTTTTCCTTGAAATAGTTTTGCTCTTAAGTAAATGGTGGGTGCTATAAAATGCCCTGTTGCCTGCTGCTATTCTTTCCTTTATTTCTGTTAGTAGGTCATTTTTGAAATTAATAGTACTTCCTAGATATTTGAAAGTTTGGACGTTTTCAAATTCGTGGTCTTTGATTTTGATATTTTGTCCCTCTGTTTGATTGTCTCTTGTCATTGTGATGTACTTGGTTTTACTGTCATTGACCTCAAGTCCTGCTGGTCGAGATGCTTCTTCTAGTTGTATAACATTTTAATTGCTTTTTCTAATATCAGATTAATGGCCCACAAGGAAACATATACAAGGTTGACCTATACAATAGTTACAGCATTTATATTTTTCTTAACTTTTATACAAAATGTAAATATAAAAGCTATGAATTCTCATGATGCATTTTTTAAAATGAGGTTTAGTCCTGGCATTAGATTGAGAGGAATTGGATAAAAAAAAATATTTTTTTTTTTTTTATTAATGTAGGACAGCAAATGAAAGTAAATTGAAATACACATTAATTTTTTATTTTAAAATCTAATTAAATATATAAGAAAAAAACAACAAGTAAAGAAATCTAATCCTTCTTTTCCATTATTTTGCTTTTAATTAGAAATCTGGTTTGCTGGCTTTCATGTTCCATAAATACATCTTCACCATGTAACCTTGAGGGTGTTGTTTTTTTTAATTTACATATTTAACAAAGATTATTCAAACTATTTATTAGTAAATTTTTTCACTTTGCTCTAAACACTTACACATTAATAAAAAAGAATATTTTCAAGAAAATTCTGTTGTTTCTTTATTATGTGCTAAATTGATAACTAAAATATACCTAATTTTTCTATAATTGTTAACATTAGTGAAGCCACCTGATGTATTGTTTTAATTAATGAATCCACCACCTGTGTCACATAGCTAAATTATTGTAGTAGTTGTGCCAGCTGTTCCATGTCTAAACAGTTTCTAAGCTGCTTTGAAACTAAGTTAATATAACTGCTATTGTTATAATTACTTAATACTTTATTACTCTGTAAAAAGAGCAAACTTGCAATTATTTTAGTTCTTAAGTCTCTCTGGGTCTTCTTCTTTTATGTTTTTAGATATTCCTTTAAAAAAAAAATTAAGCTTTTAGTGACATGTACAAATATCCATAGGAGGAGTGGTGGCTGAGCGGTTAAGCGCTTGGCTTCTAAACCGGGGGTCCCGGGTTCGAATCCTGGTGAAGACTGTGAGTTTTAATTTTGGGATCCTTGGGCGCCCCTTAGTCCACCCAGCTCTAAGTGGTACCTGACATTAGCTGGGGAAAAGTAAAGCCGGTTGGTCGCTATGTTGGCCACATGACATTCTTGTTAACCGTAGGCCAAAGAAACAGATGACCTTTACATCATCTGCCCTATAGACCACAAGGTCTTCTTCTTCTTCGTTCTCATTGTTATGCTGGAGTGTTCTGATGACTAGACCAATACATGAGATGAACTGCGCAGTGGTTTCCAAATCAGGGAGCTCTCCATATAGTTTTCTTTCTACTGGGGTGATTTGGGGCCAATGTCTTATATGGGCCTCTTGGTAAAGAGAGCAGTTTTGGAGGACGTGGTCGGCATTCTCTGGTGATACTCCACATGGGCAGATTTCACTGGCTCCAATTTTGAGCTTCCGGTACATGTGTTGTCGCATTCTGTTGTGTCCGGTCCTGAGTCGAAAGATTAGGCGTTGGTCTTGTCGGGATAGCATATAGTAAGCGTCATCTTTCTTGTGGTCTGAAAGGGAAGCTTTTTATATATATCCATGTGATCATGTGGACTTTTTGTGTTAATTATTGATTCAAGCTCTACTGTAAGTTGTGACCTTTCTGGTTAATTCTATGCTGGATTGACTTTTGGAAAAGAAAAAGTTCTTACAAAGATTTATTCAAGCATTTTACATTTGTTTTTAGCCTGAGTTAAAACTTAACAAATTGAATTAATAAATCATGTACATAGACAAATTAGCATTATGAGATAAAAATCAAAATATTTAATATTTGTAGAAAGTATGTGCTTGGGGCTGGGTGAGTGGGATATTTCAACTTGTATTGTTAATCTTACTAAATATTAATCATAACTGGTGATGTTTTTATTTTAAATATTATTATTAAAACTCTCCATCCTTTTTGAGTTTATCCATCATAATTTGTATTCATTAAAAAAAACATTCTCTTTTTAAATATGAATTTAAATGTTATTAGTCTTTAAAAACAATTAATAATAAGACCAAATAAAATACTTAAATATGTATAAATAAATACATTCTATTTCTAAGGATTCCCCTTCTTAAATTAATTTTATTATTGTGCTTAATGATAAATTTTATTTGCATTCTTTGATACTGTAATACAGAGTCGAGCACCTATTTCTGCTAAACTTGTGGCCAATATGTTATCAACATCTGGGGCTGACCACATTATCACCATGGACTTGCATGCGTCACAAATTCAGGTACGTCCACTCCTCCTTTTTTAATTATGTTTCAGACCCCATTGTCAATGATTGAGATCCTTTAACTTCCTGGTGGATCTCACACAGTTTGTAGGTCTACAGAACCTTTTCTTGTGTAAACTATAGATGTTCCAAAAGAAAGATCATTAAGATAGTGCTTTTATGTTTCAAACCACATTATAAAGAGTTTGTAAGTACATTGTTGTACATATACTGTTTCAGTATGGCTTAGAAACTATAATCTTACATTAAAATCATTTTATTGTTCTTTTTTTCTTTCTTAGGGGTTCTTTGATATCCCTGTTGATAACTTGTATGCCGAGCCTGCAGTATTGAAATGGATAAAGGAGAACATCACTGACTGGCGAAACTGTACCATAGTCTCACCAGATGCAGGTGGAGCCAAAAGGTATGCACAACAGCTGTCTATAGTCTCTTTGAAACACAATTTTTTGTTTAGTCATTGTTCTAAACCTATTGACTGGGCAAGTTATTGATTCCTTCTTGGTGATAGATTGATACTTACATGCTGGTATATTTGTAAACATGATGCTCTCTCTGTTTATGAATAATGAGCTTATGTAGCGAAACTCTTGGCATTCATGTTACCTATAAATATTTAATTTTAGCATTTTTGTTTGTTCTACCTGTGATTGAAGAAGGGGGGGGGTGCTGTGGTGGCCAAGTGGTTAAATGCTTGGCTTCCGAACAAAGGGATCCTGGGCTCTAATTTCAGTATAGACTGGGCTTTTTAATTTTTTGAGTTTAAGCTCTAATGTGTACCTGGGGAAAGAAAAACGGTTGGTCGTTGTGTTGGCCACATGACACCCTCGTTAACCATTGGCCATAGAAACAAAATGGCCTTTACATCATCTGCCCTTTAGATGGTAAAAAGGTACTTTACTTTTTGTTATATATGTGCTGAGTAAAACAAACAACTCATTCAAAAATTATTTATAAAGTTTTGTTCAAATTTATTCATACTGACTTTAATTTTCATTACACTTGTAAACTATTTCAGTGAAGCATGTAACCTTTTTTTTTTCCAAAGAGTGACAGCGATCGCTGATAGGTTAAATGTAGACTTTGCTTTGATCCACAAAGAAAGGAAGAAAGCTAATGAGGTGGCAGCTATGGTTCTAGTTGGCGACGTGAAAGACAAGATAGCAATTTTGGTGGATGACATGGCTGACACATGTGGAACAATATGTCATGCAGCTGAAAAGTGGGTAGTATGATCTTAACAAATGTCAAATGATTTGGTATACAAAACAAAAATTTAAAAAAATCAAAATAAACTTCATATCTTAGATGTTCCCTTTGTTCTCCACAAAAAGATTATTTATACTGATATATTTGATGAAGATATTTGTCTTCCCAGTCTTGCTACATAGTACAGTACAATTGTCTACTTTCATCTGTGTAAATAGTCTTAAATCTTCTACCATATTTTAGAAGAAAATGGTGTTTAGTTTTCTGAGATACCCCCAAAAATTCAGGTTTTGAGAGTTTAATTTTTTTTCCCTCTGGGTTTGCCCACTGCTATTTAAAAAAAAATAGTTTTTTTGGTATATTTAGATTTTGGTTTAAATTTTTTTTTCCATGTTTGTAATACTTTGCTAATAATACAAAGAAGCCACCATAAAACAAAATTGACCTTTTTACTATCTTATGACCTGAGAGACTTTCACGTAATATACACACTAAGCATGCTTTTTTTTTTAGAATGTAAACATTCTACAATGAATGTTCCTAGATTTAGATCTCAGTCTAGATCCATATCTAAGATCTGAGGGGTGCAAAAATATCTTTGTTAAAATAAATGTCAAACATTGATGGTGATTTTTTAAAAATTGTGCGTAGCTACCTTTGAGAAGAACAATAAAGAAGCATGTAAACATACAAATTAAACTAAGTAACTTTTTACAGTTCACTCATTTCTTCTAAATATTTGAATTGAAAACATTTGAGCTGGCACGTGCTTTACTTCAGGGTTTGTATATTTTGGTTTCATGGTTTATACAAAGTGAGAAGTTAAATTCAGGGTTTGTGTATTTTGGTTTCATGGTTTATACAAAGTGAGAAGTTAAGTTTCAGGGTTTGTGTATTTTGGTTTCATGGTTTATACAAAGTGAGAAGTTAAGTTTCAAGGTTTGTGTATTTTGGTTTCATGGTTTATACAAAGTGAGAAGTTAAGTTTCAGGGTTTGTGTATTTTGGTTTCATGGTTTATACAAAGTGAGAAGTTAAGTTTCAAGGTTTGTGTATTTTGGTTTCATGGTTTATACAAAGTGAGGAGTTAAGTTTCAGGGTTTGTGTATTTTGGTTTCGTGGTTTATACAAAGTGAGAAGTTAAGTTTCAGGGTTTGTGTATTTTGGTTTCATGGTTTATACAAAGTGAGAAGTTAAGTTTCAGGGTTTGTGTATTTTGGTTTCATGGTTTATACAAAGTGAGAAGTTAAGTTTCAGGGTTTGTGTATTTTGGTTTCATGGTTTATACAAAGTGAGAAGTTAAGTTTCAGGGTTTACTGGAAAAATAAGTGGCACCCCTGATAAAGTATTTGTAGTGATGAGATGACTACATATTGATTTTATTTCCTGGACTGCATCATTTTTATTGTTTTTGTCTGTGTCTTTTAAGTAGCAGTTTACCATTGAGAAAATTAAACTATTTTTTTTTAATTCATAGTAAACTAAAAGCTACCACATATATCATATAGATAGATCAAGTTTAAAAACCAGATATGTGCAGGAGAAAAGATTCAAAGGTTAAATAAAACTTAACATTATAAGATATACTCTAATCAAAAACAGAACAAAAAATATTAAATACTTGCACTACCATTTTGAAATTGACAAGTGGGGTTTGACTCAGAGGCAGTGCTATTGTCACACTAGGTGAAGCCAACTATTCTGAACATGCCACATGGTTTTTGAGGGTAAATCAAAGCTCATATTTTTATGATCTTGTCAAATTTCAGATTACTGGAAGCAGGTGCCCTTAAAGTCTATGCCATCTGCACACATGGGATTTTCTCAGGACCAGCAATATCTCGCATCAACAATTCCTCTTTTGAAGCAGTGGTTGTGACAAACACAATACCACAAGACCAGCGTATGAAAGATGCCCCCAAGATACAGGTAGGAACGTTTGTCTTTTTCTCAACAAAGATTCAATTTTAAGCTGTTTACTTCCCCTTTCAAAGGAATATTGAAATTCTGTAAAATTCTTTGCATTTGATGACATTTTTGTTTTGCTTAGATTTACATGAATTTAAGATGTGTTGATGGCTGACATTTAAAGGCTTTTAATCCTTTGTCTTGTTGGCTGGATAAGTTCTTGCCACTTGTTACATACTAATGTGCTCTATGATGAACAACCAATTAACAATAGCCAGTAAAATATGGTCCATATATTTTTTAATGACTATCGTTCATGGAATGTAAATATCTTAAACAGTCCCATTAAAGCTGAAAGTATTCAAACATATTTTGCTAACCCAATAGTTCCATGAATTGGATAATGGAAATTTCATTATTTAATAATATGTAAATTCATGAAACAATTTTTTTTAAAATTAAAATCTGGGCGAAAATATGTCAAAAATCAATTCTACTGGTTATCATATTTATAAACAGTTGCATGTTCCATTGAAAACAAAATTTGTAAGCCCCTATGTTTCCTTAGTGAGACACTAGAATATTAAAAGGCCTATGCCTGCCATTTGTGACTAATCTGCACCGACTTTAGTGCTTGGTTTCTTTTGTTCTCATCGCCATTGTCATGAAATAGTCTTTCATCCTCATAAAAGCCTGCTATTCCAGCGGACTAGATTTTTTTTGTCTATTTGCGCAAGATTGTTGCCTTGCCGCTCTTTACATTGTCTTGGCGCATGCTGGAAGGCTGATGGTTAATACTCTAGGTGGGTATCTTTGTTTTTGACCCCGACTTGTAGTCTGTGTGTTTTTTTTTTTTTTGTTTTTTTGTAATAGTTTATAGAATGCTAAGCATTATTTTGAACCTAAAGTAGTAGGCATTGTGAAATATTTAATCCAGAGTGTACTTTAATGAAGTCTTTAACAACTAACATGTTAACCAGATCTCTTTTACAGTCGCTTCATTCTCAGAAAAAAGGAACTTTTTTATTTTTCTGATAATGAAAAAGCCTGAATGTTTTGTTAATTAGTGCACAAAACAGGTTTCTCTATTGCTTGTTTAGTGTTGTGATACATGGTAAAGTAAAATTTTCTTTTAATTTGGTTATACTTCCCTAGCTAAAGGGCTTTCATTGATTGGAACATGATAATAAGGGTGAAAGATTATTTTTGAATATTACAATGGCATAATGTTTGGTTGATTTAGGTTTTTAAAGAAAATGTGAAATTCAAATATATTTGTTGTTGAAATGTTTCGTTTTGAAATATACAACTTCACTTTGCTAAGCTGCTTCTGAAAGTCAACTGCTATGGGACATAATTAGAAAATAATTGCTGTTGGACATAATTTGCAAATATGGGAGATAATTTTAAAATAAATTGCGCTCAGACTTGTAGCCACTAGCTTGAAAGAAAACCAACACTTGCATGTTATTGACATAAATCCTATTACATCAGAAGTAAAAGGGTAAAATTCTGAATTTTCCTATCGCTTCATAAATGAACTAGAACTTATGACAAGTCCTGTGCAGATAGCTAATATTATTAAGTATTTATGCATTTATTCTTCTATTGTATCGGATTCGTTAGAATATTTAAAACTATTTTTTTTTTAAATACCTTTTAGCCAGTGCAAAAATAAAATATTGCATTTGTTATGAAAGTTGGTCTTGATTGACAACTTACAGCTTAGCAAGGTAGAGCTGTATATTTTGAACCAATCCTGAACCTTTTGATCATCAAAGTAAAGCGTTGGATAACCAGTAGAAGTCAGTGAGCTTGTTTTAATAACAGATGAAAGATGTCAATGTTTTAATTGTATCTAAAATTTTAGACAAAAACTTTTTATAAATATGGTATTATATATAAACCAATTAACATTCAGATAATAATAATACTCCATACTTCTTTGGCATAAGATACTCTTGTGTTCTTGTCCAATTTCTTTGGATGCTATGGGAGGGAGGGGGAAGGTTTCCTTACTACCAGCTAAAACAACTCAAGTCCAGGTACATCTCAAATATAAAATTCCTTGTCCTGCGCTTGATTGTTCTGTTGACCATCACAGTCATCACCCTAGCAGAACTCTTTTAAAGGATTTGATGTCATGTTAAATGTAAGTCATGGGTGCCTGGAAGTTTGTGCGTGTGCTGTGTGGAGCGTTGAAGGCGCTGGGACATTGGAAACTTAAATCTAGCTTCACACTTTATCTTGACATTTGGGTAAAAAAAAAAGAAACAATTTGTCTAGAGAAATCTCACAAATAATGGTGTCTTATTCACTTCGGGCTGGCAGTAAATATCTTTTATTGAAAAATGATTTTTAGCGGCCCCCGAAAGGGGAAAAGACGCTATTAGTTTTGTGTGGCCTGTCTGTTCGTCCGTCTGTCCCGTTTAGATCTCAGAAACTAGAAGAGAAAATGAAAATCGAACATCATATTTTAGATCATTCAAAGTTCTGGTGCAACAGCTACTTTTTTCTTTTCTGAAAGCGAAAAATCTAATTTTTTAAATCAATTACGCAAGCAGTTTTTTCATAAATATACACCATTTTTTACAACTATTCACTATTAATAGTAACAAACACTAGAGGCTTTTTAGTAAGGGAGATATGCAAATGGTTTTAGATATTTGGTCAAAAAATATATTTTTTTTACAATTGTATTGCTAAGTTATGTAAGTTCTGTCATACTAAATACTACATTTACAAAAAAAAATGTTAACTTTTTTTTGTAGAGAAAAAATCTATTTACTATGCAAATAAGTTGGACATAATTTAAAACAACAATTAATAAGTAGTTTTTCATATTACCGTGTGAACTGCAGAGCGTTTCCACGCGAAAACTGATAAATGGCTAAAAATAACCTAGATCTACATTTTTACACCACCACAGAACACAAAACTACAGGAATTTGTTTTTACGGCAATGTTTTTTTTCTTGAGGCTTTGAATAACAGATTGAACCTTTACAAAACAATTAGATACTCATTATAAGACATCGGTTAGGCCAGGTTCACATCTAACTTTACATTCACTTTCACCTATCCCTTGGTCTGCTGGACCTTTGGAGCACCACACAGGATCTGTCAACCTTCTTTCTCCATTCTTCTCTGTCATTTGCTTTGATAGAATTTTATTATGATATTCTTTCTGAAAATATTGAAACTGCCTTTTACCTGCTTGAATGGACCACTTCTGATAGAATTTAATACTGATATTCTTCTGAAAATATTGAAACCTGCCTTTTTTCCTGCCTGGGTGGACCACTTTGGGGGTAGATTATGAATTTGTGGTTCCACACAAACTGTCTTTGTAACCTTGTTAGGATTTCGTTCAATGCACTGTAAAATATGAGCTGAAACAAAGGAAGTCATCAGGATTCAACTTGTGCTTCTTTATTTATAACATTAAAATACAAACAAGCAGTTCATGGCACACAGCCCTCTTGTTGTGGTTGTCACACAAACAGTAGCAGTGATATTGAGGGATGAAGGTACAGTGAACCCTTGTTTATTACTAGAACCATCCGCGAGAACTGAAATCAGGGAATTAGAAATGAAGTATTTGAGGACTATAACTATAATAGAGGGCTTTTTACCCTCCCACCCTTTTTTTTTTTCCATTTCACTTTTATGTTACATGAACCTGTGTACTCGTACATGCATACAGTAGACAAAATACACAAAATGTAGTAATTTATTTAATTAAAACAATGAAGTAAAAAAGAATTTCTCTCTCGCTCTGGTGCACTAACCTAAGGCTGTAGGATACAATGCAACCAAGCAACCAATCGAGTAGCGCATCATGTTAGAACTGATGTTAATAATATATATATATATATATATATATACACACACACACATAAAGGTTATCTTTATGTAAAATTCATAACATATTTTTATTTTCCAGTTTTGAGTTTTGCAGAAAATCGAGAAAAAAAATACACAAAAAAAAACCAAAGATCTGCAATTTATTTTTTGCTAATTTCTTATTAAAAATACTGAAAAGGGAAACTGATGCGTGAGTGGCGAGGGCTCACTATATAGAAAAACTGTGTTCTTTTGTTATGATGTTCACATTTTTTTTTTACCTTGTACACTTACATACTCACTGATTAGTTTACTTTTTCTAGGTACACCCACATACTAAGTAATCCACACAATGTCATTGCTAAATCAATGTTTTCATTTTTACACGACTAATTTTGTGCTATCACTAAATACAATAATATTTGTTAAAAAAATTCAAAAAGAAAACCATCTAGAAGCTGGATGTATACACAAACCAAAAGATTCTGACCATCTGATATGTTCTGCTAACCTTTAGGCTGATGTACAATATTTCTTGCTATTAGCTTATGATTGGATTGAAATTTCTTTTTTAACTAATCTTGTGCTTCAAGTGACAATCCAGTGACATGTAATTTTGATTTTTATTAGACATAATTTACTAAACAAATAAAGATAATTTTAAGTTTGACAAGATTAATCTGATTCACTTCAAAATATCAAATATTGTAAAGATCAGCACTTCAACAGAAGAAAAAGGAGGCATATGAGAGTGATTTTTCTACCAGATGCCATTTTGAGATGCCTGAGGCGGTGGCATTTAAAAAAATTTTAATTGGATTTTTCTTGTACTTAAGCTGTTTAAATTGTACAGAATTTACTTTTTTGTTTTGATGAATGAAAATATTTGTCAAGTCGGAAATTAAGGTTGGCATTATGGCAGTTCATTTACCATCCACTTACAACTCGTTTATACAAAGAGGTAACGGAGTTACACATTTGAATATTTATTTGATTAGAGGTGGAAAATAAATAACCTACATTATCAGATACATCAGAGGAAGTTTCTCATGGAAACCATTTTTTTCATCTTGATATGCATGAAAAGGTGTAAAAACATGGATTGCAGCAGCAAAAAGTGTGATACAATTGACATGAGTTCAATCTTCAGATAAAATACACAGTAATACTAAATGATCATTTAAAGACAATAAAAATAATGCCAGCAAAAAGTGATTGCAATTACGGTAAACAGTCTCAGCCTTGTGTTAAAATGCAATTTTTTTCCCAGCTAATTTCCGAGTAAATTCAATTCAAAATGTAGGTTATCAATTTTTCTGCAGTCATCAATAAATGAGTGTTAGCTCAGTAAACATTTCTAAAACTTAAAGTTTTATTTTTTAGCTTTGCATGCAATTATCAAATAAGAGAAAGCTCAACCTTCTTCCTGGTGTGATTAAATGAAAAAGTTCAATAGTCATTTTGTAAGGAGAGATGGCCAAGTTTGAATTAGAATCACTACTAACAAATAATGGACTATTTTCATCATGATAAATCCAGAATGTATCAAATACATGGGAAGGCAAAAAGAACCTTTTGGAAGTGGAAGAGAATTATTACACTGCAGGAACATCTGTAAGGCTAGCATAGGAACTGGGGAGTTTTATTTTATTTAAGGCTTCTTTAGAAGACATCTAAGATCATCACTTCTTGAGATGTAGAGACTTCATTTTTTAAATTTTATTTTACCAGGCCAGAGTAATTTAAACAAAAAAATCCAGAATATGATTTATATATCTGGTTCTCTCTCGCAAAAGAATGCAGTGACTGCTGATTAGATAACTGTATTAGGCTCTTTGATGACATATAGGACATAAAAAAGTATTCATCTCTTGGAAAAGTTTTCATTGTAATAGTTTTGGTCATAGGGAAAGTTATTAAGGACAATATTTGTATATATAGCCAAACAAAAACAAAAAAAACCCAACACATTTCTAGAAATGTTTACTGATAGATTGTATGCGCACTAACCAGCCACCTAAAACACTGATTACTTTGTGGTGGAAAATAATTTACTTTTGCTTGGTCGAAATGGTTGCCAAAGATTAAAGATCTGAAAATTGTTATCAGGTCTACAGAGAACCAAGTTAAAAAGTGTTTAAAACTAAAGAGTCTTGTATTGCTCAGTTCACCAATAGAGTAGAGACATGATGTAGAAATGGAATTTAGAAATTGAGCCACCCCTTTCAGTCCTCCCCCTTACCACAGTTGGCTGTAGGAGATCATGGGATGAGCTGGACAATGTTTTGTTTGGTGATCAAAATAGTAGGCTGTTAATCACAAAGTGTTTGCCATAACTTTTCATCAGTGAAACAATGTACATTTCAACATTTCTGAACAGAAACCATTTAGCAGTTTGAATGGTTTACACTGCACTGTGAACTACACATTCCAATGGTTGGCTGATTGAAGTGCCAAGACCTGGTACCAGATGTTTTTCACTTTGAACTCAGCCTTCCATCCCTTTCTCTTTTTTGGGGGTAATTTGAGATATGAAAGTAAATGCAGTGTTTAGGTGTTTTATTCATACTGCAACTAAGAAAAGTTGAAAGTCTTGGTTCAACATGTTCAAAAGTGAGGATAACCTTTTATAACATTAACTAACACCTCCTCTCCATATCCCTTTCTCTATTCTCTCTCTCTCCTTATTCTTTCTCTACCTCCCCCACCCCCTTTAATGATTTTGGTGACTATGTTGCTATATATACATATATACTTTAAACTTGTGTTTTAACTTAAAAGGTTTGTATATTGCAAATATTCTAGAAGTAGTTTTGATGTTGCTGTTACTTTGGATTGAATATTGGCTAATAAACAGATTGTACCTAACCAGGAGACCTTAACATCAACTAACACTTGAATAGTCATTTAGATGTTTTGGTTAACTTGCGAGTACAGAAATAAAAACAAACATGACTTGTACGTCAATCTAATTACTTTTTTGTTTTTAGACATTGTCTGAACTTGTTTGGAGCTAATTTGAAAAATATTGTTAGCTGACATAAAGCTGACATAAAGATTTATTGCTGTCAAAAATTAAATAAAAGAGAATTAAAATGAATGGAAAGTATTGACCAATTCAAATTGAAAAAAATTAAGAATTTCAAAATTGAAATTAATAGAGCAGTAGCTATTGCTTAGATATTGTTTTTAATAGCAATGTCTTTCTTAATTTCTTTTCAGCTGATGGACATTTCCATAATTTTAGCTGAGGCTGTCAGAAGAACACATAATGGTGAATCAGTGTCTTATCTCTTTGGCAATGTGCCCATCTAAAGGCCAACAAGAGTTACTCTGGAGTTTCTCAACCAATTGACCAGACAAGTAGAACTGAAAACATAAGAATTGTGCTGTTGCATTTCATATGAAATTTATGTCGTCACATTTCTGAAAGTTGTACATATTTCTTTTTTTTTTTCTTCCATTTTTTTTTATTTTACACATATAGGTTTTTTTTATCATTTTAATTAAAAACACAAGACTATCAGTACCAATAGATTGTATTGAATAATTTCTGTAAATATCTGTTGGACTGGTGACTGATTTACTCATTAGTTGAAAGTTGTAAGAGCTTTGGGAACTACTCCTACCAGTCTAGAAGCTCAAGTCAATGAAGTCAATATTTTTTTTTTATGTAATTAAAATCTTATTCCCCTCTTCATAATTTGACAAATAATACTTTAAAATAATGTCTTTGTACGTCTCAACTTGTAGTATTGTGGCATTATGTATAAACAATGTCTAAATGTCAGTGGTGGAAGGCAGCTGCCCTCTGATACTTCAGAGACAGGGTACTGAAGCAAGAGTTATGATATTTAAACTGAGTTTGAATAATTTAAAGCCATTAAAACTGCTACTAGGATCTCCTTTAGTTTTTTAGATAAAGAAAAAGAAAGGCAAATGCATGTTGGCCAGTAAGAGAAGCAATAAATGTTTACCATATAACTTTTCTTATAATTTAAAGTGAACAAAGCTAATGTATGAACATCTCCCTTGTTCCTCTTACTAAATGACTTGAGAAGGATTGAAGTTCACTTAGGTGGCTACTTTATGGATCGTGAATAGTCTGCCATCTCCCTTGTTTCTCTCACTAAATAACTTGAGAAGGATTGCAGTTCACCTAGGTGGCTACTTTAGGGTACATGAATAGTCTGCCGGCATGCAAAGGATTCTTACTAACCAATGTTGATGGGACACACCTCTTCCTCTTCATTCTTGTTATGAGCTTTTAGGGTTCACACAAACAGCCTTATGAACTGCACAGTGGGTTTCCAGATCAGGCGTTTCTCTATACAGTTTCTGCTAAAGGGATGTTCTGGGGTCAGCATCTTTTTTTTTCAGGCCTCTGATAAAGTAAATAACTTGTGGTCAATTTTTTCTGGTGACATTTTATGAGGGAATGTTTTAAGTTTTAATTTTTATCCTCTGGTTGTGTTCCATATAGAGGTAATAACATTGTTTGTTGAGTTGAACACACTGATAGATAGTTTATAAGGGTAATTTATGAACATGAAACTAGTTTAGTGGTTTTAGTAGTTAAAAAAAAAAAAAAAGAAACCCCATAGCCAGATACTGGTCCCCTAAATGCACGCTTTCATAAAGTCTGCATGGTCTTGAGCCTGTCAGATGAGAAAAAGTTTCCTTGACCTTTATAAAACACAGGCTCCAAATTTTAGGTCTTTGTAATTATTTATGGTCATCATTAATTTTTTTTTACTTAGTTGGTATTTTTCATGTTGCAGTTAAAGAGAGTTTGTAGTTCGTATGCCATCAGTCAGACATTTCTGGATTCCACTCTTGGGCTAGCTTAGTGAATGGAAAGATATTCATATTACTTGTTTATTTATGCTGATGAAAGTAAAGGAAGTTTCCAAGCTTTTGATTGCTTTTTGTAGAGTTTCTTTTTGTTCAGTGTTGGTTATTGGTAAACTTTGAATTGTCCCACCTTGTTAGGCATAAGGTTGCATAAAATTCATACCCAGGACTAAAGATGTACCAGGGTTCTCATATTCATAGAAGCTCAATATCCTTAGCTTTTGGCTGTTTTATTTGCTGTCTCATTTCTATGGATGTATTTGTGAGGTAGGTTAAAAATTATCTGCTTTAAAATAGGCTAAAGGCATTTTGATTTTAGTAATGTTGGAAATCACTAAAATAAATAGTGATTAAAATACATTATTCGTATCATTCTTTTGGTTCAAAGAAAGGATCAAGGAAAATTTATAATCAGCAATAGATAAGTAGATATAATCTTTTTTAATCATTTATCTTTTTTTTTTAAGTTAACTTTTGGTTGTACTATTTATAAACAGGCCAAATGAACGATAAATATTTTCTCATGATGAATATTTTCTCATTTTCCGAAACATTTTCTCTTGACAAGTTATTTCCTCCTAGTATTTGGTGGAAACTTTAGAGTTTGGGCATTGTTTTGAAAAGCTGTCAAATAAAGGGCCACCTTGATATTAAAAAACGTTCTTTGTTTCACCAATTTTTTCAAACATACAAGAAGGAATGTCAGGGTTGTTAAATGTGTCATTTTGATCATTTTTACTTTATATGTGTGTCTGTCTTTATAATGTCTACAACCCATCATCAAATGTAATGTACCATTGTGTGTTCTTATAACCAAATAATGTGTTCCAGACTCCATTTGTATTACTACAGCTATGTTTTTGTTTTTTTTTTTAGCTCAAAAACTATTTTGTTCACTTACATCATGTACCAATGATTACTGCAGCTTTGTATATTTTTGTTCGAAGTAATACTGAAAAGTTTTGTTTTTTTTGGGGAGGGATTGGTTTTGTTTGAATCTTCTATTTCTTTGATTATATATATATATTTATTTTAGTCTTCTTTCAATACTTTTGTTTTGCATTTAATACAGTCATTGTCTACAAGAACTGTTTCTCATAAAAACTACTTTTCCTTTGTGAAATCTACATGCATATCCATATAAAATGTTTTTTTTGAGTAAAGTATATTTCTGTTCATGTTTGTAGGTAGCAATTATTTGTTTAGATCCAATGATGTTTTGTTTTGATACTGTTGTCTATTAAGTTCCAAAACATTGCTGCTGACATGGTGTGTTAACAACAACAACTGCTAATTTCCCTTGCTTTATAAACATATGAAGTTGGAAGATGAAACAAGCCACATTCATGTGTTTTGATTGACATCACTGCTACTAGAAACTATCACATCATAGTGAAGAGTTATCTGAATTACTAGGGATAGTAGGAATTATAGTCTTCATACCCCCACCTATTCTGCTAAGAACAGCCGCTGATTGGTAAAGGTCTTTGGTTACAGGAACTGTCACAGCACCCCTACAATGAAAGTGATGATGATGCCATCTAGTTTAAGCATCTTGTGCTTTGAAACAATTTGAGCTCTTATGCTAGAAACATTTTGTTATTCCTTTCCCTCCAACTCTTCTCATTGGAGGATAAAACTATGTGATTGTTTATAAAAGAACATGGACACTGTGCTCAGCTATTGCCCCCATAAGTAGCGTTTTACATTTTCACTGAGTACCAGAACTTGTATACCTTTTTTACCCCAAAGAGTAGTGCTTTGTATATTTACTGAGTACCAGAAACTTGTATACCTTTTTACAGCAATCAAGCTAAGACTTAGTAAAA
The DNA here is from genome assembly GCF_947242115.1 of Biomphalaria glabrata. NCBI lineage: Eukaryota > Metazoa > Mollusca > Gastropoda > Planorbidae > Biomphalaria > Biomphalaria glabrata. The sequence continues at coordinate 35,084,175 of NC_074718.1, read as the reverse complement.
GGAACATTAGCTAATAAATCATTGATTTAAATGCTTAGAAATCCAGAGCTTCTTTTTTTTTAGCTTTTAAATGAACTTTCAGAAAGCATTGGCAAAAAAATAGCAACACATTTTGTGATGTTAAATTCTTTGTTTCAACTTGTACTGTACTTGTAGCAGTTGGCCAGATTGTGGATTATGTAATAGCGGTACCCAAGTAAAAAATGTTATTTCTGAAAAAAAAAATATACTGCAGTAGGTTTTATTTTATTATACACTTACTTTGTAGAGTCATTTTGTCTTGATGCAGTTAGAAATAAGGTTAGAAAGACAACGTACACATGATTTGTATTCAACACTAGTGTTTGTATTTTCTTTAAGTATGACTTTCAATAAAGCTCTTTCTCAAAGAAAGGAGTGTGAAGTTAAGAGAATGAACTCTTTGTCTCAAGAGTTTTACAAATTCCATGTAACACTGATTTAAGAATGATCAAATAAACAGTATTACACAAAACCCAAACTCTTGTTTTCTTCTTAGTGCATTTTTTATTTCTTAGACCTCAAGTAAAAGTTGAAAATGTCAACTTCATTTTCACTTTAGCCTCTAGTGTGCTGAATGCAAGGGTTTGCATACAATTAGATTTGACATCACTTTCATTACCGTACTTGAAATTGTCATAGTCAAAAGTTAAAGATTTTTTTTAAGTCAATTAAATTTTACTTTTTGCTGTGTCTAAGTGGATACATGAAGTGAACCATCTGTACATAAATGTTGAGTTAGGAGACATTTCTTTGAGCTTTGTTTTTCAGAGTGAGCAACCAAAAAGAATTACAATGTATGCCCAAATTAAGTAAAGTTAAAAGCTACAATGCACATATAATTTATTCTAAAATTTCCCCTTTTGCATTTAAAATCTTAGGCATAATTTTATTTAGGAGAACATTACTCTTGAAAAAAAAAAAGCCATTTCCAATTCAGTTTTTTTAAATAAAAAAAAAAAATTTCATTATTTATTATCAGCTATTTAACTTGATGATTGGCTAATGCTAATTATTTTTTTTTTAATTCATTCATGTATGTGTTTTGTTTTCTTGCAATCATCCTTTTTATTTCAGTGCCAAGATATCTCAATAATATTAGCCGAGGCCATCAGACGTACACATAACGGGGAGTCAGTGTCCTACTTGTTCAGTAATGTTCCTATGTAAAGTGTTGGCGGGAAACAAAATTTTATTATTTTCATAAAACTATTTTTATATCAGAATTTTTTTTATTATTAGAAAAAAAATGTAAAAAAAAAATGGAGATATTCAAAAACATTCTTTTATGATATAGGCATTAGTTTGTTCAACTTTTTTTTTGTTTACAATAAAATCTACAATGTTTTAATTCTTATTACTATTGCTCAGTTTATTGTTTTGATGTCAGCAAAGAAAAGAATTGTGTAGTGTCTCTTAAACAGCAGACGTCTGCTTGTTTTGTTAGAATGTTTATTGAGACTAGATGTTCTCTTAATACTTGTATAGTGTGTTTTTGTGAATAGAAAACTTTCTAAGGTTCTTGCTTAATGGTCAGTGTTCACGACTTCTCTGTGTTCTAGAGATTAAGAACAAGCCCTTTGAGATTATTTCTGATGGGCTGAATGCAAGTGGCAGAACAAAATAAAAAGAGTAGTTAAAGAGTACTAAAGGGTCGTGGAAGTTTTCAACAGTTGCTGTTTTCAATTCAACCTTTCTGACTTATTATTATTTTTTTTTATTGTAATAGTTTTTAGTTGGCGTTTTAGTTCTACTGTGCTCTTGATGCCTCTTTCTGAGACAAAGATTAAATTGCTTAATAAAGTTATGCCCACAGTTACTGAAAAAAGGAAAAAAAAAATCACCCTAATTAACAAAACAATGTTCATCTCCAATCACTCTGCATCAATGTTACCCCCTCCCTCCTTTCTAATCTTGTGACATATCCCTAAACTATTACCCCCCCCCCCCCCCCTTTGTCACTCCACCATGACAGAGAATTACTTCATTCACCCTCTTGAGAAATGAGTTGTTATCCTAAAGGACAAGATATTTCTACACCACTCATTATTACATGTATTTTCCCAAAGAGAATGTCTATTTTTGTTAATATCAAAAGAGTATATGTGTGTATAGAAACTAATCCTATTTTTCAGATCCACTAGATTCTCTGAGAAGGGTACATTACTCTCTTGTGGCATTGGGTTACTTTGGTTACTGGCAAATAGCTTTATTATAAACATATGCTATACTAATCATTTGTCATGCTTTCATTTTTTTTTTGTTTTTTGCAATCTTATTAGTGGCTTGAGTTTTGAATAATAATACTATTCTACCTTGTTGATGAATCTACATATTTGAAATAGCATTTAAGTTACAAGTACACTATTGGCCACCTCCCATGTCTCAGAAAGGCAGGTGTTCTGCTTTGGTTCGGAAGTACACTTCTTGCTGGCGGAGAGACAGCACTGTTACTACATCCATGGAAATAGAACTATTGTGAGGTAGTTACAGAAATGAACACTGTTTTGCTGGAATAGAACCTAAGAGAATCACCCAAACCATGATTTTAATTTTAAGAAAGAGTTGTTGGTTCAAGTTGGTTGTCTCCCCTATCCAGTCATGTTGAGGCCATCCATTTCTATTTCGAGCTAGGGTTCAGAGAGTGACTTGGAGCTCCAGGCTCACTTTATGTGCTGGTCTCTTTATTATTTTTTTTTTTCAACACTAAGAGGAAATAGTTCAACAGTGGCGTCGCTGGGGGTGCGCATTGGGTGACGCCCATCTGTGAGCGACGCAAACGTATTAAAATGTCCTGATGAATACTTTACAGCTGTGTAAATAATCGTTGAATGCAAAGCAATGGCCTCTTTATATTAAGCTTCGATACAAAGAGTTGACTAATGACAGATTTGAGTGGAAATTTTATTTGGAGGTGAGCGATGGGGGTGACCCTATTGGCTAATAAAATAGCAGTGGTAGATACCTAACCTAGCGACGCCTCTGAATAATAATCTTCTCTTTTTAGAAAAAAAATTGACCATAAGCATAAATATTTGTATTATTTGATCTGTATGTATGTGTATGTGTGGACATTTCTATTTGCGTTTTGTTGATTTTTGGAGACAATCATGTTTAAAAAAACAAAAATTTTTTGTGTGTACCAGAATATATCAAACTGATCAGCTAACAAATCAAAAGACATTTCAGTTTCCAAATGTTTTGATTGTTGAAACATAAGCATATATATATATATACAGGGCTTTTTTTGTGACGGTACGCACCGGTATGGCGTACCGGCTCGGTTTTGAAAAAATTATTACTTTTCTTTTATTTTTAACGTATATTGTTAATTTTTAGTTGTTAAAAGTTAGGCAATCAACTACTGAGTACCAGCAACTAATCACTGAGTACTGGAACTCACTGTATATATATATATAACTTGTTTTTTTTTTCAAAGAAAAGTTAAAATTCTTTAAGAAAAAAATGCAGATTACAAATGTTTAATGTTTTTGTTTTTTTTTTTATCTCGGACAAATATTGAAAAGAACTTTTGTTTATTTTTTTGTTTCATTAAATATTGTGTTACCGTACCGTAGATTCTTGTTGGAAATACACCTTTTTAAAGGACCAGCAGCAGACAATCTCCTTGACCTTTCACTACCCGGTACTTGCCAACTTTTTCCTGTTTTTTTTTTAAAGGAATTTACGATTAGTGTTATAGTAGACAGTCCTTACTCGTAAGTGCAAACTAAACATTAAAACACATAAGCTGACAGTATCACGTAAACTTTCGCTTTAAAGACAAAGTAAATCAAAGGTCAATATAGACAAAGGAGATTAATCTGATTTATTCGTATTTTTATCGACTTGTCGCTCTGTTCCTGTATTTGAATACGTCAACAAATACCACATGAAACTGTCCATTATTCTTACAGCCCAGCTATTGGTCTTCGAATCTCAGTTGTCTTTGCATTGGTGTGTCTTCTTCGTGACGAGAAGATTACTTCTGAAAAATGAAAATCTCTGCGGCCTCCACAGTTGTAATAGAATTATTTTTTTTTTTACAAAAATCTGGACATTGTGCGTGCACTAATAATGTGCAGTGGTTAGGGTTAGCAATAGGTAACGAGCACTCTAGTAGACACAATCCAATATCATTTGGATGGTATAAACTATCAACTATTGAACTGGATCGCTGCATGGTCGCGTGGTAGTCGCTTCAGACTGTCGTCACGGTGGTTCTGAGATTGAACCGTTCTCGCTTCCCTCCCCTTTCGTCCTCCAGGAGGTCTGCTTAGAACCTAACAATCTTCAATGCACGTCTGAAAGTAATAATAATAAAAAACCTACCACTGGTACTTGGCGCTATTCTATCGTTTCTTAACCCTAATCTATGACAACTGAGTTAAAAAAAAAAGTTTAATTTATTGAAAAATTAGGACTTCCTTACAGATTCAGCATAAACAATTCTACATGATTTTAATTTCCCTTCTAACGATTTAGCTGATGTAGTTGACAACTGAGATTCTGAAATAGAGGTTTTGAGTTAGAGCATACAATTTCTAATGCTAACTGAACAATTCTTTTGACCTCATCAACTTGGACCTCTAAGCCTCCAAAATGGTCCGTTGTAATATATTACAACCCTATGTCCTATTTTAATACTCATTACATTGTTTTGGTAGATTCATTGAAAGTCTACCAAATATAGCTTTACAAAGTTTTTAGCATACTGGAAAGATTATTCAATGCATCTTGGTCATACGAGTTTTTTCCCACTGGTAAAGAAATGGCCACAATATAGTTGGCCAATGAAATCACTTGTCTTATGTAGTTATTACAGTGCATACTTTGTGTTCATGTTTGTTTCTTTCAATGAATCCATGTATATTATTTTCAAATGAAGATCTCAAAATTGTTATTTACAAACTGGTTCAAATGTCATTCTACACGTGTAGTGCGATGTACAGGATACAACCAAATGTGTTTGTTTTTTGAATGAGTTATTACCAGACTTCTTCTGACGATGTACTCAGAAATTTCTATTGCACAAACTAACAAAAATTACATGCAAATAAAAACAATTGTATTAAAATGTTAAGATTGCTTTCGTGTCACGTTTATGTGTGTGGTTGTGTGGTAAAATTGTGTTCATTATTGATCTTCTTATAGCCCGTCACCCCTATTTGAGCATGGTCTCCAGTAATGGATCTTAATCCTGGGCCATCTTTTCCATGTTCCAGGTGTAACTCAAGTTTTAGGTGTCCACCACTAGTTCGCGTCACATCATGCTAACAGAACGCGCTCTGTTTCTCTTGCCTTGTGGGTTCCACTTCAATGACTTCCTTATGATGCTTGTTGGCGATTTGCTGCAGGCGTGCCCCATTCAGCCCCATCTCCTCTTTCTGATTTCTTCTTCTGCAGGAGTTTCAAAGTTTTTTTTGCAGGAGGTCACTTTCGCTAAACATGTTCGGCAAGCAGTCGTAGGCAGCTGTTAAATAAAATTGTGCACTTTTCTCATTTAAGTTTTAGATGTCCAACAACAGCAAACAAAATCTACTAGAAGTTGTTAACCCAATCTCGCTTAACGTTGAATCATGGCATTAAGGGACTGACCTTATCTTAACTTGTAAATTTCAGACGTTCAACCGAGAAAATAACTACGTGTATCCATGTGATAATCTAGTCGTGCATCTTAATTAAAGACTTAAACACTGCTAAGTCATTGGTTTTCCTGGCTGAATCAGGCAACCCGTTCCATACACTGACGTAAATTTCATCTTCAACAGATGGGAGCGAAACAAAATAGAAGCCTAAAACCGAGGCCAATCGTTATAGCAGGGCTGACTGCAGACCTATGACGTGGCAACGAGATATTGGAGTCGACTGATCCCTGGTTTCCACGTTAGAGCTCTGCAGTCAAGTCTTCTGTAACGATTGGTCTAGCTAACTACCAGTGCGGGTGGGTCAGGATAGAGACTATAGTTTCTGTTAAAAGAGTAGCGACTGGGATCGAATCCTCAAAGGAGATCCCTTAAATAGAAAAAGTCAATGATGGGGATTTAGTAAACGATTGCCCCTACCGCAATCAACCCTTTGGAGGGATTGGATTGAACCACAACATTAATTTTCTTAGTTTAATTTCGAAATGCATATTAAGGAGGGCAAAATAACTTTGCTAGAAGCTTTCTGGTCACATCGGATTTTTTTTTGGGTGGCATTCTGTGTAAATGTTAGAGCCACGTACGTCTATTCCTCATACTATAGATAGCATAAGCTTAATGCTCCTGCTTTCTTGGGGGGGGGGGGGGCATCAGAATGGCTACAGAGATATCTGTAATCATTCTGAAGAAATAGCAAAGGCAACATCTGTCTTAGAAGAGCCCCATATGTCTAATAGATTTGGGCCTTATCGAGTCTAAATCTGGCCCTGTTAACTCTTCTCCTGACATCCTCGTTAGAGTTTTAATCTTGCAACCTTATTTTCAGAATGCACGCGTCTGCATGGTCATGACCAACACTGCCCACTTCCTACGACTTCAGGATATCGCCTTCTTGTTTTTAATAGTTTCATTTTGCGTCCTTTCGCTCTCGGATATTAAAATCAGGCTATGGAGTAGGGAGCATATAAAAGAAGCGAATTATAAAAATATCCTTTAAATAAACAAACAAAAAAAAACAAGCTTATCTAAGGGGAAGAACTCCGCACTTTCAATTATATCTCTCAATAATGTGAACATTATTTTCCTTATTTGATTTCAAACCAAATAATTACCAATATATAGCTCCTCCTTTGTGGTCGAAGATGAGCACATTTCTCATTTCCTATGGACTCGAAGATGACTGTAAAGTCCAAGCCTCGCTTTAAAAAGCCTTCTTCTTTCAGATTTTTGTTGGTTCGGCGCTCTTTCACCCTTGCTATTCTTCTTGCTTCATATCATCATGAGACTCCGAAACTCACAGCTTCACGCCATGAGAAGCGATCGAGAGCTAGTGCTTCCCAGCCGTGAATATCGATATCGCCTTCCTTGAAAGAGCTATTGAGAGTGTCTTTATAACGCTTGTATTGGCCTCCCTGGGAGCGTTTTCCTGCACATAGCTCCCCGTACAGAAGTCGTTTGGGAAGGCGATTGTCTGTCCCGCCCATCTCAGTTGAGACCTTTTTCTGTGTATGGTATGTGGTCGCACAAACGCACCTTATGGATACTCCTTAGACAGCGTAGGTGGAAGGAGTTTAACTTTTTGGTGTGCCGGTAATATAGGGTCCAGGACTGATGCATATAGGAGTGACGAGAGAACTACTGCACTGTAGACTTTCAGTTTTGTAGATATGCTGAGTCCTCTCCGTTCCCACACTTGTCCTTGAAGTCTGCCAAAAGCAGCACTGGCACGAGCAACACGGAGGTCTACCTCATCATTTAGGTTGGCGCCATGCTGAAAGATGCCTTTCGCACAGAAAGCATTGGAGTTGGTATACGATTTCGAACTGATTCAAATTTATTCAACGCTCAAAGACTCAAGGCAAGGACTAAAGTAAACCACGACAGCATCAGAGACCTGCTATTCTCAGATGACTGTGTCCTAAATGCCTCAAACGAAGAAGACCTTCAAAAGAGCCTGTCCCTCTTCGCTAACGCCTGCAAAACTTTTGGCCTCACCATTAATATAAAAAAGACGGAAGTGCTGCCCCAACATCCCCCAAGTAAATCTGTCACAGAACCAGACATTCTCATAGATGGCCCGAAATTAGCAAACGTCAAAAAGTTTGTCTATCTGGGAAGCACCATATCAGCAATTACCAATAATTAATTGACTGATTGGTTAATTTTTTAATTGATTCATGTTTTATTAGGTACAATAGATGTTTTAAAAAAATGTTTTACTTTGATCCGAGAATGGGTTTGAAATAAATGAATTGTACAATTATCTGACTGGACAAAACCCTTCTTATTTATTCATATCTGTGAATATTGAAGGATTAATTTCCCTTGTTGCTATCAAACAAAATAATTGCCAATAATTAATTGACAAATTAGTTAATTTTTTAAAATTTATTTATGCCAATGAATAATTGTGCAAAGTTTCAACTTGTGTAGGAAATAACGTGTACAAACATTTTACCAGACAGACAGACAGAGAGAGTTGACATGAGCTTTGTAAAAACGAAGGGAAATTATTAAAAGAAAAGATGTAGTGAAAAGGCTTACACTATTAGCTGGGTTATGAGGGCAGAAAGGGATACAATATATATCGGCAAGTATACTCATTTTGTTATATATTTACAAAGCTAATGTTAACTCACTCCGTTTTCCCGTTTGTTTGTCTGATACACATTTTGTACATGTTATTTCTCACACTTCCCGTTCTTGGAAATAAGTTCAAACTGTAAAGTGTAATCACTTTGATATCGAAACATGAATCGATTAAAAATTCAATTAGTTAATTAATTAATTAGTGGTATTCATTAATTGTGTTTGATATAGTAAACGGAAAAATCACAGTATTGAGATTTAAGGCTGTAAATGTACAGTTCTTTCCCTTATATAAGCTTTTTTTTTTTTTAAAATATTAAATTTTTATTTTGCTTGTTTAATGGTTCGAACTGAAGATTCGCTACTACTGTACTAGCTCCAACGCTTCAATACTACGGTGATCTCCCCTTTTACATAGACATGCACAAGTATAAAGTACAAAGTAAGATATCGTCAATGGACCTGCTGTACCGGTACTATAAATCTTACCCGCCTGATTACATAATGATACGTCAAATAAAATCGATAAACCACTTTGATCGCCTTCTCTTACCTCAACACCTCTCTCTCTTGGTTTCCCTTGTTTGTTTGACTTCTCTTTATGTGCACTTTGCAGGGTACAGACGACTTCAACCCTCGAGGACGAATCACTTTCTTTAATGGCTTTTATTTATGTGAAGGCACACACACACACACACATACACACAATAATATAAGAACCCTAGACCTGTTCCTAATACTATTTCTCACTCATGGCTACTTCTAAGGGGAAAAAAACTTTTTTCTCTTTAAACATTGATAAAAGGGAAAGCATAGAAATTGTTCAAAGTACGGTATAGTCCTTTGTATAATATTTTCTCTTTTTCTTTTACTGTTTCAATAAAAACTATTAGCTATGACTAAATAGTACTTTAAATCATTTTGTTTATTTAATGACTAAAGTACCGGTAACCTGTTTATTATTCCAAAAAAAAATGTTTTTTTTTTCTTAAGGAACAGCATATGACAAATAATTACACTATCGAATAAAACATTATATCCAACACAATTACATACGGGATATCGTAATACAATACATTTCATACTCTGGAATACCAAAAATTACAACCAGGATGTGCTCCAAAAGAGTGTTGTTGACGATCAATGACTAATAAGGAACTGTATCAAAATTAACGTCTTATTGAAGAAGATATGATAGCCAAGACACTTCGCAAACCTGCTCCCATCATAACAAGACAAACCCTCATCTGGACCCCCCACGGCAAAACGCAGAGTGGAGTCCAGAAATATATGGCGCCCAGATTAGGAAGCTATGTCAAGCCAATGGCAAGACGTGGGGACAGTTGGAGAGACTCGCCCAGAACCGAGACGCTTGGAGGATGCTGGTTATTGGCCTATGCTCCAGACGGGACCAAATGCAGAAATGAAATGAGGTCAGTGTTGATAATTGTGTTAGATACTCTTGTCCAAGAGAAGGTCTAGTTTTCTTGAAATCGTAGAGGTCAATATTTCATCTCCCTTTCACACAATTCCTAGTGAACTATAAGCTGCTGGTAGAACGCCTCCTTTCCATCTCAATACAGGGAATGTTGACGGACAGACAGCACATAACCACTTTTTGTACCGTAATGCTAAAAACTTTGTTTTTTTTTTTCCTCATGTCTTGCTCTTTTTACAAAGCTTATATCAACTCTGTCTGTCTGTGTGGTAAAAAGTTTGTACACGTTATTTCTTCCACACCCAATCTCAGATCAAGCTGAAATTTTGCACAATTATTTCTTTTATCTGACAACACAAGATTAAATAAAAAAAAAAAATAACCAATTAGCTAATTAGCTATTGGTGATTATTTTGTTTGATATCAAGGAAAAGAAATCTTACTTGAGTAATGTGATTGTATAGTTTGAATTAGCCCCTTTTTTATTTTGTAAGTCTCCGCTTTAAAGTTTGAAGCTAACAATTAGATAGCTTTAAAACCTTTTATTTACATAAGCGATTCGCTGGCACAGTGGTTAGTGTGTTGAATTGAGGAGGCTGGATACCTCGAGGTTTCATTTTAAAAAAATGCATTTAAAAAACAATCACGTAACGGCTTTTTATTAAAGTATTTAAAATATTTTTCTTCTTTGATTTGTTGAAATGCACCATGGGCACATAACAAGATAAAAAATTGGGCTCATAAATTGCTCATAGGAAAAACAATATTATTAAATTCTATACGAGTTAGTTTTTTTTATATATAAGAAGAAAATTACAAGGTATTCACAAATAGGGATACATCCTCTGCTGGATTTGTATATAGGCAACATAAGATGCAGCTTGGGGCCCCACTTGCCTACCCCGTGTCCCCAACTATTGTTTGAAGAAAGAGCAAAGCAACACATCGCCTTATGTTGATTACAAGGGGCCCCATATATACGATATGTGTGGTGGTGGCAGGGTCTAAATCCAATCCTGAGTGTATAGCTATTGAAATCATTGTTTTTATTTGGGTTTTATTCTGAGGAATATTTCCTTAACAAAGTTCAATTTGAATCCCCTTGTTTCAAGACTATCACCCTTGTGTTTCATTGTACATTTCTGTGGATATTACTATCAGGGATTCGTCTAAAATATTTAAGGTAGTCATCTGTGACTCAGAACAGGCTTTAATTAGATTTCAATCTACGAATTTTATTAGTTTTATGGGTGTTAAAAAAAAAGTAACCTTTAATCAAGTTTGAGTCATTTGATAACAAAGGGAAGTTATACAATTTAATTTCTCCTACTCTACATCACTTATGATCAAGGTTTAGTCAACTGATAACAAAGGGAAGTTACCAACAAAATATTTGATAATACGTAAACACAGACAGGATTTAAGGGAGAGCAGGTTAAGGTGGCCGGAATTCGACTCCACAAGAAACAGGCCTCCATAAAAGAGAAAAATATACTAGAATTTCGGAAAGTCTAAACTTTATGCATTTTTTTTCTCCTTTTCAACGCAAACACTTTGAATCTTATGTAGGGTGGTAACAAATTCGTGATGAAGAAGTGTCCGCTTGTAGTTGTAGCATGCTCGGGATATATAGGTACCGGAACAGCTCCGGATTTACTGCAGTGCGTCTACCAAGGGCCTTACCCTCCACAAACTCAAACATATACACTTTTTTAAAACTACAATATGCATAGTAAATATTTAAACACACACAATAAGAAAGGACATTATGATACAATTTAAAAGTAGGCTACTATATTTCTTTCTTCTAAACTATAGCGTGCCTTTAGATCTAAGTCTTGTTAGTCAGGAATGGATCCTAAAGCTTTCTTAACAGTGTAGGGGCCTCCATAATAATCTCGCCACGGGCCTCCGCATATTTATATCCAGCCCTGGGTAAACGTGTCTAGAAAGAGTTACCGTTAGTCTACAATTTATTGAGAAGGGCTGATGTATATATATTTTTTTTTTATTAAAAAAAAAATCCATTCACTAACTGTAACACATAAGTCACTAAGGGCATCATGCCATATTTATGCCATAATGTCCTCTCTTCAAATCTAGACCTCTGGTCACAAAATACGATCAACGCACAGTGTTGAGTCACGTGTAATCTAATACTCTTGCCTGGTATCCAATTACCTCGATACGCCTTGCACTAGAGCAGAGGGGCAGGCACTTAAAGCACACATGGTTAAGCTAACTTCCTGGAACAATGTATTGTGTTTACCCTCCCCCCCCCCCCCAAGCGCCCCAGATAGTGTTTCGAGATTAACTAATGTTCCAAGTCAACGGACAACCACAATCTTTAGCTGTGTGCTGATCTTCCAACTTTTCCACGTTGCTCTGAAGTGCTTTGCAGCCTGTCTAAATCAACGAGGATTGCAAGTTAGGAATTGTATTCGAGTCCGAAGATTAAGGATGAGTGCAGTATTTCTCGTGACTATGTAGATCAAGCTGCGACCTGCCTAATTTGCCACGAGTGACGAAGACCAAGTCTGTCCTCAGTAAGCACTTTGGTATTTTGGGTCTCCCGAGACATTGAAAGAGTGCTGCAGCTGTTTCTATCAGACGAGTTTTACTGTCAGGCGTTTTTCTCTGACCGTGACGCCAAAGTGACTCATGGGGTTGGTCTCCAAAGAGCCTCTGGGGGAAGGGTCCTCTTTATTTAAGCACGAAAAAGATCTTCGTTGGTCATCCCATACTGGACTGGGCAGCTGTTGAACAATAACTAGTAGCCTCTACAATGTCCAATTCTGAGCTCCGTACAACATGTTCGTTAGGTGGTCTTGGCTATTGCTAGCGTGGTCACTAATTTGATAACTGACTGGTTGAAAACTCTCGCTGGTACTTGATTTAAATAAATTAGGGAAAACATGGCCCGGGGGGGGGGAGGGGGAGGGGGGAGGGGCTGATTTTTAGGTTACAAAATAATTCACTAAACATTTGTTGCAATCTGGTCATTTAAATTTGACATATATTTCTATTTACTTGCAGAGTTTTTGTGTAATTGTTAAAGAAAGTCCAGCCCTTTTGTTTCCGATAAGATGCATCGCAGTCCTGTAATGAGGACCATCCTTTTTTTAAATCTAAAGCTTATATCAACTGGTCTGGTACACATTTTGTACACGTCATTTCTTCTACTGCCCATTCTTGGATCAAGTTGAAAATTTGCACATTTTTCATTGTCCCTCACAAAATCTTACATTATTGAGAGATATGGTTAAAAATGTGCAGCTCTTTTCCTTTCCTATACTTTTTTTTTTTACAAATTTTAATATCTTGCTTGTTAGATTTAATTTTAAACCTGATGAAAACAAATGTGTTTGCAACCAATCGTGTGCTAGGAATCCAAAGTCCACTGCTAGATACTAAACCTACTTAAAACAGCCTCGTTCTTTTAGTTATATATATGTGTGTCTATTCTATTCTATTCTAGTCTATTCTGTTCTATCCTATCCTATCCTATTCTATCGAGCTATCGAGTTGTTTGTCTGCAAAACCGTTTTCGGGCTTCTAGAGGTGTTATGGAGTGTTCATGGACGGTGGAAAGAGGTTAGCGATTGGTTGTGAATGATGCAACATAGGTGGCGTTGTCGTCATCAGCCTTAGTTAAGGGAGACGACTTCAGAATGTGAGATTGAAAAGAAGTGTTATTGTAGTGCGTTAGATATTTTGTTTAGAATACCATTTTATATTATTACTAAAGTCTACTACATTGATTTCATTTTATCTCAAGTTGATTTTTAAAAGAATATTGTAATAAAAGTTCTATTTAGTTTTGTTTACAAAAGAAGTGATTTAAGTTATTTCAAGTTTTATCAGTTCAGATATAATACGCCTACATCGGTTTAATTGCTAACCAACACACCGGTACTAAAAGTCAACGACCGCCAACAACATAATATGTAGGAGGCAAGAGGCCATATGATTGTAAATTGTAGTACAGGGCTACCGGAAGTAGTAGTTGAATGATCAGTGTCGTTTCTCTAGGGCCCCTCCCACAACTCCCTCCCCTCTCGATTCTGCCTGTCGTGTCACTGTAAGCTGCTACGAACAAATGTACTGGAATTCAACAATATGGTTAATTAGCAGTTCAGTTTATATTCACTATTCAGCTATCAAAGAACTACTCAAATATATGGACTTACAATGTGCAGAGTATAAAAAATAAAAACAAACAAAATAAAAAAAAAACATTTTTAATGAAACAAAGCTTATATAGTGGGAAGAACTCCAAACCTACAACCATATATCTCAATAATGTAGAATTTTTTTCCCGTATTCGATATCAAACTAAATGGTTAATTAGGCTACCAATAATTACCTATTTGGTTAATTTTTCAATTGATTCACGTTTTGTTAGGTCCAATAAATAACTTGACCCGAGAATAGTGGTGGGAGAAATAATGTGAACAATTATATAAGGGGACAAACCCTATATATTAAGCCATATCTGTGAATACTGAAGAATTAATTTCCCTTGTCGGTATCAAACAAAATAATTAATTACTAGTAGTTAATTGACCAATAGTTGTTTTTTTTTAATTGATTCACGTCTTGTCTATGCCGATGAATATTTATGCAAAATTTCAGTTTCATATTAAAATGGGTGTGGGAGAAATAAACTTTATATCAAACAGACAGAGTTGATATAGGCCTAAGCTTTGTAAAAAAAAACAACAACAATTTACCAGGAGCCATTGGCTAATGGAGCCCCTATGCGGTCGTCAAGTGCACTTTTTATTGAGTCAGACCTACCATTTGAAATACATATAGACCAACCTTCACATCTCTCTAAATGAATTATATGGGAAAGAAACCTTCGCACCGACTCCATGAAAAAAGAACGTCTCCGTAAGCTGGCCAGTGTTGAATTATTTAGCCATTAACAAATTGAAGTTGCCAGGTTGAATTAGTGGAAACAATGCATCCAAAGAAAAAAAAAGTTCGCCCAGAGGAAAAGAAGGTGGCAGAAATGATTCAGTGAAAGATAAAAGAAAAAAAAATGTGTCTCTAATCGATCATTCAATCTAACAAATAAGAAACCAATCGATATGAGCGTCTGACTGTCTTTATTGACGCGTATGTTGAACGGTCTTAATATATTTCTTAAAGTGCCAAAAGTTCATGTCTAGGGTTTTAGTAAACATCTCATGGCTATTTTTAAATAAATCCAGACACATAATAGAAATGGTAATCTCAAATGGGTAAGTGCCGGTACATGTTTTTAGGGTTGGCAAAACTTATTCTTGCGGTCAGTGGTTCACCACATGGTCAGCTTAACACAAAGCTGCCATGGATATTTCTCAAAACAATACCCCTAATGTAAGCCTAAGTGTTTACATGTAAAGCGTCGACCATGACAGTCCATAGGCGTTAGAGCTTTAAGCAAGGCTGCAAGCCGATCATTTTAAATTTGTATTCTGGTCAAAGCAAAACATCCAATAAAAAAAAAACGGAAAACGAAAAAAAAAATGATAATGTAAGACGACGGATTTTGAAAAAAAAATAAAAAATTCTCTTATTAGATTACAAATTAAATACAGAAACTGGAGCCTGGAGCTTATCTTATCGTATAAAATACAGACGTTACTTCAAAAAAGATGATTATGTCCTACGCGTGTTCCTAGGTCAATCTAGTCATGCATGTTAATCAATGAATTAAATTCTGTCAAATCATTGGTTTTCCTGGCTGACTCAGGCAACCCATTTCGTGCTCTAATAGCACTAAGGAAGAAGGAGTATTTATACAAATTAGTCCTAGCATATTGAACAAGGAATGTGCTTTTATTTTTGTGTCTTTCAGAGTATTTTGTTAAATTTTGTTTTTGTATTTTGATGATTATGGTTCAGTGTTTAATGTATAATTGCTACTTTACTTTTGAGTCTTCTATCCTGAAGGCTTTCTAAATTTAGTGATTTTACTAAAGGTCAAATGTGAATATTTGTTTCTTATGAATCTCACTGGTCTATTTTGTGTAGGGGTCACAAACAGAGGATGTATATTCTATTATTGGCCTAACCAAGGTTAAATAACATTTAGTTTTATGTTCTTATTTGATTTATAGAAATTTCTTTTAATAAACCCTTATGCTTTAATTGATTTTTAATAGTTTCATCAATGTGGGGATTTCATGACAGTTTTTCATTTATTATAACACCTAGGTATATTGTGTTTTTAGTCTGTGTTACTGGTTTGCCATGAATAAGACAGGTGGTATTAATTTGTTTTCACTTTTTGTTGTTACTCTTATAATAACTGACACCTTTCTGGGTGGAAAGACATGCTCCAATTAGATTCCCATTTCTATAATTCATCTAATTCTCTTTGTAAAATGTCTGTATCTTGTGTTGTTTTTATTGTTCTATATATTAAGCTATCGTCTGCAAATATTCTCAATTTTTCCCCTGAACTAATGCAATTCGGTAAATCGTTTATGTAAATTAAAAATAGTTGTCGACCATAGACTGTTCCTCAAGATACACCCGAGTGTACTGTTATTGATGTTGATTTAAAGATAAATATTATTACAGTTTGTTCTCTCCCTATCAGAAAATCCTGAATCTGTTGATGTAATGAACCATCAATACCAAAATATTATATTTTTTTAAGCAAGCTATGATGGTGTCAAAATCTTTAGAAACATCTAGTAAGAGAGCATCTTTTTGATCACTATCAGCTAAACCTTTTGAAAAATCATCCATTAGTCCTATTAGTTGTGTTTCACATGATCTATATTTCCTAAAGCCACATTGGTATGGAGTAAGGACATTATGTTTGTCTAAGTGGTTGATGATGTTGCTTGGCTGGAACCGGAAGGATTTTCAAAAACGGGTTCAACTGTCTTCCTAAAACACTTTATGTAAACCTTTGGGAGAAAAGGTAAAGTTACCAGCCTATTGGCCACGCGGTGAAAACTCTGGTTTGAACGTTATAATTTTTCAAAATATAATAAAATTAAATTTGGCGTACGTCTTGAACTTGGCTCATTGGAAATTCCCGCTTTCGACTCAAATGTTTCTTTGTTAGTAAATAGTTGAATCTATAAATAGACGTACTTGAACAATTTGAGCTCTCCGTGTTATCTAGGAATCTTTAACGACACAAGAAATAAATAGAATGAAAATCATTTAGTGAGTCCATATTTATAAAGGAGGAATGGAATTTTCTAAAAAAAATAATTTTTTATTGTTAGTAGTTTACATTTTTAAATAGAAAATAAAACATTCTCATTAAATGGAGATGAAAGGGAAACTATGTGTTTCAATGTATATTTATTGTCAAACATGTTTCTATATAAGATAATGTTATAACACATCGTCAGTTTGGTTTGTAAACAAATTAAAGCTAAAAATGTATAAAGCATGTCACATAGTAGTCACAGATAAAGTGGACATTGCTAAATAAAAACATAATTGTCACATAGTAGTCACAGATAAAGTGGACATTGCTAAATAAAAACATAATTGTCACATAGTAGTCAAAGATAAAGTGGACATTGCTAAATAAAAACATAACTGTCACATAGTAGTCACAGATAAAGTGGACATTGCTAAATAAAAACATAACTGTCACATAGTAGTCACAGATAAAGTGGACATTGCTAAATAAAAACATAACTGTCACATAGTAGTCACAGATAAAGTGGACATTTTTAAATAAAAACATAACTGTCACATAGTAGTCAAAGATAAAGTAGACATCGCTAAATAAAAACATAACTGTCACATAGTAGTCACAGATAAAGTGGACCTTGCTAAATAAAGACATAACTGTCACATAGTAGTCACAGATAAAGTGGACATTTTTAAATAAAAACATAACTGTCACATAGTAGTCAAAGATAAAGTGAACAACGCTAAATAAAAACATAACTGTCACATAGTAGTCACAGATAAAGTGGACAACGCTAAATAAAAACATAACTGTCACATAGTAGTCAAAGATAAAGTGGACATTGCTAAATAAAAACATAACTGTCACATAGTAGTCAAAGATAAAGTGAACATTGCTAAATAAAAACATAACTGTCACATAGTAGTCACAGATAAAGTGGATATTGCTAAATAAAAACATAACTGTCACATTGTAGTCAAAAATAAAGTGGACATTGCTAAATAAAAACATAACTGTCACATAGTAGTCACAGATAAAGTGGACCATGCTAAATAAAGACAATTTATCTTAATTAAGTTCTTAAAATGCTTTCTCCGCGTGCCCATGACGTCAAATGGCGTCTGAGCAATCGTCCCAGCCAAAAAAATATAGTGACACCAAGTCCTTCCAGCACCTTGTTAATCCTGTGACTTGCTGGAGGCCCTATACTAATTTTTCTGCCCATTTTGGGCCTAATTACACCTTTGTTTAAATTTAATAGCTTAAACATTGAATATCGTAGATGTTTGAAAATCGACATATTTTCAAAACCTCATATACATACAGCAATACATACAGCAATACATACAGCAATACATACAGCAATACATACAGCAATAACGATGCTCAAACTTTAAAACATAAAGGAACGTGAAAAGATAAACCGTATTAAAAGTAATAAACACGCTTACAAGAATTAGATAAACAGTATTACTTCGTAACAAACACGCTTACAAAAATAATAACATATCTATATACATTCTTTTTTAAGTGTATAGCATGAATAGCATAGATAAAATTGGGATATCTATTGATTCACGGTGCCCCCGCTGCGGGGAAGAAGAGGAAACCGTGTCTCATATTCTGTTTGACTGCCCCAGACTTGCCGATCTCCGTCTTGACAGGTCTGGGAAACCAAAAATTCTCGACCTATTTGGTGACACTACGTAAGACAGCAGGGTTTCTGTCCAGTACTTTTGCAAGAGAGGATTTGAACCTCTCAAGCCCTTACTCAAATGGAGTTTGATGATGATGATGATGAAAGATGAAAGTTTTGAAAGATAATACAAATTCAAGTTTAAAAAAAAAATATTTTTTATAATTTGAAAAAAATAATTGAAACAAATGCACAATCACAACTATATATATATATATATAATATGTTGATTCTTTGGTTAATGCTTAAAATTTATTTTTATTTTACTTAAAAATAGAAAATCACCGATAATTTTTTAAAGTTTGATTTTTTTTTCTATTTTATTCTGGCTGCACTGCTGGCAATACCGAAACATACGATGAAACTATAAGAGACTGCTGGTCGTTTCGAGATT
The DNA here is from genome assembly GCF_947242115.1 of Biomphalaria glabrata. Classification (NCBI taxonomy): domain Eukaryota; kingdom Metazoa; phylum Mollusca; class Gastropoda; family Planorbidae; genus Biomphalaria; species Biomphalaria glabrata. The sequence goes on along the minus strand of NC_074718.1, from coordinate 35,065,236 downwards.
GTTACAAAGTGCTCAGTTGTTTCAAGAACATGGTAAGCAGTAACATTTCAAGTTTTTCGTCGCCTCCAATTATGAAACTTTGTGATAAATAAATGAGTGATCCCAGGACTCTGGCTAGTATAGATGAATACTTATATATTACAATAATATAAATAATATGAAAGTGTTTGTAAACAGCGACAATTATGTTCATTTGATGGACAAGATCGACATGCAGTCAGTCATGAATGTACTAACTAGATTCACTTGTTATTGAAATATAAATAAAGCTAAGACTAGAGAGATGTCTTTTACGACTTCAAATAAAATTCTCAGTTATTTACAAAGTACAGTTAGAAACAGTAATTTAACTTCCCATGATCACTCACTAACACACCCATTGAAAATGTTCTCGCTTTATATCATTAATAAACAAGATTGACTTATGCATATTTTTTTTTCTTTAATAGAGAGTGTCGATGCTGGTGGACAGCGTCAATAAATGGACATGTCTATCAGTGAAAGTGACTATAAACCTGGCAAAAGAGGAATGGAGAAAAATGGTCAACAGATTATGGGTGGTGCCCCAATGGTATGAAGGGGAAGGGGGCGGGGTAAAAAAAGGATTTTTAAATCTAACACTCATTAATTTTTAAAAGAAAAACAATCGCTCAATAAGTTGAATAAAGGAGGTATTGCCATTAAAAAAAATTATTTTGAATGTTTTGGAATATATTTCCTTTTATTTCTAAAACCATTTATATTGAATAGGCTCTTATCTCTTCTCTCGTCACCACTTGGTCAAATAGTTTCGTTTTTCCCACAGATCTAGTCTTTTAAAGTACAACAAAGCACTTTGGCCTCTCCGCGTGATCTAGCTATGTTTGTAGACTTTACTCTACTCAGCTAAACAAGCGCACTCTTACAAGTCTTTAAAGACACGTTGGTAACATAAGTATCTAGATCGATATAGGCGATGATTAGGATTAATTCAATGGGTCATACATAAACACCAACTTGCCAAACACAACCTGGGGAACTCTTCAGTGCCGGGCGTGGTCTCTGAAGACTAAGACAGTTTAGGTTCCCCGTTCCTTGAGAGAACAGTGTTCCCTTCAGACTTGTTCATTATTGGATCAGTAAATATTGAAGTGGAATGGAACGTAGACTTTTGCGTGCGAGTATTAAGGGCGCTATTCAATTATTTCTTTACAACTAATCAAGTCTCATTTTACATATTCGGAATCGTTAGTGTTACTCTATAGGTCTGGTATTGATTCACTAACACTTGCTAACAGTAATGATCTCCTGCTAAAATGACATTGTGTGAGAGAGATTTAATAACATGAACTTTATTGAAAGAATTTTAAGATTTAAAATCACTGGGCCAAGTCACAGACATTTTACAAATTTACATTTCATGTATGTGTCTGTGTGGGCGGGGGGGGGGCAATGGGCAAAACGAATACACACAAATAACAGTAAATGTTTTCATAAAGCTGTGTTATACACGGTGAACAAATAGTGAACATGTTATTTTGTAAATATATAATGGTATAATGGTTAACAAGAGCACCGGTGAAATGAAAGACCGAAGTATTCTACTAACTGGCAATGTTTTTATTAAATCATGACTTATAGACCTGACCTAAAAATTATGTTTGATGCAAAACTTTCTGCTGCCTGATTTCAAAACGAGGCTTGTGGTATTTTGAAAGAAAACTAAATAGAATTCTGTTTTTTTGATGGTACCTGTCTGAAAAAAAGCATCTGATTGTGAGGCCTACTTGAATAAAATATGGATAACTCAATATTATAACTTTAAGTAACGTAATCTATCTTTCGAGTTCTGGATAGCCCGAATATGTAGTCAGGACCTTACCCACCTTACTTTACATTTAAATCTGTCCACTTGACATCCGTTAAGAGTCGTATTCATTTTAGATAATATAGTGAGGGTATGCTGGTCAGCATTATTTTGAATAAGATTCTAAGCTCATACGAAATACTGCTCATTATGCTGATTCGATGTTACAAAATCTCCAAGAAGAGGCTTAAATACACATATTTTCTGATTCCGGCATCTGGGCCTTGAGCAAAGCTCATGACTGGTATGACTAGAATTTACACTTTCAAGAGACGAGCTTTGAACTTATTACACTGCAAGAAAATGAAGACATTAAGATAGATCATTAGACTAATTGCATATATCACGCCAAAAGAAAAAAAAAAGCAATGTTACAGCAATAATGTGGAGTTTTTTATGTATACAATTATAAAAAGTAAAGCTCATTTTATGTCTACTGTATAATTCTAAACAACAACAACAACAACATATATATTACAAAATTACCAGATGCTTTTGCATTATAAACTATAAAATGATAGCAGATAAAGCCTTAAATGTTAGTTCATCTGTGACTTTAAATGCAGTGAAATGAAGCACATTCACTTTATCCTCAAAGTTCTTATTCACTTCTGTGAAATTTTGCGCAAACTTTGTTCAGATTTCCTGGACCATGAGTTGCTTTTCTTGGAATCTTCTGTCAGAACCGATCCATTCTTCGACGAGGCAGCGCGGGAACTAAAGTTTGTACCAGATATGGATCGGGAGCTTCCCACGCTACGACTGTTGTTGTTGTTGCTGTCTTTACCAATGGCTCGGCCTTCTGTCCTGATCTGCTTCAAAAGGTTTTTGTTCGTCGTTGGTTTTAGAGTTTTTTCTCGGGGTGATTTTGGGGCGGCTTTTAGAACATTTGGACTTTCCTTATCGTCTTTTGTCTTGTCAGCCTCGCTGTAGACTGTTGGATAGTCCACCTCGCTGACCGTGTCATGCTCGGGCTCAAAATCTTTGTTGTACTCCATCCAGATGTTGACTCGGATGTGCGAGATGGTCTTGGCGGTGTCCAAAGTTTCGTCGTCGTCGTCGTGGAAGACGATTTCCTTGTCGTCGTCGTGGCAGACGTTCACCACCACTTCCTGGGCGTTGGCGAGACGGCCTCCATTAAGGGCGCGCACTTTCCCCGTTTCGCAAAGACCCACCGTGTCCGTGATGTCCCCTCGAAGTCGACTGATGCACTGCTCTTCCAAGGCTTTGTCTAGAGCCAACACAAAACTTTTCGGAAATGTTTTATCAGAGCTGACTTGTGCTTCTTCGTTGTTTACTTCAGCATCTTGCCTAGCGCTCTCCAGAGCATCACCATCATTTTGATCTGTCACCTTTCTGGACGTTTCGGCATCCAGTTTGTACAAGTCCTTTTCGCTCTGGGCGGCAGCGAGCAGCGTAGGACCTTCCAGATTGTTATTTTTGTTGTTTTCGCCTGAATCACAGACGTCGTTGTTGTCGCTTAAAGAGAAAGTCTTTGCGGTGTAGGACAAAGTGCTTCTTGAAGGCGCTGTGACATTAATCCCAGAATCGAAAGATGAATTTGTCTGTTTTCGGAAACGCGACGTGTCCGCAGTGTTTATGTTCAATGGAGACATTTTCATTGATGCTTTCCCCGATATTCGAGTGTCCCCAGTTACTGGAAGTGTTTGCTTAGGGTTGCTGTTCTTTGTGGATTTGATATTGTGCGCCAAGGATCCATGTGTGGCAGAGGCACCCTCTTTGCTGTCCATCTTTGTGAGCAGCATAGCTTTCTTCGCTTCTGGTGACATGTCTTCTATTTTGAATGATCTCCCTTTACTGATGTCACCAAAGACCTTGCTTTTGAAGGTCGACTTAGAGTCATGACCTGTTAGAACTGGCTGGCGAGAATTAGGCATGTTGACTACTTGTTATAAGTTTGAACTCTGGGTATACATAGCATGCTATCAATAGCCCTTCGACGTACCTGCAAAAAAAAAAATCACTTTAATACAGATCACAACTTTAAAGATGTAGATTACAAAGTCAATTGCCAAAGCAACAAACTCGCATCCCTGATACATGTACATAGATCGAGTACTTTTGTTAAGTTTTGGTGTCCCGAATCGAAATCAACCATTGTAACACTATTGTACAACAATATTAGAATTATTAATTATTAATTGTGAATTTGGAGTGTCTTCCTAATGCTTATTTCAAATAGTCTATACTAGGGCAGATTACAAATATTTTTGTAATTATTTATTTATTTAACATGGGAAATCTAATTGAACATGTTATTTTTAAAACAAGTTATTAAAACTGTCACTGAAGATGTGGTCCATTGAATCTTTGGCTTTGATTACCTTTTATACAAATCTTTAAGATGCTAAGACAATTTATTAATGTAATAAAATAAATCTTCATAATCACACAAACATGTGTGTATTTCGTTCTATGTATCATCTAAGCATGTCACAAGATGTCCTGACACTATCTCCATGTATCATCTGTCACAAGATGTCCTGACACTATCTCCATGTATCATCTAAGCATGTCACAAGATGTCCTGACACTATCTCCATGTATCATCTAAGCACGTCGTAAGATGTCCTGACACTATCTCCTTTCTTACCCCTTCGTACACACAGGGTCTCATATTTCTTTTATATTCTTTTACCCTCGCTTTTTAAAAATAAAACCTCGATTGGAGGTTAAATCATAATCAGATCACATACTTTGGTCCTTGCCTTTTTGTGCCAAAGACTCTTATAACTAGTCTTATTTTAATGTAGTTGTATCATTTTAATGCGGGCTCTAATCCCGTTGATTGAAACACAAAATTAAACTTTTTTTTGTAAAATACACAATGAGTGGCAATGTGAGATTTATATTAGTCAAGTCTTACTTTACAAAATATAAATGTAAACTGCAACATTGTATAAAAGATTCATATATATATATATTGTCACAGCTTTCCTATTATATTTATAATAATAACTCGATAGAATCTACCTTAGGTCTGGATACGTCTAGGTGTCCCTGGTTCAGTTCTAGTTAACGAAATAAAACAATTAAACCACTAGATCAAACACATAAACTTTAATCAGCCTTACTGCATATCACACACGCTGGTCTCTGTCTGACAACAAAAAAAACTTCCGGTCATTCGCTCAGATTGTAAAAATAGATTATACATACATACACACATTCATCCGTGACATATATATTATACAGAATTATATTATTACATTTTCTAATTATTAAGATAATTAATCAATCAATATTAATACTTAATGCAGGACTGCCATCATAAACAAACCACATGATTACGTTATATTTTAAGTCACATAGCTCTGAATATACTGTGTTTGGAGATTGGAACACAGACCATATTTGTCTCTTACTGAGCTCCAGTCTAATAAACGGCTTATCAATGAAAGAGCCAGTAGTTCGACCTGAGACTCTGGTTATCCATATGTTTAATATATTCGTGTATGAAGTAAGTACCAAGAGGCCCAAGCTATACACATAAGCCTCAGTTGCTCAACCAACGTTTTATTTGGTTGTATGATTTTCAGCGTTCTAGTTTCTTACCTCTCAACTGCTTTCATAGCTCCAGGGGAAAAAAAAAGCTCGACAGTAATAAATTAAACTTCGGAAATTTCTTCTACCTCCTCTTCCCCCCTCCTACCCCTCCCCCTTTTTCCCCTCCCTTGCCAACTACGAAATACACGTCCGAGGAGATTACCTTGATCCCAAGGGGAATAACTCCTAATGCAAACATTGATCACGATCACGTCTCGATCACCCCCCCCCCGCAACACAAGGTCAGAGAGGCTTTCTGGAGTCTTATATCATATATATCACTTCCAGGCTAGTCCCTTAGGCTTTCCAGCGCTAGATCACGTACAGTTGCTCATGGGAAGGAGAGAGAGAGAGAGAGAGAGAGAGAGAGACCCCCTGATATAAGGCGATATTGGATATCAGAAGTGATTTTAATCATGGCTGCGCTGATCATAGACTTATAAGAACTTTAAAGGAAGCAAAAAAAGAAAAACACTATTAGAATATTGAGGAAAGAGCCAACAATGTCACGTGATCACCAGCTGACTGGTCTATGGTTTCTTACCTGACTTTAAATACCATTGTAATGGAATCCAGACGGATATTTAGTGAGGAACTGACTCGGAACAAAAGTGTATACCCTATTAGTCATTGTGAGCTTTAAACCATTTAAATACACAATCACACTGCTATATTAAGGCTTATTAAAAATTACCCGACACAGAAGTCCTCTAAAGAGCGGGCCTGCAAAGTATCCGCGCAATCCTGATGTAGTCTCACTAGCGATGGGCAGGCCACATCTACAGAATGGACACCTCCCGCATCCTTGAAAGACTTCCTTACGGCCAGGGGACGGAAGGGAAGCGAGCACAAGGTGGACAAAGAAAACATTTCTGAAACATCGCCAAAGACTTCAACATTGAACCTGTCACCTGGGAGACGGAAGCACATTCTACAGCATCATGGCGCCGCGATGTTAAAAAAAGGTGCGAAAATTGCAGTGGACAAGAGCATCGTAGGCACAGGCATAAAGAAAAAACAAGGTTACAAAGACAGTTTGTGTGGAAACACAAACTCAAAATCGGCCTCCGAATTGGTCCATTCAGGCAGGAAAAAATTTCCGTAAAAAAATAAATAAATTCCTTTAGTTTTGTGTTCCATGAAGCTGTGGACATGCTGCAGTTCACGCGATATAATAAAAAAAAAGCTACTTATTAACTGTTGTTTTAAATTATGCCCTACTTATTTGCTTAGTAAATAGATTTTTTCTCTTTAAAAATAAAACTGTAACATTTTTAAAAAAATATAGTATTTAGTACTACAGAACTTACATAACTGTGTAGGAAAATTGTAATAAATAATATTTTAAAATAAAAAAAAAATAAATGTGTTTAAAAAATGGTGGATATTGATTTCCATTACTAAAAAAGCCTCTAATACCTGTTACTATTAGTAGCGAATATTTGTAAAAATGGTGTATTTTTATGAAAAAAACTGCTTGCATAAATGATTTTAAAAATTAGATTGTTCGCTTTCAGAAATTAAAAAAAGTAGCCGTTGCATCAGAACTTTGAATGATCTAAAATATCATAATGTCCGATTTTCATTTTCTCTTCTAGTTTCTAAGATCTAAACGGGACGGACGGACGGATGGACAGACAGGCCACACAAATCTAATAACGTCTTTTCCCCTTTCGGGGGCCGCTAAAAAAGAGCACCACATATAAAAAAGGCAGCTGACACAACAGTGGCGTAACTAGCTATTTGGGGGACCCGATGGCTTGACCTCTTTAAGGGCCCCTGCATTTTGACATTCGAAATCATGACATGAGAAAATGGCATAATATTTAATGTAGAAACTAATTTAGGACACTCATTTGGGGGACCCCTCAAGTGGGGGCCCCCGGGGGGGAGTTTAAAATTGGACCCCCTTCCCCCCACCCTAGCTACGTTACTGTGACACAAGCTCCAGCTTGAAAAACGTGCCCAAAGGGCAGCCGAACATTTCGGAATCACACATATCTTACCAGCCAGACCAGGAGGCACAGAAGAGCAGTGCAAAACCTTCAGCTCCCTGGATAACAAAAGTGGTCATCTTATTACCACAATGGACGAACTATTTGATGAAATATATTAAGCAACAGTCCGGAACACTTTTGATGATTGTTTATTTAAACACTATGTATCGAAGCCATTTTTCAAAAAATAACATAACATTTTAATATATAACATTAAAACATATAACATTATAGCATATGACAGTGGTGCTCAATTTTTGTTCGCCTTGGGAACATTCCGAAACATGAATCACGGACCGTATCAATGTAGAAAATCGCTGAGTTCAAAGAACTGCACCTCTGCGGCCTCAGTATGCAGAGACGGGATTGCGCTTCGTGAAACCTTATAACAGGTGGTCAAGCGCCGGATATGACCCACGGGTCGTAGTTAGGATATCACGAACATAGAGGGGCGAACATATTCAAAAAAATAAGATTAAATACAAATATGTTTTTAATTGAACCTTTTATCTTATTTAAAATTTCCATTAGCGAAACCTTAATGAGTTTTAAATAATTTCGTTTGCCAGCCGAGAGATGCAGTGGAATATTGATTTTTATCGATTTTATATTGTAATTTTTTAAAATGAAAATATATCGATGCTATACTTGATAGGAATAACAATAATAATTGCGTCATATCAAATCAAGTTTTGATTATTAAAATCACAATTATGGAAGACAATACATATTTGATTATTTAAAAAAAAAACAAAATAATTAATTTCAAAGGCTTGTCTTCGAGTCAGAAAATTCAGGAAAGCTGTAGTATTTCCTCACGATTCACAGACCCAGATATGACCCAGATATGACCTACCATAGGATTTGAAAACTCTGACCAAAAGTCGTAGAGTGTCTATTCTCTTTTAACTGTCTGCGCATGCCTTCGGCATCAAAATTCCTTTGGGACCCAAATGTATGTCCCTCAAAATTAGGTTCTCCATCTGTCTATCTTGCAAGCCATGGTGGTCTCCTCTTAGTCCTCTTAATAAATGTGGCAAATCTTATGGGTTCCAATCTTAAGTGTGCCAAACAAATTCATTAAGTGGGGTGACATTTTTATGCTAAAAGTTTATATTAGGGGGTCTTTAAGTCCATGCATGGGAGATTAAAGAAGTTAACCTTACTGACCTCTTTCTCAAAATCAAAATATATCACTGAATTGTCAAAATATGGACCTGGCTCAGTTTATGTTCCTTGTGTGATTAGGTGAAATTTCAATAGGGCACAAACTAACTCTGTATAGCAACCTTTCAATAGTATTCACATTTATAAGTAAGCGGTCTGCTGTCCTTGTCCTTTTATAGGATCATAATATCGTTTACTTGTAACAAATGAAGCATTTCTTTAAGACTAAGAATATTAGGCGCCAACGATGACCAGTAGATCAACCTAATCGATTTATGATTATGGCTCCAGTCGGTAGTCAGAAGTCTTGGTCGACAAGCAGAATTATTCTGAGTTCTTTATTACAAAATTATTTATTTTACTAATTTATTACGATACAAAAAAAAATAAAATAATAAAAACAATCTGTAGACATGAGATTATACTTTAATATTAGCACAAAGCTTACATTAACTCGCCCGGTCGGTCTGATTTATATTGAGATTGTACTAACTAAGGGGAGACGACCATTGTGTAGAGAATTAGATCGTCTCCTGAAAATTTGAAACTAAAAACCTTTTTTCATAACCACTCGCTTAGCTTAGAGGCGAGCGTGTGTCTGATAAGGAGGCTTGAACCCTCAAGTACGAATTCAAGTCGGGCAACTTAAAAAAAAAAAAAATTGCTTCTGAAAAGCAAGCATGGAAAACTTTTCCCAGATACCCCGTCATCCCCACCCCCCTCCGCTCAACTGGTCCACACAAGCGATTGGACCATAGCGCATAGAGCAGCGGTTCTCAACCTTTTAAGCCGGCGACCCCTTTTTACAATCCCCCACTCTGCCGCGACCCCCCTCCCCACACACACATACTGCAAAAGAAGAATAGACAAAAACAATCCATATTTTCGATGGTCTTAGCCGACCCCTGGCTAATTGTCATTCGACCCCCAAGGGGGTCGCGACCCACAGGCTGAGAACCCCTGGCATAGAGCATACTAAAAGTATGATAATTGTTATTCTAGATATCGTAGAAATAAATTACATGATTAATTAAAAATAATTTATACAAATAAGCGTTGTTTTTTTAATTATTTTTTTTAATACTGAAATTGGACATAGCAATTTAGTTAATTTAAAAGAAGAATCTACAATATAGTTGAAGATAAAAACATGTTCTCAGCTAATGGTTTGACTGTAATGGTGGCACAGTTTAAAAAAAAAAGTAACTTACATTACAAAGACAACGAAACAAGCATCACGCATCAATGCACAGCTAACATTGACTCCACAACAACACGACCAGCATGGACAGTAACTCAGACAACGCGCCAATCGTCTGTCTCCATGGCGACAGCGGAACCACATACCAGCAGCCCCCCATTGTTTTGAGACGCTCTCGAATTGTTTCGGAATTGTCAGAAGGACACGTTTTTTGTACGGCTGAAATGAAACTCCCGGGCAGGTAAACACCGAATCTTTTGAATAGCAAGATCAGTCAGCAGAATCCAATCGATACATACACAAAACAGAACCAAGGATGTCTGGCTGTCCACAACTTCCGGTTAATATTTTTATTTTCGCGCATTCTTTCTCTTGTCAGAGTCAAATAAAGCTTCTTGAGAAACTATGCAATGCAGTGTACAATAGTAATAATAGTTTTTTTCAAGAGGCTTTATCTTTTACAGTTATTGAATGTTATTGTAGTTTTGAGTTAGAATTGAGCAGTATGGATTAATTGTAAAATATTCACATCGAAGATCAAACGAAATTTCATATGGTTAATATAATAGGCAGACGCCACAAAAGCTGACCACGAGTACAGTGACTTGATGACGTAGAGACGGATCTACAACAGCTAAGAGTCCGGGCTTGGAGACGTAAGGCCCAGGATAGATCAGAATGGAGAGATATGCTACAGCAGGCCAGGGCCCTCTCATTGGGGTGTAGATTCACTGGGATGTATAATATAACAGGTAAGCTTCTTAATGCGTTGAATTAAAACTGAAATTATATAAGACCAAAGAACAAAAATTTCACCATTATAAACATATATACATTGATTCGCCTATTAAGAATTTGATAGCGATGTTGATAATTTCTGTAGCAGGATCCAGCTAATGTACTAGATCTACGATGTAGGTTCCAACAGTGCAGTGTGGTAAGAGAAGGTTTAAAGAATTTAAAAAAGTAAATCAAAAATTAAAGACAGAATTTAAACACAATTTTTCTGTTCTATTTTACATATATATATATATACTGTATGTTTAGAGTCTACGTAATTAAAGTTGGTCCGTTTGGTCTTTTGATTTTTTCAGAAATAGTTCAAAAGTTTAGAAAGGTTCAACCTAGAGATGTAGTGGATAGCATGTTCCTTCTCCATCCTGCAAGAGGGTCAATGGAAACAGGTTCCTTCTCCATCCTGCAAGAGGGTCAATGGAAACAGGTTCCTTCTCCATCCTGCAAGAGGGTCAATGGAAACAGGTTCCTTCTCCATCCTGCAAGAGGGTCAAGGGAAACATGTTCCTTCTCCATCCTGCAAGAGGGTCAAGGGAAACAGGTTCCTTCTCCATCCTGCAAGAGGGTCAAGGGAAACAGGTTCCTTCTCCATCCTGCAAGAGGGACAAGGGAAGCGCTGAAAGTTCTTCAAATGGGATCCATGACGGAGCCACTGAGCCATCCTTTTTCCTGCTTTCCGAGCTTCCAAGTTCTTTCTGCTGGCGTCTACAACATTTTTTATTCTGAGTAAGAGAGACTGCAAGTCAAAAAGGTTGAATGAAAAGGGTTGGACGGGCAGATATAGAGGTTTTTTTTTGTTTTTATTGACAATCAGAGTTGAGAAATACATTCTCTTGGCGTCCATAGCGCACTATACATCCTAGTGGATAAAAACAGCTTCTCAGATGACATTACTTGTTATAAGAAGGATATAGAACTAGCCAATACTATTTTTTCGAGAGAAATTCGAGGTAAATATAAGAAAGTAGCTGTTTGTTAGTAGGCAGTCTTGACGCTGATTAAGGATGTTAGGCAATCTAAAGAATTTGAACCATTGTGACACAAGAAGAATAACAACGTTTTGAGTTACAATTTTTTTTCTAACGCCACTCGAAAAGAAAAGGGCTTTACTCTGTTGAAACTTACTTAAAATATCTTAATTTATTGAAAACATTGGTAGTAATGTCCATTGACTGGTTGTTTGAGAGCCTCTGATCTCGAGAAAAAAGTATTAGGTAATGCCACCAGAACACTTCTTTAAGAGACAAACTGTCAGGAGGGCTGCCTGATCTGAAAACCACTGTGCAAGCTCAGATCTGGCAATCTAAACCTTCTAAATTCACACTGAGAACGAAATAAAAAACAGGAAGAAACTTACGACCATTCCAATGGGACAAGCAATTATGTAAATTAACATTTAAATTTAGCTGTAAAAGGATAAAATTTAATCATTCTAAGATTAACATAGATCAACATGAAATTGAAAAAATAAACCTAGTGTAGGCACTAGTCCACAAAACATCGTGCTACAATTTAAGCCCATGGTAGAAGGAAGGAAGACAAAAGTGACTCCATTAAGAAAGGTCCGACTATATCAAACAGGGAAGCAATCCAGATTTCAGCGCGTAAACACAGACATAATGACCTAACCTGAGCTTGTAACAATAGACAACAATGGCTTGTCTCCCCTGCAGAGCTCTCCAGATATGTTATTCTTGTTGTTAATCTGTTTACCTAGCAGCTTTTAAAACAACAGCATTGAATAGAGTCGACATGTCAACTTAGTCTAGATCTGTGTCTTTGTTGTTTTGTTTTTGGACACCCAAGCAGCTAACAACTTCTGAAAGATGTTCTGTGTAAATATCACCTTAACCTATCCCTTAGTCTGTTAGACCGTTGGGGCACTACACGAGATTTGTCGACCGTCATTCTCCCCTTCTCACTCTGTCTTTTGCCTTGGATAGAACCTCTTTCAATGGCAGGCCTGTCCATTATTTTATGTTGTCTTCCCATAGCTTTCTCTGTCTGACTCTTCTTCTTTTTCCTGGTACTGTTCTCTGAAGGAAGGTCTTTGCAATCCCTGAAGACCTTGTAATATGGCCATAGAGTTTTAGTTATTTTTTATTTTTACAATAGTTTGGTCATTGTGGGATCCAATCGCTGTAGTAACCCTGTCTCTAATCTCTTCGTTTGTGATGCGGTCGTTAAATGTGATACCCAGGATCCTTCTGAAGCATCTCAATTCCATTGCTAGGATCCTCGTCTCTAGCTCTGCAGTCAGCGTCCAAGACTCGCAAACATTCTTATATGCTTGCGAGTGTAACTATAGCATCTCCTTGAAAGTAAAAAGGACTTGAAACTCAATGTAAAATGAGATGAAAGCAAACAGGACTAAGAAATAAAAACATAGACATGGATAAATATAGACTGCAAGTGAAACAACTATAAATGCTCATTTTAATATGCCATCGAAATATATACACAAAACCACATACACACACAACATCACGCACACACACACAATACTAAAAAGCGAGGGAATTCGAGGTACATCTAGCGAAAATATCTATTTTTTTGGTGAGCAGTGAAGTCGCTGATTTATTTGTCACACAAAATTTAACATAGCACTGTAACACTGTAACAGTTTTGATAACAGACATGCAGATGTGAATTATTAGTTTTATTCATTTATATTTCACTACCCTGTTGTTTCCCCATTATGTCACACCTGTTATAATTAAACTTCAATAAATTTTTGTATGTAATCCGAAAATGTTATATTACGAATTTAATTATAGAAGAATGCATGCTCTTTTTATATAACACACATTAAAGTTTATAAAACCATAATTAATTTAATGGGGTCAAATCAACTCTGGTATCGTCAGTTAGGAGAGAAAGGGTTAATATATTAAAACTTATCGATTTCAAGGTGGCCAGTCTTTGTGCTGTCAATATCATTCTATAATAACTTTTGGCCATTTTAATCTTTTAAATTCTTGTATTTGCCGAAAAAAACACATTTTCCTTTGTAGAAACTTACAAACATATCTCTACGATCAATCTGACATATCAAACCTTCCGACCTGGAGTTCATACCTATTTACATATCTGATCACAGAGTTTCTACGTTTGAATTCACTTGTAAAATCAATATGAGTTTTTAATTATGCTTCGCCCTTCGGCGGCGCTTTTATTGCTCGTTTCTATTCCTTCTCCCTGATCCAATATGTCTGGCGAGGGTTTTTATTCACGGGGATCTAGAGGGGGCATGGATAAATAGGCCCACTCACGGTACAGTACTTAGATTAGTCCCGATACCACGTGATTAGCAGGCGATCATTGACTGCGTACTGTTGAAATTCAGTGACCATTCATCGCAGAAAGAACCGGGAAACAGATTTGATTGCGACGAGCGTCATAGCGCTGTTTTCTTTTATATATGTGTTTGTTTGTGTGTGTGTGTGTGTGTGCGTTTGTGTGTGCGCAAAGTTTAGGTCCATAACCGTGTAGATTCAGATCTATGTATGCTACTTTTTCTTCCGTGTAATGTTTGTCAGTTGTAATATGACTGTTCTATGAACTTTATTTGATTTCATATTAATATGTTTTTTTAGCGGCCCCCGAAAGGGGAAAAGACGCTATTAGTTTTGTGTGAAATATCTGTCCGTCTGTCCGTCTGACTGTCTGTACGTCCGTCCCGTTTCGATCTCGTAAACTAGAAAAGATATTGAAAATCCGACATTACAATATTTTAGACCATTCAAAGTTCTGATGCAACGGCTACTTTTTTTTTTCCTGAAAGCGAAAAATCTAATTTTTAAAATCAGTTATGCAAGCAGTTTTTTAAAGAGAAAAAGCTAATTAGTATGCATTATAAGTTAGACTTAACTTAAACGAATAGTAATCTTATAAACTTTATTTTCTTAAACATTTTTATTTTTGCGGAATTTTTTTTTTTTTTTCTTTTTTGAGGATTCGAATAAGAGATTGAGCCTTTTCAAAACAATTAAATTATTTATAAGACTACAGTTAGGCCTGGAGAGGCGCGGTAGCTGAGTGGTAAAGCACTTGTCTTCAGAACCGAGGGTCCCGGGTTCGAATCCTGGTGAAGACTGGGATATTCAACTTCGGAATCCTTGGGCTCTGATTCTACCCAGCTCTAATGGGTACCTGACATTAGTAAAGAGAAAAGTAAAGGCGGTTGGTCGTTGTGCTGGCTACATGACACTCTCTTTAACCGTAGGCCACAAAAACAGATGAACTTTACATCATCTGCCCTATAGACCACAAGGTCTGAAAGGGGAACTAGTTAGGCCAAGTTCACATCTAACTTTGCATTCACTTGCACCTATCCTTTGATCTGCTGCACCGTTGGGGCACTACACAAGATCTGTCAACCTTCTTTCTCCATTCTTATCTCTCATTTGTCTTTGATATAGTTTCATTCGGATGTTCTTTCTGAAAATATTGAAGCCTGCCTGGGAGGACCACTTAGGGGGCCGATTTTAAGTTTGTGTTTCCACACAAACTGTCTTTGTAACCTTGTTTTCTAAGAAAATGTCCACATTAACAATCACCTGTAACAGACAAGAACTCGAGGGCATTTTGTATTTCTTTTCGAATAGCGATAAATGTTGAGCGCCTTAAATTCAAGAAGCACTGTAAAACAATATTTAAAAAAAAAAATGAGTTTTTGTTTTGAAACCAGCCCCTTAGGGTCCTCGCATGGGTCATCTGTTCGGTAAGCAATTCAGGTAAAGAGGCTAATTTTAATATTTTTCAGCACAAATATCAGAAGCTATGAGGTACAAACTTTTAATAACAACAACCCTACATCCCTTCATACAAAGTAGACAATCATACCTCCCTTCATACAAAGTAGACAATCATACCTCCCTTCATACAAAATAGACACTCTTACCTCCCTTCATACAAAATAGGCAATCTTATATTCCTTTATACAAAATAGGCAATCTTACCTCCCCTCATACAAAATAGACAATCTTACCTCCCCTCATACAAAATAGACAATCTTACCTCCCTTTATACAAAATAGACACTCTTACCTCCACTCATACAAAATAGGCAATCTTACCTACCCTCATACAAAATAGGCGATCTTACCTCCACTCATACAAAATAGACAATCTTACCTCCCCTCATACAAAATAGGCAATCTTACATTCCTTCATACAAAATTGGCAATCTTACCTGCCTTCATACAAAATAGGCAATCTTACATTCCGTTATACAAAATAGGCAATCTTACCTCCCCTCATACATAATAGGCAATCTTGCATTCCTTTATACAAAATAGACAATCTTACGTTCCTTTATACAAAATAGGAAATCTTACCTCCCCTCATACAAAATAGGCAACCTTACCTCCCCTCATACAAAATAGGCAACCTTACATTCCTTCATACAAAATAGGCAATATTACCTACCCTCATACAAAGTAGACAAATCATCAGTGGCGTAGCAATGGTGGATGATGAGGCGGTGGGAATTTAAAAATCCATCGGGCCCCCACTTGAGGAAGACCCCAAATGAGTGTTTGAAATTTTTAATAATAAATATTACGCCATTATCTCATGTCATGATGTCGAATGTCGCAATGCAGGGGTCCCAAAAGAGGTCCAGATTCCTATTGGTAAATTCCTAGCTACGCCACTGAAAGTCATATCTCCCTTAATACAAAATAAACGTTTCCTGGGACCAAATGTCTTCTACGTGATTGTATTGTTTGGCCGACTGACATTGTTGTTATTACATTGTTAGTATTCAATGAACTGTTTGTTATGATTCAGCGCGAGCCTGGCCTAACAGGCTTGATTGAAAGATCGTCTATAATTGACGTTTGTCATAAATATACAGGGTTGGTAAAAATTTATATATATATAATATATCATGGGCGTAGCTGAACCCCCCCCCCTTTTTTTTTCAAATGAAATCCCCCTCCCCTCCGCAGTGACTGATTTTTGCTTTGATTTTGTTTATTTTAGGTGAGATTTTCATATTAAACCATCACTTGCCACAGCGCAGCCAAGGGGTTTTTGAGTTTAAAACCCTTCTACCAGGGAGTTTTGCAGTTAAACCCCCCTCTTCTATAAAAAAAATTAATAAAATGGACCACAATCGCCAATTCCAAGAGCATGGCTAAGGATTATTTAGATTTTAAAACCCCCTCCCAAATTTTTTTTTTACGATAAAACCCCCTCTTCAATATAAGACTAAAGCATACATCAGTCACCAAATTCTATTAACGTAGCCAACGGGGGTTTTGAGTTTCAACCCATCTCCTCCAGAGGGCTTTAAATTTAAAACTCTTATCTTATCTTATATAATACAGACGTTACTTCAAAAAAGAAGATGATTACGTCCTACGCGTCATGCATTTAGTCATGCATATTAACCAATGACTTAAATTCTGCCAAGTCACTGGTTTTCCTGGCTAGCTCAGGCAACCCATTCCATGCTCTAATAGCACTAGGGAAGAAGGAGTATTTGTACAAATTTGTCCTAGCATATGGGACGAGGAATGTGCCTTTATCTTTGTCTTTCAGAGTATTTTATTAAATTTTGTTTTTGTATTTGAAGATTATGGTTCAGTGTTTTATGTATGATTGCTACTTTACTTTTGAGCCTTCTGTCCTGAAGGCTTTCTAAATTTAGTGATTTTACTAAAGGTGTTACTCTAGTCAAATGTGAATATTCGTTTGTTATGAATCTCACTGCTCTATTTTGTGTCTGTTCCAGTTTCTCAATCTTTTCTTAAGTTGAGGGGTCCCAAACAGAGGATGCATATTCTATTATTGGCCTAACCAAGGTTAAGTAACATTTTAGTTTTATGTTCTTATTTGATTTATAGAAATTTCTTTTAATAAATCCTAATGCTTTGTTTGATTTTTTTGTAGTTTCATCAATATGTGGATTCCATGATAGTTTTTCATTTATTATAACACCTAGGTATTTTGCGTTTTTAGTCTGTGATACTGGTTTGCCATGAATAAGATAAGTGGAATTAATTTGTTTTAGTTTTTTTGTTACTCTTAACAACTGACATTTTTCTGGGTGGAAAGACATGCTCCAATTTGATTCCCATTTCTGTAATTCATCTAATTCTCTTTGTAAAATATCTGTGTCTTGTGTTGTTTTTATTGTTCTATATATTATGCAATCGTCTGCAAATAATCTGACTTTTGTTCCTGAACTAATGCAATTTGGTAAATCATTTATGTAAATTAAAAATAGTAGTGGACCCAAGACTGTACCTTGAGGTACACCTGAGTTTACTGTTATCGGTGTTGATTTAGAGCCATTTATTATTACAGTTTGTTCTCTCCCTATCAGAAAGTCTTTAATCCACTGATGGTTTCCAGATGGTTTCGAGTTTAAAATCCCCCTACTGATAGTTTTGAGGTTGAAAACCACTCTCTTCGATATAAAATCTTAAGCTAACTACAGTCACCTACTTCCAAGAGCGTAGCCAAGAGAGGTTACAAACTTCTACCAGTCGATGGGCTCCATTAATTATGTGCAGTAAATAGTCACTGTCGAAATTGAAAAAAAGACTATATAGCTCTCCTTCGTGATGGTTTCATAACTATTACAAACTAGGAATATTATCAACTTTCTTAATGTTTTTTTTTACTATTAGAAAAATATAGCATTAGAAATGATGTATTTTTATGTAAAAAAAGGCTTACATATTTAATTTAAAAAGCAAAAAGGTTCGCTTACCGAAGATGAACAAAATAGCCTTTGCACCTTTAAAAAGGCAAAGATATCATGAAATCGAAATCTCTAAACCTTTTCTAGTATTTGAGATATAAACGTGCCCAAGTACGTACGTACGAACAGACAGACGACACAAGTAATTTTTTTTCTTCTTTCGGGGGTCGCTAAAAAAGAATTTACATTGGAAGGCCTCAGGGCCGGTCCTACAGATTGCGGGACCCTATGCGAAACGGATTGCGCGGGGCCCAGTTTGGGTAGGGATAAGGATAAGTAAAAATTAAGATTTTGTGTTATTAAATAAATTCATCTTTGCATTTATTCATACCTTATTAAGTACAAACTCACTGTCAAATTAACTTTACGAGCCGATAAACATTCAGATCTGCCTTTTAGATGTACTATCAACTAGCAAAATATCGCTTTTGAGGTCGAGATAGATTTAGATCTATATTCGTTTGTATGTCAGTGACTATTAAAGTAAATTAAGTATTTGAACTTCTTGTTTTGGTTAAAATTCGCCTTCTTCTTACATTTTTATTTAACGAAAGCTGACAATGCCGTTTTTTTTTTAAATCGCGAGTAGGATTGGCGTTTTCCATATTGAAGGACACCCCGAAATGCCAATTTTCTCTGCTTGTAAGGAGATTTGCATCAGTTATCAGAAGATTTTAATAATGAAATGAAATTTTCATGACTTTTTCTTAAATTTTCTAATTTCAGGAGAATTCCAGGAACTCTTTTATAAGTTAAAATGGTTTAATTTAATGTACACCTAGAATTCGTGCGGGGCCTATGAAAGTGCGGGGCCCACTGCGGCAGCATAGGTTGCAGTGGCCTAAGACCGGCACTGGAAGGCCTGTGTGCAATGCACACTTGTTCTAAAATCAATCAAACAACCACTTTCATTGACGTCATACTTAACAAAGCCTCGGGTTAAAGAAAATTTCAAAAAGTCAAAACATTTTTTTTTTATTATTATTAAGGCCACAGAAAACAACAACATCAAACCTAACAAAGGAAGACATGTCAGAAGTGAAACAGTCACTGAAGACCAAAAAGACGTCTCTGGAGTGTCTTGAAATCTCTTGTCACACATTGGGAATAGTAAATCACAAGCATTCAACACGCGTTGTGACGTTCTGAGAGAAACGGATATATAACTTACGTCACGTGTCAAAGGTCATCACTCATGCGCAAAGACTTTATCACACATGTAGTTCTATTGAAAACTGTTCTTTTATCATAAGCGATCGATTAGGGTTCTATTTCGTTGTGTCTGAAGCTTAGCATTTTTTCCAAAGTAACTAGCTACGATCTCCGTGAGTGTAAAAAAAAGAGCACAGTTAAGTCACAGTCAAGTTACTGTCAGTTCACAGTTAAGTCACAGTCAAGTTACAGTTAAGAAATAGTCAAGTTACAGTTAGTTCACAGACAAGTTACAGTCAAGTTACAGTGAAAAGTCAAAATACATGGAAGCTACAGTCCGTTCACAGTCAAGTAATAGGGCGCAGTCAAAATACAGTCAAGTTACAGTCAGTTTCACAGTCCAGTTATAGACAAGTCACTGTTCACAATCAAAATACAGTAAAGTTACAAACAATTCACAGTCAAGTTACATTTAAGTCACAGTTCTTTTTTAAAGTACATTCAAGTTACAGTCATTCAAAGTCAAGTCAATGTCAAGTTCGAGAGAACTCACACTCAAGTCGCAGTTAAGTGAAGGCACAGTAAAGTCAAGCTACAGTCAAATCACAGTCTTAATACAGTCAAGTTACAGTCATGGCACAACCAATTCAAGTTACAGCAAAGTCACAGCTCACAGTCAAAGCACAGTCACGTTACAGTCAGATTACAGTCATGTTTGTAATAAAGAAATGAAAATTATGAATAATAATCTATTGTTGTACAAAACCCTAACATTCATAATGAACATAGTTTAGCAAAGTGAGCATATTTAGTGAACATATTTAGTGAGCATATTTAGTGAGCATATTTAGTGAGCATATTTAGTGAGCATATTTAGTGAGCATATTTAGTGAGCATATTTAGTGAACATATTTAGTGAGCATATTTAGTGAGCATAGTGAAATGAACATAGAGAGCCCGGACAGTTAAGAGTTCTACATTATGTAAGTCAACTAGTACCGGTAGTGTCAAGTAGGTCTAGGTGTAATAACCAGAACGTCTAGATGTTGTCTGCTAGAAGGTGTAAATGTTGTCTGCTAGTAAGAGTCTACTTATAAATCAGTAGTGTCCATTATCGTAACCAGAACGTCTAGATGTTATCTACCAGAAGGTCTAGAGATTGTCTGCTAGAAGGTCTAGATTTTATCAACCAGTATTGTCCAGTAGATCCTGATGTCGTAACCAGAACATATAACATAACTTAACTTATATGCTCTCTACACTTGTTACCAAAGGGTCGATTGTCATTATTGGAAATGGACCTTGCTTAATAATATGTTTTCTAAAATTTTCATTAACCACTATAGTTAGGCAAGATTCTCTGTCAGCATGAGATCTAGCTCAAGCTGGTGGTTTGACTGAGTCTAAATCCTAATTTCATCGGCTTGAATAACATTGCTAAGTCTGGCTCTAGTATTTCCAATCAATCAGGAGACAGATCGAAATGATAGTGTCAACGATCACTGTCGTCTAGTGCCAAATGACTGACACATTCAAACGCGTCATGGCGCTGTCAAAAATATGTATCTACCTTGACACTGATCTTACAAAAATTTAATCATAATATTATTTTTGAAGCGTTAAAAGTACACGAGTACAAATATTCTTTTATTTATTTTAAAACGATATTATTTTGATCTTAAAGCTGTACTTATCTCCCTTATACCAGTGTGAGTGAATTATCGACCTTGATTTACATTTCTATAAAAAAATAGTAACTTTATACTGGCTAAATTAATTTATTACAAAGCTTATATAAACTCACTCCGTTTGACTATCTCTCAGTCTGGTACACATTTTGTACACATTTTTTCTCCCACTTCCCATTCTCGGATCAAGTTGAAACTTTGCACAATTATTTATTGTACCTTACAAAACACGAATCAATCAAGAAATAAATAATACATAATTTTGACATAGAAAAGGGGAAATAATTCTTACATCATTGATATATATATATATGGTTTTAAATGTGCAGTTCTTACCATAATATTAGTTGTTTTTTTTTTAAAGCATTTCTTTTTACAATATGCTTGTTTTGACATCTCTATTTATAGATGGATTTACATGATTTAGTAAGAATTTGAAAATATAAATAACAAAATAAAAAAAAACAAACAAAACAACAACATAAAACAAAACAAACAACAACTGGTTATTGAAATCTTAAAGTGATTGACATTTCCTCACTAAGGTCATATCTATTTAGTACCACAAGTGACACACTAACATGTCATATCTAGCTTAATAAAATGTAAAAGTATTGTATCTATCTAGGTTGATCTTATTTATTTATATAGGCCTGAGTTTCAGTTTTCTATATCCTGTCAGCACGGTGCCATTATCTACGGAGCCAGACGTCGTCAAAAGATCTATTGAAGATGTGTATTGGCGTGGCCTTAATAATTTGTTGTTTTGTTTTAATATTTTCAGTTGTCTCCATTAAGAATGATTAGTGATTAGTTATATTTGCTCTCACAGAATGAGACTTTATATTTCTAAGTTTATTTTCTTTTCTTTATTTGAGTTTTTGGTTTCCATCGTCTGAAGAGGAGAAGAAAAATCGATTGCAAAAATCTAAACATAGAAGAAATACACAAGACAGATAAATAGTGAGTTACTAGAAGCTTTTTTTTAAAAAAGGTCGCAGTTTTCACTAACAGAACATTTCTCTAACACTTTAATGTGTTCTTTAGACAATCAGAAACAAAAAAAAAAAACAATAGAAAAAAGAATACTTTTTAAAAATGAAAGCTTATATAAGGGGAAATAACCACCAATTACCATCTTTTATCTGAAAATTACAGGGTTAAGCTCCATTTTTGATATATAAAACAAATGTATTAATTAGTAATAAAAGATTAACCAATTGGTTAATTTTTTGGATTTATTCGTGTATTGTTATCGACTATGAATAATTATGCAAAATTTCAACTTGATCCGAGAATGGGAAGTGGGAGAAAAAACTAGTTCAAACGTTTTACTAGACAGACAGATAAAAGCTTTGTAAAAATAGCTTCTATTTGACGATTGTATTTCCTCATTGTATTTAAACTAATAAGAACCACTTGTTTATTTTCATTAGTTTTATCAATACACAATTTATGGAACACATAGTAGAAGAGGGGAAGAGGCGTTACAATTACGCCTCGCCTGGTACGACGTTCCTGATAAACTCCACAAAATCTTTGCTCAGACAGAAGTAGACCTACTAATTTGTTAATAGTTTTAGTGGCCATGGTAAACATTACACATCATACCAGTTGCTAGGCAACGATGGTGTCTAAATGCTATACTTAGCCCACGCCCGAAGTACCTAGATAAAAGTAAATATACTTTCATCACAAGCGTTTCTTAGTTTATTGAATAGTATAGTTCTTGAGACTATATGTTGAAAGTTTGTATACCAGAGATGATAGCTCAGTCCTAGAGACTTTGTTGTGACTAGGTTGATATACCAGAGTTGATAGCTCAGTCCTAGAGACTTTGTTGTGACTAGGTTGATATACCAGAGTTGATAGCTCAGTCCTAGAGACTTTGTTGTGACTAGGTTGATATACCAGAGTTGATAGCTCAGTCCTAGAGACTTTGCTGTGACTAGGTTGATATACCAGAGTTGATAGCTCAGTCGTCCTAGAGACTTTGCTGTGACTAGGTTGATATACCAGAGTTGATAGCTCAGTCGTCCTAGAGACTTTGTTGTGACTAGGTTGATATACCAGAGTTGATAGCTCTGTCCTAGAGAACTTTATTTTGACTAGGTGACTAGGCTGAGATCTAGATGACAAATTTCTCAAATTTTACATCTATTACACATTTTACACGAAAAAGAAATTGTTCGACCCCCTCTACCCCATCCTGCTAAAGGGAGAGGGATTCTGGTTGGGCGCTGAATGCTCGTGAAGCTGCGTTTGGGAGGGGTTTTAAAACTATGATGAAAAAGAACAGAAAGGTAAAGACAGAGTTATAACGGTTATTACCACCCCCCCCCCCCACCTTCCCAGATGAAGGCGCTCCCGACAGTTTAAGAAACTCTTCCGTAGTACGATGCTTAGCAGAAAAAGCCAAAAGTTGTTTGTTGATCAGTCGTCATAGTGGGTCTGAACCCTGACCTGTGACCTGTGTTGAGTGGAGACCAATAACTTGTTGCCACTCATGTCAGTGTTCACACCTACTATGACGACTGGTGTCGGTTGACCAACCATGTCTTACACAATGTTCATTATCTGTCCTATAGAATAAATCAACAAAAACGTAAGCAGGACTGGACCAGATGGTGTACCGCGTATGCATAGGACATAGAGCCTGGACTTCATATCCTCTATACGCATTATCGGAACATTAACGGGTCATTTTGAATTATTAATGTTACCTCCATTGTTAATTTTAGAAGCCCCCCCCCCCACCCAATCTCCTATTCCGGGTCTTTCATATTAAAATTTCTCTAGCGGTATTACTACGACCGTCGTCACGATGGCCCCGGGTTCTAAACCTGCTCGCCGCCATCTCCTTCAGTCCTGCAGGAAGTTTGGTTTAGGACGTCTAGGACATCTAGGATGTCTAGGATGACATCTAGGACATCTGTCTTGGATGACATCTAGGACTTCTAAGATGTCTAGGAGGACATTTAGGACATCTAGGACGTCTTGGACATCTATGAAATAATAATATCCATTTCCGAAGGAACGCATGAAACTAACAATTCACAACTTGAACGCTCCAACAGTGATACCGTTTCAAGACAAAACTATCCCGTGACAGTGTCATGGAAATGGCACAAATAAATGACATTTCAAAGGGATGACGCCATACCAAGAATAGAAATGTTGACCAAAGTATCACTCTTTTTTTTGATGTTATCTTCACAACACTAGCTGGCTGTACGTAGTGAAGTGGGAGACGAAATCTGGACCACAAATGGCTTAAGTTAGAAGAAGAAAAAAAGGCCACATAATATTTTTGTTTGGCGTTTGGTTCGATCTGTGTATTGATTGAAGGCTTATGGAATATGACAGCATTCTTAAGGAGTAGAGATAGACAGAGAAAGAGAGAGAGAGAGAGAGAGAGAGGGTAATATCAAATATTCTAACACATAATCAGAGCTACACAAACACACATACGGAGATTGATGTCGACACTCAGAACCTTATCAATTTGAACGAATGCATACACACACACACACAAACACACACACATACACACAAAAACACATCTAATCAATGGTGGGCTAAAATCTGGGGCCGGTTCTTAGTCGGGTCTAAAATGTTAGTGTAACAAACATTCATTATTAAAAAAATAATAATAAAAAATGTAAAATGTCATTTCTGTTTCTTCTGGCTTTTAAAAAAAAAAGCTAGGCAGAACGAAACAGGAGGGGTGGAATTAAGAAAGAGATAGAGAAAAAGAGAGAGAAAGAGAAATCTCTAGATTCAACGTTTAAAGAAAGAGAGTTAAAGTCGGAGGCCAAAGGAGTTAATGAAAAAGCTAAAAAGAAAGAAAAGAAGAGAGAAAAACTAAAAAATGTCTAGAAAGAGTTAAAGAGAAAGAGCTTAAGAGAAAACAAATTAAATGTGAAGAGTTTAAGAGAAAGAGAAATAAAAAGAGCTAAAAAAGGATGAGAGAGTGAGAAAGAGAAAAATAAAAAAACTAGTTAAAAAGAGGAAGAACCGTCTCTTTCTTCAGCTTAAGTGTGAGATATTGAAACGAAACATTAGATTTTAGACCAACTGTAAACACACAAATTTACCTCCCACCTGTCACTGATGTCGCGCAAAGTATCGCAGACCTGGTCATGACTCCAAGACACCTCCGTACCTTCCAGATCTACGCAGCTCATCTCAGTTATAAAACTTCTTTTTTAATTTACCTTTACACATAGGCGAATTGTAGAATATGATATTAAAACAGCAACAACTCCCCTTGAGGTATACTCCCTCATCATCAGTACTGTCAAAGTGAACAAGTAACAGTAACGCCCCCTAGCTGACAAGAACAAACCAAATCTTTTGCTATTTGTTATTGTATTCGTCTTTCTGGTCACAAGCACACATACCTAGATCTAGAAGCAAGACAAGGCGAGCGTTAAAAGGCAACTGATCGATTAATTACAAAATGATTCCACCTTCTCATGCTTGAAAAATAAATCGTTATATTCCGCGAATCGGCAAGCTGGATAAAACCCATCATTTGCAGGCAATTGAGGACCTTATGCTTTATCATGTTTAACAGCCACTAAACATACGAAAAGTGGATCTTATATAGACTCTAAGCCACCTTTGTGATGTAAACTTACTTTGTAATAGTTGACTGAGACTGTTGTACGAATGTTCGCTCAATACGTTTATTATTGCTATTACTTGTATACAATAACATAGGTCAACATGAGGTCAAGGTCATAAAGACAAAGAAAGGCACGAAATAAGAACAACAGATAGGGAGAAAAATAGAAAGAGCAAAAAAAAAAAAAAAAAAAAAAAAAAAAAAAAAAAAAGGAGAGAGAGTTAGTAGAACGACATAAAATTAACATAACTGAAATCTTAACCTGTATGACTAGGTCACTAGAACATAAAAAAAAAGTTCTGGTTAAGCGTAGGACATAATTAACTCTTTGGTTTTGCGTAGTAAATAATTAGTGATTAACTTTTTTGCGAAAATAGGTTTTTCCGTTAAGCCGATACATTTATATCAAATATAAAATACCATGGAAACGGGTTTACCCGATTTGTTAAAAGTCTCCATAATAGAGATAAATTTAGCTATTAATACGGGTTTACCCGATTTGTTAAAAAGTTTCATTCTTTAATAGAGAGACACTTTGGTTCTTTTTTGTCTGTTTTTAAGGGCTGCGGTTGTGGTAAGGACATAAAACATACACTACGGTCTCCGCGGTTTGGCTTCTTTCTGAACATGAGGATGATCTTAAGACATACGTGTGCTATAAGTACCTTGAACATCCCCCGTATAATAGTATTAGTCAATGCTGCCTCCTACTCTAATAGACTTAATTTTAGCAACTTTAAAAAAAAAAAACTAGTATAGATAATGCGCTAAGATTCGAAGTAAATATATCTTTATTTGGACGTCACAGTCAGTGTCATTAACATTGACTTGGGCTATTCTTTTTACAGGAAAAAATTATAGACGACACAATCTGAGAACTAAGGAAAATGCTGGAGTAGCTGACGGCGTTTCAACAGACAACCTTTGCTGGATGCATAGGGAACCTGATGCTTCTCTAATACTATCTCCAGAAAGAAAGTTTTCGTTTATGCAAAACAGTCTAAAATTATGTACATAGCATTATTTGTGAAAAAAAAAAGTTTAGTGGGCGGGGTCGACAACGGTAAAAGTTTGAGAAACACTGTCTCGAATGTCTTTCACACTTCAGATACCGCCCGTTAACCTCTTCCGAATTGAATTTTATTTGACCTGCAAACTTATTCCTAGTAGAAAAAGTACATGATATACTTAAGGAAAATGACTTTCTAAAGTTAGGAAACGCTGAAAAAGGCTTGGTGCCCGGGGCTTTTCCCTGGACCTTAATAGGTAATTTTTAAACACTCTCCGAGACCAATAGATGACTAAGGTAGCGACAAACTTACATTTCCCCTCTAGGTGGTAGTCAAAGTTTGAATAACACAGTAAAATGTTGTACCGTTCCCTTCTAACCAAGAAAAAGATGATGTTTATAAATATGCTTTGTAAAATATGCAAAACTATTGAAAAAAAATGTCTTAAATAATGGGATTTTAAAATAGTATTGACTAATTTTACAAGTCTGCAAAAATCGATGAAAATAGGTAATCAGCTTACTGTATTGGTTCAACAAAATGAATTTCTATTGGGAAAAGTGGATAAAGTTGATAGTGGGGGGGGGGGGGGTTTTGACACCCTGAGCTAACCGCACCAGGTGACACCGACCCTAGTGACGCCACTGGATCCATGAAATAGTAGGCCTAATACTTTCATAGAGTTGGGCAACTTTTTTTTTTTTTGATGGGCTTAAGCTTGTTCCAGCTAGTACCCAAGGAACATTTATGCCAGGTTTATCAAGATTGGTGAAACGGTTTTGATTTCTATTCGGGACACACATACACATACGTCTTACTTTATGCTTTATACATTTATATAACAACTTTTATACTAGCCGTTATGTACGTATTGTAAACATTTTACAGTGGCCATTATGAGCATATATTAAACATCTCATATAGTGGCCATTGTATACGTATATAAAAATACCTTATATAATAGTCACAATTTTCATATATAAAACACCATTTATATAGGCCACTATGTACGTATATAAAAAATCTTATAATAGAGGTCTTAATTTAAAACCACAACAGACCTTATAAAGTGGCTACATTGTTAATATTTAAAAGGCATTATTAGTAACCAATGTGAAAATGTATAAAATAAACATTTGGTCACAGTTTTAATGTATATATCTTTCTTATGTAGAGTCACCAATCTTTGTTTGTAGTATCCATAAAAAAGGTCAGTATCATATTCGAATTTGATGACATGATTATAAAACATGTTTCTTAAAACCATGAATAAAGTATTAAAAAATAAAACTTACCTATGTTCACAGTTCAGTTAGAATGTAGACACCAGCAGGTGACGGCCAATAGTTGTGTGTCTAACAAAGTAGTAGCTAAAACATTGTTGAGTGTTGAAATGACAACTGGGCTTCTTCCTCGCGCTTATATATCTAGAGAGTCTACTGGTATTGAAAGAAATCGACCACTGTGTTTGATTGAATGACAAATCAAATTAAATGTGGAAGCGACACTACAAGATCTATAAATAGCAGGCCCGGAGAGCGCGCGCGCACACACACACACAGTCGTATATGTCCACGCTGACCAGGCATGGCGCAAAGTAAAGCCAACATATCAGCTTATTAAAATTCCAGCATTCTTCGTGAAAAAACCCGAGTCGACTAGATTTGTTTGTAGTTTTTCACTCCTTCGCCACCCAATCTCCCCTCCCCCCCTCCCCGATTCACTCGAGGAACTAGGTGAGGAGGGGGTGGAAATCGAACTGCGCAACGGCAAGGTAAGACCGCTTCCAGACACGTGACGTCATTTTCTGTGGTTTGGAGTGAACTTTTGTACACTTTCATTGCGCTGAACATAGGATATGACCGAATTCTAAAAATAGAGTAAGAAGTGTCATTTCGATCAAGGGGGGACAATGAATGGTCCCACAACAATGAATGGTGTAGACATTTATGGAAGTCACTTCAACTTTATTAGAATGATCTTGTTATAAAAAAATTGCTGATTGAACTATTGAACACACACATACACAATGAAATCCTGCATTAGCAAGGACAAAATGAGCTGATCAGTGGTCAAGATAGCCATGAGACCATGATGCCAAAAGGATCACATTTCTTTCTTTAGATACATATGTGGATGTGTGAATATGTATCAATGACACATGTATACTAGAAATATCGATGAGCAATAGCGGGCTGGCTATACGGGCATTCAGGCAATGGCCCGGTGGGCTGGCACCCAATCAGCCGAAGGAGCCACCCAATCAGCCGAAGGAGCCACCCAGCCACCGAATAGGCCGCGTGTATGGAAACGCTGGTATTACACTGTTAAAAATTTTATAATTTTTATAAGAGCGGGTTTTTTAGACTACAGTGAGACAGACGGACAAACTGACCAAATAAACAAAATACCGTTTTTGAAAGGGGAAAAATAATAAATTAATAATTCACAATTGTATTAGGAAAATAAAGCACATTTAATATGAATGACACCTGACCTCATTATTACGAACTGTTTGGTATACTCGACTTTGAATATAGACTACTAGTGCAAAGGGAACGAATAAGTGACGCTGTTTTGTATTTCTTACTGCAGGGAGAGTAGAAAGCAGGAGTTCTGTTTTTTACATTCTTTTTTTTTCCAATAAAAACATATATCATATATAAATAAAAATTATCTTATTATGGGAAACGAGTCAATTTGAAATATAGACACATAGTTCTGGACGAGCACTGAGATCGTTACTATAATTTCACTTTTAACACACTGGGCCGTTATTGTCATATTTTAAATATTATAATATACATAATATTCTCACAATAAATCTGGTTCATAAAAGTGTAATATTCTTTAATAATTATTGAACCATTCAACCGAAAGGATCATTTAAATTTAACATTTTTTTTTTACCAGATTTGAACCTACCCCGCGGAGAAGAACAAACACGCTGTAATTACACTATATGCACTTGCCCAAGTTAACTAATTAAGACAAATTTATATATATAACGAAAGGATCTTGATCAACATTGTCAAACCTAAGAATGAGGTCAAGAGGTGTGGCGTTCCCAAGTACAATTAGGCAAGGTCTAAGAATGGCCAGGCAAACAATTAGGAATCAGTGCTGAGAATGTTGACCGAATTGTACCAAGCCCAACTCAGTATGAGAGTGATTTGATCATGTTTAAGAAAATGCTAACCCACATAGGAAACAATGCCCCACTTTAATAATAGTAATTTAAAAAAAAGAAGAAAATAATCGATAAACAAATAGAACATTAAATAAAGTAAGTAACCAAAATAAAAGAAAAAACATCAAACAAATCATTAACTCTTTCTCTCCGTAATTATTTACCCCATTCTGGTGGAATCAACGTTGGTATCGTCAGTTAGGAGAGAAAGAGTTAAAAAAGTGAAACTAACGAACTAACTAACTAACTAACTAACTCAAGAAATGCAACAAGTCAAGAAATGGCCTTGAACAACTGTGACTGAAGACAGTTTAGGACCTGAAAAAACAAACAAACAAACAACAAACAAACAAAAACGATGACGACACCTAACAGACGGATCTAACAGCTCATCAAGACAGAACAACTTCCTAGCTGGGTCAGATTTAGGTCGTCTACTCGGTGCAACGTGTCAATAAAACGAGCCATAAAGACTCATAAAAACGAATGGTATGAAACGTTTAAATGTCTCGCGTCACATGACAGTCAGTAACAGTCGACGTCAGTGGATGTGAATATAATGTAACTGTAACGCAGATCAGGCTTGGTTCTATGTATCTTACAAGCAAAGTTCTGAAAAAAAAATTAAGTTCAAATCTCAATTGTTCACAAGTGCTTACACCTAAACTACATCGTCTAGGGCCTTTCTTTTGGACCCCAGGAGCTGACACCTAAACTACATCGTCTAGTGCAGCGGTTCTCAACCTTTTACGCACGGCGACCCCTTTTTACAATCTCCCACTCTTCCGCGACCCCACCTCACACACACACACATACAGCAATAGAAGAATAGACAATAACAATCCATATTTTTGATGGTCTTAGGCGACCCCTGGCAAATCGTCAATCGACCCCCAAGGGGGTCGCGACCCACAGATTGAGAACTCCTGGTCTAGTGCCTTTCTTTTGGACCCCAGAAGATGACACCTAAATTACATCATATATTGCCTTTCTTATGGACCCCAGGATCTGACACCTAAATTACATCGCATATTGCCTTTCTTTTGGACCCCAGGAGCTGACACCTAAATTACATCGCATATTGCCTTCTTTTGGACCCCAGGAGCTGACACCTAAATTACATCGCATATTGCCTTTCTTTTGGACCCCAGGAGCTGACACCTAAATTACATCGCATATTGCCTTCTTTTGGACCCCAGGAGCTGACACCTAAATTACATCGTATATTGCCTTCTTTTGGACCCCAGGAGCTGACACCTAAATTACATCGTCTAGTGCCTTTCTTTTGGACCCCAGGAGCTGACACCTAAATTACATCGTCTAGTGCCTTTCTTTTGGACCCCAGGAGCTGACACCTAAATTACATCGTCTAGTGCCTTTCTTTTGGACCCCAGGAGCTGACACCTAAATTACATCGTCTAGTGCCTTTCTTTTGAACCCCAAAAAATAACATGTTGAAAGTAAAAAAAAAATGTAGCCGACAGACCGACGGACGGACGGAGTGAGCTGATTTTAAAATTTGCAAAAAAAAAAAAAGGATATTAAGTAAAGCTACTCGTGAGGTAACAAGAAACACTTTAACGTGCGTATAAAAAAAACAACAGCAGTCTTGGTCTCCCCCCCCCCCCCCCCCCTCATTTCCCAAACTGTCCTACTTTACTATCATCATACAGCGCGGGGGGATCAAGTCTAGGTCATACAAATAATTTTTAAAAAGGGGAATTAACCATGCCGGGGCCCAGGTTTATCAAGGTAAATGATGAGTTCTTGGACTTGAATTATGAAAAAAAAAAAAGTTTGATGTAACAATTGTATGTTACTTTAAAATGATGCTATGAGAAAGAAAAAAAAAAGATGATTGAAAATACTCTCTGTTTGCTGTTTTGAAACAAAATGATAGATGACGGAAGAGAAGAAGCTGTAAATGGTTCCAGCCTCTCTCACCACCATCTTACTGAATGTGTTCTCAAAGAATGTCATAGATTGGATTCTTGATATATTCAAGTGTAGTCACGTGATTGCAGTAATGCAGAGATATGCCAACAAACCAACGCATATAAACATAAACAGGCATCTTTAGCAGAATACGAAGGCCCTAGAACCTAGGCGAGTTTCATATGCGGAGACTAACTCTAACTAAATATCATGCTGAGAGCCTTTATGGTAATTGGTATAGATCCCGTGAGGAATTAAACAATATTGAGTACCTAGTCTTTGTTTAGGAGAATTTTTTTCAAATTAAAGCACCATACTGTAGTTTAGTCTATAGAATTTTATTCGGTACTTATGGATGCGTGAATCACGTATATATAAGGGATCGATCATATACATTTTTAAAATTATTTACTTTCTAAGAAAGAATATCGATACTCATCAAATGGTTACATTTGAAAAACTATTTAAAGCAATCTTTTTTTTTTTTTGATAAGCATCATCGACAGACATATCAGTTCAAATTATATTTTGTTGTCAATATCTTCTAGCAATAAGAACTCTCCCAATTATCCTAAAGATGTACACAGGGCCTTGTGCATCGTGATTTCAACTCTAGGCTTGTGTAGCTCTCCAATGCACTTTTTAAAAAATGTAATATCATTAAATCAGTCTCTAGATAGTCGTATTTAGAAGCACTTTTTCTTTTAAAACAATGATTACATTATGAGAAATATTTTTAGTCACAACTGAACTAATGAGTTGTTGCTGCACCGAGGCACGTTTTGTAAAACAGTTGTACACAACCTCTCCACATCAGCTGCTAATCAGTTGTACACGTTGAGTCACGTAAGTTCTTAAACAAAGCTAAACCTACTAACCTATCATTATGTCCGGGCAGCTAATAAATGTAGATATACTTCATTGTCGAGTTGTCTCGTTGTTTCTGTTATTAGAGTGTATCAAGTTTGTCTAATTTACAAAACGTTCTGAAAAAAACAAATAACATTCCAACCAAAAGTGTCAATTGTTAGTTAGTACATTTTTCATTTTGTTGGACGGAGGACGTTGTAAAAATACAAGCCGTTCATTCTAGTCCCATTCTATTCCAAATACAATTTAATTTCTTTTTACTAAAGCTTTAATCAGTGTCAAGCACATTTTCTCGTCTAATGTTTAGTCCCGTCACAACATAAGCGTATAACAAAAAAAAAATAAAAATAAATAAAATTTCATTATTAAACTTCAAAAATATATATATAAATTTTGTTCAGTTTGTGTATTTAACCCGTGACACGATCAGCTATTCGAAAATATGCATTTTCTGATTCGGTTTGTGTGGAAGGTATATTTGTGCGATTATTTATTGGTATGTTCATTATTTGGACATCTAGATGTAGCACTAAACCTAAAGTTCTGATTTAGAACTCTTAACATCTAGTTTAGATCTACTTCTAGATTTAGAATCAGGATGTACTCTATATTAGATTTACGTAAAAATATAAGCAACGCGTATAAAATTCAATAAAATTGAAGCAACTTTAAATTTACTCAGTTATTGACTGAATACGCCAAGTTGGCTCTAAATCTAGATCTAAACTCCAGCCAAGTTTACTTTTTTTATTTTTTACTTTGAAAAATTATAAAGGTCAAACTAGAGTTTTTCCAGTGTGGCCAACGAGCCAATATTTATTTTCTCATTGATATACACCAACTGTTAAATTTCTCGGAAAATCGTTAGAGCCGTTTTGGAGATCGCCTAACCACCCAGGTTCCACGAAGGAGTGACTTGAATAGAGGTATTGTAAAAAAATAAATAATGAAAAATGTCAGTGAGCTATTGGACAATATATTTCGTAGTCACTTGTTATGAAACAAATATTTTATAGAAAGGAAAGAAATTTGACGTATTTTCCATTTCACTTGGTGTATTGTTTGATGTTCCAGGAAGTCCCATGGAGCAAGGGGCAGTCATTGACCAGGTACTTTATGCTCTCAAATGGAACGGTTTCTATCAAAAGTCAAGGTTAGGCATTATCCTGGCTGCGTATGTTACGGGGGCACTTCATTATATTTCTGTTGTTTTTATAGGTAAGTAGTCAATAATGTAGTCAATGTGGTTAGACATAGCTAGACATAAGAGATTTTTTTAAATATAAGTGTTTTTTTTTAGACATTAGTGTTCTTTTAGACATTAGTGTGGTGTTAACAAATGAAGAATGTTACATACCAGCTGGCCCAAACCTCTTACTGGACGACCGGGAATACCATTAGGTCGGATTCGAACTCACTTTTGTTAAAACTACAGCCAAAGTGAATACCACACGAACAGGCAGCCAACCTTTATGTTGTTAGACATACATGTATTATTAGAAATATGCATGTTATTAGAAATAGAGTGTAATTAGTGTTGTAGCCGGTCGTTGACTTGTAGCACCAAACTGCTGGTAGACAACTAAACCGCTGTAGGCGTATTGTATCTTAACTAATAAACTTGAAATGACTTGAGTAACTTCTTTGTGAACAATACCAAATAGAACTTTTTTTATAATATAGACAAAATAAAGTTGATATGAGATAAAAAAAAATGTAGTATTGTTTTTTTTTTTAACAAAATCTAACTCACTACAGTAACACAACCTTTCAATCTCACGTTCTGGTGTCGTCTGTCCTAAGACCAAATGACGACAATGAAACCTTTGTTGCACCATTCACAACCAATCGCTAACCTCTTTCCACCGTCGACATAGAAACACACACACAATAACAATTAGACATATGTATGTCATTAGAAATAAAGTGTTATTAGACAAAAATATGTTGTTAGACTAATGTTTGTTGTTAAATTTTAACCTGCAAGCTGTGGTTGGTATTTCTCCTTAATGTTGATGTCGTTGACTTATGGTACCAGACTGCTGGTAGACAACTAAACCTCTGCAGGCGTAGTATAGTTTAACTTATAAAACTTAAAATAACTCGAAAAAGGTCACTGTGAACAAAACTAAATATAACTTTTATTGCTATTTACACAAATGTAACTTGAGATGCAATGAAACGAACTGATATTTTAAACAAATTTTGCTCACAATAAAAACACGTCTTTACACTCTGGTTTCTTGGAGACGACTAGCGTAAATAACACAGCTTATGACAGCGCCGCTAACCTTGCACCATTCTACAAGACTAACATTAAATTAGTGCTCTATCTCTATAAATAACAATAAATACTTTCTCTCTTAATGACCTAGTTAACACACACACACACACATATTCTCTTTCTCTCTCTCTTTCCATAACTCTCCTCATATTTTAAAATTAAATAAATTTTACATTTTTACTATCAGGGAGGTCAGTACCCCACCAATGCCGCCGTTTGCTGAGTTTAAATCTGACAATCCATGACGAGAGCTTCGACGTCCTGTCAAACTCAACTGACATGCCGTACAGAGTAAGCTACGGTCAATGCCGTATTGACGTCAAAAACGATACTGACGTCATTTTCACCACACATTGTCGAGAGGGCTACGAGTATGTTGAGGCCAAGATGTCTTCCTTTGTCTCTGAGGTACCTGTTCGTCTCTTAGTTACTTGTTCGTCTCTGAGGTAGTTCCATGTTCGTCTCTGAGGTAGTTCCTTGTTCGTCTGTGAGGTAGTTCCTTGTTCGTCTCAGAGGTAGTTCCTTGTTTGTCTCTGAGGAAGTTCCTTGTTAGTCTCTAAGGTAGTTCCTTGTTCGTCTCTGAGATAGTTCCTTGTTCGTCTCTGAGTTAGTTCCTTGTTCGTCTCTGAGATAGTTCATTATTTGTCGCTGAGGTAGTTCTTTGTTCGTCTCTGAGGTAGTTCCTTGTTCGTCTCTGAGGTAGTTCCTTGTTCGTCTCTGAGTTAGTTATATTTAGTTTTGTTCTGAGATAGTTACTTGTTCGTCTCTGAGATAGTTACTTGTTCGTCTCTGAGGTAGTTCCTTGTTCGTCTCTGAGGTAGTTCCTTGTTCGTCTCTGAGTTAGTTTCTTGTTCGTCTCTGAGATAGTTACTTGTTCGTCTCTGAGGCTGTTCCTTGTTCGTCTCTGAGATAGTTACTTGTTTGTCTCTGAGGTAGTTCCTTGTTCGTCTCTGAGGTAGTTCCTTGTTAGTCTCTGAGGTAGTTACTTGTTCGTCTCTAAGGTAGTTCCTTGTTCGTCTCTGAGGTAGTTCCTTGTTCTTCTCTGAGATAGTTCATTGTTTGTCGCTGAGGTAGTTCTTTGTTCGTCTCTGAGGTAGTTCCTTGTTCGTCTCTGAGGTAGTTCCTTGTTCGTCTCTGAGGTAGTTCCTTGTTCGTCTCTGAGGTAGTTACTTGTTCGTCTCTGAGGTAGTTACTTGTTTTAGTATTTGTTGACAACGATAAGTCCATCTCTTTGTGCTGCATCTTGTAGTTGATTGAAGTTGTTCTTGAATTATCAATATTAATTGGACGAGCGCACGACTTAGGTGTGCACTAAAATTCATCTTTATTATTACTTACATCTGTGCATCACGTATAGTAAAATATAACAATCACAGCAAACGAAATGGATCAGAGTTTCATTCTATTGTGAAGTTTACATCAGGCAAAATTAAAATGTGAATCAGTCTTGATTTCATGATGAGACCGAATGACACGATTAGTGATACTCATTCTGATTTGTGCACGTTTCTGTATGGGAAATGTGGTCTTAGCTAATTTGACTAGCATCCAACTACACAACGTAATGTTTTCTATCATTATTGCAGTCAATGTTTATGATTCAAAAGCCTGTTAAAATTACTCCAGACATTGCTGAAACTATTAAGCTTACTCTACAGTAAGACTGGTTGATGAATATGACTGGTTTATTTGTAAAAGTCATCTCTTATGTTCTATTTTATGTCTCTTATCTTCTATTTATGTCTCTTATCTTCTATTTGTGTCTCTTATCTTCTATTTATGTCTCTTCTCTTCTATTTTTATGTCTCTTATGTTCTATTTGTATGTCTCTTATCTTTTATTTTTTGTCTCTTATCTTCTATTTGTATCTCTTATGTTCTATTTATGTCTCTTATCTTCTATTTGTGTCTCTTATCTTCTATTTGTGTCTCATGTTCTATTTGTATGTCTCTTATGTTCTATTTGTATGTCTCTTATCTTCTATTTGTATGTTTCTTATCTTCTATTTGTGTCTCTTATCTTCTATTTGTGTCTCATGTTCTATTTGTATGTCTCTTATCTTCTATTTGTATCTCTTATGTTCTGTTTGTATGTTTCTTATCTTCTATTTGTGTCTCTTATCTTCTATTTGTGTTTTATGTTCTATTTTTATGTTTCTTATGTTCTATTTGTATGTTTCTTATGTTCTATTTGTATGTCTCTTATCTTCTATTTGTACAATACTTACGCTTCATCTCATATGTTCCTATTGCCTAGTTTAAAAAACAAATACGTACATATTAGATAAATACAAAAACTGTATGTAATGATATTATTTGTTTCCTCACTACACCATGCTGTGCCTCTTTAGTGGGACTTGGTGTGTGAAAAAGAGTATTTCTCCGACGTCTCTCAAACTGTTCTCGCAGGGGGCTACATCTTTGGAGCCTTATTCCTGTCTCGATTCGCTGACGCGTAAGTCATTTTGACTATATCTTTTAAGTTGTTATTATTTGGTCTGGGGATTCGAAGTCTTGTTTCTATAATGTCGTCATATTATGTGTTTCCACAACGTTTGACATATGTGCACCCCTTTTACAATATTTGGAACTTTGAGTCCCCCCCCCCTTTTTAATGTACTTACACAAGAAGAATAAAAAAGCTTGTGCTGAGATGACAGATCATAGAATTTGGTTCCCTGGTCGTTAATTTGTATTTGAGATGCAGTTGCACGTCTAAAAGTATGTAACATTTTTTCAATGTTATGACTACAAATGAAAAATACAAATGCTGAAAAAACCAACTCCACATACAGCTGGAAAAGGCAAGATGTATTTCAGAACTTTAAAAAGTTAAAGCCAAACACAAAAGGTTAAAGCCGAACACAAAAGGTTAAAGCCGAACACAAAAGGTTAAAGCCAAACACAAAAGGTTAAAGCCAAACACAAAAGGTTAAAGCCAAACACAAAAGGTTAAAGCCAAACACAAAAGGTTAAAGCCAAACACAAAAGGTTAAAGCCAAACACAAAAGGTTAAAGCCAAACACAAAAGGTTAAAGCCGAACACACATGTTGCATTAGTAACCAGAATGATGTCAAAGAACACGCTTCATGTTTATTCTTGAAGACTCCACCTAAAGCCCAACTCTTGCTCTTCTTCGGCATGCAACAAACTTTCTGGCATGAATGTTGTTTTAATGTTAAATGTGGTTGAGTGGCTAAGTGCTAGGCTTTCAAACCTTGGATGGTTCGAATCTCGGTGAAGACTGTGATTTTGAATTTCAGGATTTTTTTTAGGGCGTCCTCTGAGTCCACCCAGCTCTAATGGGTACCTAATTTTAATTAAGGAAAGTAAAGTCGGTTGGTCGTTGTGCTGGCCACTTGACACCTGTTGGCTAAAGAAACATGTGATCTTAACATCATCTGTATTATAGATCGCAAGGTCTGAAATTGGAACTTTACTTTTCTTTTAATGCATATTTATCCGTTTGAATCAGGGATATTTTCTAGCTGATTAGCAAACTGTGTCAATGCTATGTAATGTATTTCAGAATATCAGCATCACGTTTAGTAGCCGAGCGTGTTAGAAGCTCACGAAGAGAGGTCTGCAGGTCTACAGGTCTACATGTCTACATGTCTATTCCACTATTGCCCTCTCTCTTTTGCTATAACTTTAGTTTCGCGATGACAGCGTTTACTTTATCTTGACAGTAAAACAAAGAATTATTCTTCGCCTTGTTTTGATAAGTTGAGACAGAGAATGTATCTGCTAAATATTCTAGTAATCACAAACATCTTCTCCTGTTGTGTGAACTATGAAAGGCTGGAAAGAATTTCATCTTTATATCTTCGTATCTAACAAACACCAAAGAGTTGCGGAATTCGCAGTATAAACACCGACTTGAACCCATTGTAATTGAGGTCTCCAAAAAGTATATACAATACTAGACAGTTAAAATACGTGGCGATCCTAGCGGGTGCTTTTGAAGCCAGATATATTCCACTCCACATGACGAAGCTTTAAAACAACTCTATATTGCTTTTATGTTGGTACATCAAAAACAATTAATCTCTTACAATCAAGTATTCTATAAAAAAAAAATTATTTAATACTCTATGTATACAATAAAGCATATTAGCATAGAGATCAAATATATGTTTCTCTACTAATTAAAGGAAACCTCAGAATTTGCGCTATTCAATTTTAGCTTTGTCATCATAGGAATCCTTGGGCCTCTTTTCTTTGCCTCTTTTGTTGGCTTTTTTTTTATATGTTTCTCTACTAAATTACCACCCCGAAATAATTTAATCGCGAAATAATATATTGTTATTTGTGAAAAATATAACACAATATAGTAGAAACTTAATAAAGCTTTCATAAATATGCATTCATAGATACTATTAGGCTAGTGTCTTGATTCAGCACAAAAAAAAATGCTTCTCCACTAGATATTTAGGTAAAGTAGTCATAGTAATAAAGTTTCTTCAGACCCCTCAGCCTGTATACAATGTTGTGGGACCTAATGACCGAGTGATGCACAGTGACCACCTAGAGTTGATTAGCCCACCTTGTGGACTTAAAAACAGTTACAATAGGAATTCAAGCTTATCGGCTGGTAAACGCACCAACAAAAACATATAAGTTACCTGGAACCTTTGGGCTTCCATAAGAAATAAAGACAGATTCTTCCGAAAGATTCCTAATGTCAAGGACCCCGTTAATGTACGTACATGTGTCTATGTCTATAAATGCTTATTTATTATATTCAGTTAATAATAAATAAGCATTTAAAAAAATAAAATTAATGAGATGCAACGCCCTAGCCTCTTCAAACTCTTCCCATACCCCTGGGGGTACACTGCTGAAGAGAAAGGTTTACTTAGTGTAGATGTGTTAGCTATGGATGAACAGTACTTAACACGAAGAAAAATAAATAAAAACGGCCAAACGTATCTAAGGGAAAGAATTCCACACTTAAAACTAAATCTCTTAATAATTCAGAAGTTATCTCCCTTTTGTCGATTTCAAAATAAAAAAAAATATATATATAAAAAAAAATTAATTGGATCATTTTATAAATTTGTTCATTGTTAGGTACAATGAATAACTGTTTAAAGTTTCAACTTGATGCGAGCAATAATGCGGGAGAAATACCGTATATGGAGAATAAACCTCTCGTATTTAGCCATATCGGTAAATACTTAAGGATTATTTTAATCTATTGGTACGAAACAAAAGAATCAATTACTATTCTTCTTCTTCATCGTTCTCATTGTTATGTTGGAGTGTTCATATGACTAGACCAATACATGAGATGAACTGCGCAGTGGTTTCCAAATCAGGGAGCTCTCCATATAGTTTTCTTTCTATTGGGGTGATTTGGGGCCAATGTCTTATACGGGCCTCTTGGTAAAGAGAGCAGTTTTGGAGGACGTGGTCGGCATTCTCTGGTGATACTCCACATGGGCAGATTTCACTGGTTCCAATTTTGAGCTTCCGGTACATGTGTTGTCGCATTCTGTTGTGTCCGGTCCTGAGTCGAAAGATTAGACTTTGGTCTTGTCGGGATAGCTTATAGTAAGCGTCATCTTTCTTGTGATTTGGATGAGAGCTCGTCCATTTCTCGTTTATTTTGTTTACAATTAATTTCTTCATTTCTTCTGGATAGAGTGCAGAGTTTATTTGAGAGTAAGTTCTCCCACTCTTGGCGAGTGTGTCAGCCTTCTCATTTCCTTCTAGTTGTATATGAGCTGGTATCCATTGAATAACAGTTTTTCTGCTGTTGTTGTTGAGCTTTGTAAGTGCTGTTCTGATATAAGAGGAATCAGAGTTTTGCAAGCTTTGGAGGGTTGTTTTTGCATCGGTTAGCAAGACAATCTGACTGGGAACTTGGATGATTTGCTAGCATGGTAGCAGCTAGTGCTAGTGCTTCCCTTTCTGCTCTGTGACTGTCAGAGAGCTCTCCAGTTGCAATGGATTTTTCTAGTTTTCCTGCATCTGGCCATTCGATAAGTATTCCAGCTCCTCCATATGTGGTGGCTTTATGGGATGAGCCATCCGTGTAAACTCTGATCCACTGATTGCTAGGGTAATTGGTATGTAGAAAACAGTTCACTATTTCCTTGAGCTCTGTTGGTCTGTAATCAGATTTTCTTTTTATGTTTTCAATATGGTCCCTTATAGTAGGAAGAGGGCTTTCGACCCAGGATGTAGATTCATTATAGTGTATCGAGGATTCCAGAGTAATTTTTTCAAGTTAGTGTTTCTTTTTTAGGTTTAGAGATTCCTGTATGAAATTGGTCCTTTTGAGACGATTTTTGTGCCAGTTTTATGGATTTTTGTTCTGAGTGGGTGCCTTTCCAAGGTTTCCAATTTAGTGAATTGGGAAATGATTTTTATTTCTCTTCTTTCATCCAGAGAGATCAGGGCAGCGGTTTCCTCCATAGCTCTTACTATTAATTATTGACTAATTGGTAATTTTTTAAAAATCGATTCATGTATTGTTCTTCCCAATGAATAATTGTGGAAAGTTTTAACTTGATCCAAGATAGAGTGAGAAAGAGAGACAGAGACAAATAGAGTGAACAGATAAAAACAAATGTAGATCTATTTAATTACAATCAAATTATTAGATGAAATCTATATTAAAGAGACCATTGGTCAAAGACAGAGGACAATGAAATCAAAGTATACTGCTAGTGCATTTAAAGTTAAATATATGCCAGACTATTATATTCCTTTCAAGCATTCACTCACAAAAACCATACTATCCGCTATGTAGAACTTTTTCACTTAACTAAACGCAGTTACTATAACAACTTAAGCTATGGTACTTGGACGCATACTTAAAAGTAAGCAGAAACAGTTTTATTTCTATTACAGCTATGGCAGAAAAGTGCCCTATGTACTGGCCAATTTGGTCTTCTTTGTGGCGGAAGTGGTCAGCGCCTTTTCACCCACTTACATCTTTTTCATCGTTTTAAAGTTTATATTAGGAGCTTCTGGTGCAGTTAAGTTTTTCTTTTTATTCTTTTATATTTTAATCCCGATACAGAATTATAGGATAGTAAAAAAACAACATACAAAATAAAGTCTATTCATTTCCTATTTTAATCAAATATATGTAAGCCTACAAGCAAATGTTTTTATTTGAAAAAATGGATTTAGGTCGATTAGCTATTTTGATAGTTCACGCATACGATTTACTTATAGCATTATTATTTCGTTTAATTGTTTCCAAAACGCAAATTAAGTCATATGGCTAGTATATATATATATATATATATATATATATATATATATATATATATATATATATATATATATATATATATATATATATATTATATATATATATAATTTTTATTTATTTATATATA
The DNA here is from genome assembly GCF_947242115.1 of Biomphalaria glabrata. Lineage (NCBI taxonomy): Eukaryota > Metazoa > Mollusca > Gastropoda > Planorbidae > Biomphalaria > Biomphalaria glabrata. The sequence continues at coordinate 35,022,830 of NC_074718.1, read as the reverse complement.
ATAGTCAATTACTGTAATGAAACCCAGGGATTCTCTTTCCCTCATGTCTAGTGCATGTACCAGTTTGGCCACATCCAACTTCTGGAACTGATGCCAACATCACACAGGGCCCTCATAGAGAAACTCAATTCTTTCATGTGGACGGCGTCCATGTTGTTGCTGTGTTTGGTCGCCTACCTGACCAGGGACCTGGACTGGCAGTACACTATGGTCATACTTGCCATGTTCACCAACTACGCCCCTTTCCTTTGGTGGTGAGTAGATCAGGTGTTAGGAAGTGTGTGTGTGTGTATTGGCTGAGGATTTCTGATGAAATATTCAGTTTGTATTGAGACAGACGAGTGGATAAAAAGGGGAGGACAACTGATGAAAAAAGTTGACGCTAGAAACCGAGAGACAGAAAGACGCGTGTCTATTGAAGTCTTGAAAGTCAGTTTTTGTTTTGTTTTTAATTGTTCAAGATCTTATTATTCCCCTTGTTTTGCTGCCAATACTAACCTTGGAATTAAAGCTGCCTATATTGTCAATGAAAGTTAAGTATTTGGTTTAAAAAGAAGTTTGTTCAAAATTTATTTCAGTTCAGTATTAAGAAAATTATACTTCTACATATGAATGTTATTTTTACTGCTAGGACCACAGATGAGTCCATCCGATGGCTTTGTGCATCTAAAAGATACCAAGAAGTCGAAAGGATCGTTGAGAAGATTGCAAGAATCAATGGCGTGGATCCCAAGACGGCTCTGGATGTTTTGAAAGAAAACGGGTATTCCCACAAAGACCAGGAACTCAATGATATAGGCCTAGAAGTAAGTGAAAATAAATGGAATCTGGCCAGAAGGTTAGTTCACTACCTCTTACAAGGTGTTGCTATTTTTGTTAGTTACTTTGTATGGTATGTGCATTGTGTCTAGACTAGACTAGACAAAAATGTCTAAAAAAATCGGAAAATCTTGGAAGACAACAGCCACCAGCGCCATCATAACTACGTCAAGTCGTAGCAAAGTGGCGACTTCTGTTAATCAAGACAAGAACAGAGCTGTACAAATACTCGTTCGTACCTTATTCTGTCCGACTATATCAAAGCCACTCGTTGATCAGGAAATATGAAAAGAATCAAGATATCTGTGTGTAGTCGCTGAATGAACTCTTTATGTTGTGTCTGTTCTATATATGTGAGTGTTTCTGTTGTGTTGTGTTTATATGAGAACCGAGTCCTTGTAATCACAACAAATTTCCATAAGGATCAATAAAGCAGTCTTAGTCTTAGAAGGAGATACCTCAGAAAAATACAATTATTCATTTGGTTGAATTAAATGTGGATTGATTAGAAACGTGATAATATTGGGAAGGTTGTTTGAAGTGAAATGAACGTTTTAGACTTTTCTAACCCATTTTGGTGCATGATTGCGAGAGATGGATGCAGACCATTGTCACGTGAGTCAGAAGCGCAAACCACACGACCATACAGTTTTCATCCTCACTCTGATTATGTTGGAGCGTTCAGATGACTAGACCAATACTTGAGATGAACTACGCAGTGGTTTCCAAATCAGGGAGCTCTCCATATAGTTTTCTTTCTATAGTTGTGTTTTGGGCAAGTGTCTCTTGGTAAAGAATACAGTTTTGAAGGAGACCACACAGTGATTATTGCAAGAAATATACTGCAAGAAATATACTGCAAGAAATATACTGCAAGAAATATACTGCAAGAAATATACTGCAAAAAATATACTGCAAGAAATATACTGCAAGAAATATACTGCAAGAAATATACTGCAAGAAATATACTGCAACAAGAAATATACTGCAAGAAATATACTGCAAGAAATATACTGCAAGAAATATACTGCAAGAAATATACTGCAAGAAATATACTGCAAGAAATATACTGCAACAAGAAATATACTGCAAGAAATATACTGCAAGAAATATACTGCAAGAAATATACTGCAAGAAATATACTGCAAGAAATATACTGCAAGAAATATACTGCAAGAAATATACTGCAAGAAATATACTGCAAGAAATATACTGCAAGAAATATACAGCAACAAGAAATATGTGTTGTGCACCAGCAAGTTTTGAAAGATATTGATTTCTAGATTCCCTCGTGAGGTAACGTACGTTTCACTCTGTAAACCTTGTGTCATATGATACGTGAATGCTTTTGCTCTAGCACGCTTTAACTGGTATTCTTTATAGAATTGTTTTGTTTCGCAAGCCTTTAAATTAACCACAGTAACAATTATCAGCGCAGGCTGGAGACTTTGCGTTATTTGAAATGTCTAGAGTCTAGGATATGTGCCGTATTTTAAAAGTAAAGGATATTATGATTAAAACTGCAGTATTTTAAAAGTCTAGGATATGATGACAAAGACTGCAGTATTTTAAAAGTCTAGGATACGACTGATTAGCCAGGTTAATTACTTCACTTCTTATTATAATTCAAACAAGCACGCCTTTTATAAATTATATTACAAAAGACTAGATGTGGGGGTTAACTTCAGTTCTGTGTTGGTCATGCTATGAACACGCGAAAAAAAAATGGAAATAAATAATCCTAAATCATCATGGCCACACTATTATTAGATCTAGTTGGTTTCTCTTTTTACGGAGTTCAATGTTTTGTATCGTGTTCATTCTTGTACTCCTTTCTGTCTTTCTCTTGTTGTCTCTTTGTTATGTCTTTCCCTTCCTCTTTATCTCTCTGTCTCTCTCTGTCTCTCTTTCTCACTCATTCTCTTTCACTCTGTCTTTCTCAGTCTTTCTTTCTCGCCCCCGTACACACACACGCTAACCACTGCATAAACAATAGTAAAACCCTCTAATAAAAACAATTGGTCCATAAGTTGAACAATAAAAAACATTTGTAAAAATATAAACGGTTTGCGTTTGCTTAGCGAGAAATTGAGCTAATTTAATTGGTTCACTAACAACAATGTCATCTTCCTATCATCAGTGAGACATTGGAAGGATATACTAGATAATACTAAAATTAATAAACGACTTAAACAAATTATTTCTACGTACTAAAATATCCAAATTAATGTGGGCCACGTGTTAAGGTATTACCAGATTCAGTGCCGCAAGTAACAAGTGCTGTGGACCAACAGGGAAACAATGATATCAAGTTGTCCAAGTTACTTATCAATCGAAGATTTCTCATCGTGACTTCTATCACGTCCTCAATATGGTATGTGATATTTATATTTATCATTTACTTTGTTCTTGACAGAATTGATATTAAGATCAACAAAATCACTTAAAATGAAGTCTTATACGTTTAATGTTTTAGACTAATATATATATAGAAATATTATAGACAAATATTACAGATTTTATAGACACATTTTATAGACAAAAGTTATAAGACATGTCGTTGACCAATGCTACACACCGTTACTAAGGAAATGAATTTTCCCAGGTTTGTCGACGCTTTGTCTTACGATGGACTTCTGCTCGTGTCACCAAGCCTGCATGAAGACTTCTACCTGGGATTTGTTTTAGCAGTGGTCATAGAGTTTCCTGCCACGATTTTATTTTGTTTGCTAATTAATAGGTAAAAAGTATTGATTGATACATTCACATTTCATTGTCTTTACACTGGAGATTTTAATCTACGGCGGTAAACTGTAAATAATCAGCTTTTTGATGTAGCATACATGGAATCTCTAATATAAGCAGCATTGATGATAAGCTACGTACTTTAAAAGGTGTATTAATTTGTGTTCACTTTTTGTTGCCCTGCAAGGAATTGGATTTTCTAAAACACTTTAGATGGTATCACAAAACAAGAAAAACATTTTAAAATATTTTTAAATGAAGGAAATAAATTTATTATTAAACTTCAAATATAATAAAATAATTAAGAATAATTAAAACAATTTTCGGTTCCGTTTGGGTATCTAACCCGCGACACCATCAGCTTGTTACTCAGCCAGCGAGGAATATATATTGTGTGATTATTATTGTTCATATTGTGAACCTGTAAACCAAACACTAGACTATTAGTTCTGATTTAAAACTCTTAAGATCTAGTCTAGATCTATTCTCAGAGCTAGGATTTGGATGTAATCTATATTAGAGGTACGTAAAAATTTAAGGAACCCTTATAAGCTTCATTAAAATTGAAGCTACTTTAAATTTACTGTTATCTACGCTGACTACGCCACTAGAACTCCATATAGTCTCCAGTCAAATTACATTTATTTATTTTTTACTTCGAAAAATTATAACTGTCAAACTAAAGTTTTCCCCGTGTGGCCAACTAGCTAATAATCCTTTTCTCAGCAACATACATCCACTGTTGAATTTCTAGGAAAATTGTTACAGTTGTTCAGGTTCCTTGATTCAGGTTTCTGTAGAATCCATGAAGTTCTGACTTGAATACATGTATCGAACAACAAGTTATCCAAATGGAAGAAGTATTAAATAGTCTACTAACTAGAGGTGATATTATGTGACTACCAACAGTGATCTATCAATTAGAGCCTTTGATAACTTGGTGGAAGTAACGATCTCAAGCCCGTGAGAAGGTCTTACAATTTTTATAACATAAATTTTGCATGTTTAAGTCTTTACTGTTTGATTGTTATGTTTTCAGAATGTGTAAGAACCATTTTAACAAACGTTTTGAAAGCACAATTTAGAATAAATCCTTCTTTGTGTTTGTAATTAGGATTGGTCGAAAGAAGTGTATTGCCATATTTCATCTTCTGGCTGGATTCTTTTTGGTGGTCTCAACAGTTCTTCTACAAACAACAATTTCAGGTAAAGATGTATACTTAACGTTATACATAAAACAATAATAATGAAAACTGGACACAATTTTACGACCTCCAGAGAGTTATTAAGGTGCTGATATATTCCTGAAAGGGTATCTGACAAAGTAATGAAGTCAATGCTAACGTCCAAACAACTAAAAATGGAAACTGTCGATTATAGTTGGCAAGTGTGTTTGGATTTACGATCACATAAAAAGAAAGAAGGAGAGAGAGAGAGAGGGAGGGAGAAAATGAGATAGAAAACGCTATGTATCAAATAAACCGGGTTTCGCTGACTTAGATTAATGTAATATATGATTTTCTAATTATTAGAGTACATTCCATACCATTACTGGATCTCATTGCTTCTATCTCTGCTCGGAAGACTGGCTTTAACAACAGGATACTCGTCTGTACTCATCTTTGTCCCTGAATCATTTCCCACTTCAGTCAGGTAAGAACTTTGCTTTTAATTGTGTTACATGAACGCTCACACTTGCGTGAATCATTGGGCGAACAGCTTTCTGCATCTCAAGAATTACATACTTAATATTCAAGTTTTCACACATTTCTAGCTACAAATGAGACGACCCCAGAGTCCCAATCTTAGGTACAATTTAGAAAATCACCTACTGCCATAGACACGAAGGATTGTTTCCTCCAACAACCACAACCAAAAAGCCCCAAACGAACAAAAAAAAAAAAGTAATTAAAATGTTAGATTTCTGAAACAAAATTAGAATGAAAGACACTGTCTTTACGTAACCAAATTATATCTAGCACATACAATATAATTACCATTATGATGAAATGTTAGTGTCTAGGCCAAAGTATCATATATTTGGGCTATCTTACAGTAGTTCTAAACCTTTGAAGTTTCAAAATATACTTATAGACTTTGTTCCCCGCCTATGAGCTGTAGGAGAACCCATATCACGCCATAACTCATTATATGAACTCAAACAAAAATACAAGTTATGCTCTTTTTGTTATAAATAGATAAACCTACTGTAGTGTTGCTGTTGACGGTCGTTGACTTGTAGCACCAATCTGCTGGTAGACAACAAAACGGCAGTAGGCGTATTTATATCGTAACTAATAAAACTTGAAATAACTTTTGAATAACTTGCTTGTGAACAATAGTAAACATAGCTTTTATTATAATCTAGACAAAATCAACTTGTGATAAATTGAAATAAGTGTAGTAGCTTCAATAATAATGTTTCTTTAAAAGAGAATCTAACTCACTACAATAGCACAACCTTTCAGTCTCACGTTCTGGAGTCGTCTGTCCTAAGACCAAGTGACGACAATGCCCCTATTTTGCATCATTCAAAACCAATTGCTATATTTCACCATACATTAGTATAGAGGAACACAAACACACACTCCATAACAAGTGTATATGTTTTTATAAATAAAAGCTGTTAAAGTTCCTATCCCGAAATGCTTTCAAATAACAAAGTATTACGATTTCTTCACGCTTCTTACATTTTCGCTAAATAATGAGACTAACACTATCTTACAGAATCAACATTAGGCTGATTAATTACTGATTACTTACTGATTACTTTAGCACCAACATACATTTTAAAAAGTTATTTTATTGTAGGAGGTGTGTCTGAGACACCGCTTGTCTACGCCTTGGCCACCTAGCAGAGGGGCTCGAGCTCAAATCCAGACTCGAGCAAAGTTGCGTTTGCTGAGCGCCCAATGGCAGCATGGAAGCCTCTTCCTATCACCTTCGCCTACAGGTCCACAAAAGAGATAACACTATAGCGCTCTTGGCTGAAAGCATGAAAGATGTGTTTCGGAAAAAAAAAGGGGGGGGATGAGGCATTTGGTATGACCTACTTAAATTTTGCTTATTAAGTTCCGCCATCAGCGTGCCACGTTTTGATCAAGAGAGAAAGGAGAATAAAACGATGTCCATAAAGTTTGGACATTTCATTGCTTACTTTTATTAACTATCATCAATGATGTCTCAATGTATTTTTGTTTTATTGACTTTATAGAAACATTGGATTTGGTATGACATGCGCAGTGTCTTCTTCCGCTTCCTTACTAGCTCCATATACCCGTACTTTGGTGAGTCGAACAAATTCATAGTAGAGTGTGGATCTATTGCTATGTGATGTATGGTTTATTGTTATGTTTTGTATGGATAGACTACACTCTGACTTATTACCTTATTATATTGATATTGTTCCTTACAACAGTTACGCAGCTAACATTCCTAGACTCTAAAAAATATATATAAGTTTTATTAGAAGTATTTTTGGTGTTTGGTAGTTGAGCGAAGGTGTTGTTGAACAAGCTGTGAGTCTGTTTACTTGAAATGGTCTTAATTAAAGTCGCCAGTTCTTAAATGTCCAAACCAACCTAGAAAGACTAAATTAGGTCAATCCAGACTTTAGAACACAAAGCTTTTATTACAGAAACAAGGGCCTAGACCACGTCGTCAAGTCACTACATCAGTCTTTCTAGTCCTTCCTTATTCTGTCTCTAACCTTTTTCCGTTCTAACTTTTTAATGTACTGTCGCGTCACTGAGGAAATACCCAACTAAACCAAATTTTTGCGCATCTTACTATTGAGTCATTATAGCACAGTGCAGGACAGGCCATTGTCCTGTTGGCTCTTATTTCTCACGGCTATGGCCAAATTTCGATTCACGGTGCCCCCGCTGCGGTGAAGAAGAGGAAACCGTGCCTCATATTCTGTTTGACTGCCCCAAACTTGCTGATCTCCGTCTCGACAGGTCTGGGAAACCAAAAATTCTCGACCTGTATGATGACATTTATGCACTACGCAAGACAGCTGGGTTTCTGTCCAGGGCTTTTGCAAGAGAGGATTTGAGCCTCTCAAGCCCTCACTCAAATGGAGTTTGATGATGATGATGATGATGATTGAGTCATTACAGTACGTAGGTCTTGCATTGGTAGATTTAGACGGAAACGTTTTCGTTCTATTCACAGAGTCGACACCTTCCCTGGGCGCCTAATGTCTGTTTCGGCGTCATGTGCATCGTCGTTCCCTTGCTCGTTGTGTTCCTACCCGAGACTCGTGGACTTGAACTGAGCCAGACGTTGGATGACATGGAGAAAGTGACCCAGAAAACAACGAAAACACAGCCACAATAGATTGCATGGAAAAATGAAAGCAGTTCATCCATTATTTACTTTTACCTTACCTTTACCTATCCCTTAGTCTTTTGGACCGTTGGGGCACCAGGCAAGATTTGTCGACCGTCTTTCTCCATTCCTCACTTTTTTTTGCCTTGTTCAGAACCTCTCTCAATGGCAGGCCTGTCCATTCTTTAATGTTGTCCTCCCATCGCTTTTTCTGTCTGCCTCTTCTTCTTTTCCCTGGCACTGTTCCCTGAAGAAAAGACCTTTCTTCAGGGAACATCCATTATATGGCATATTATTTACATAGACCTTTATGCTTGTTTCTTGTTGTAAATGTATGATGCCCAGAGAACATGTTGACAAAAAATGTTTTTTCTTTTTTACACTTATGGTTACAACGTTCTTGCCCGGTAAAAAATAAAGCAAACTTCCCCTCTCAGACCTTGCTTCATTTGTGTTATAGTCTACAGTAGAGTGTCCAGCGTGTAAGTAGGTCATGTCCATTGTGTGTGTGTTCATAGTACTTAATGTCTTGTGAGACGTGTTTTGTGCTCGTTCTCTGACTACTTGTATCTTGTTGAATAAAGGATGTTGGTATTTTAGGAGAGTTCTTGCATTACATCTATAAAGGGGAGTAGTGAATAATTTCTGCACAGTGTTTCCTTTCACTAAATCCAAGCTGAGATGTAATCACGTTCTATCTAAGCTCTATCAGTAAGAGCTTAACACAGAGTTAACAAACACTTCGCACGTCTTAGGTCTCGCCGTGTGCACAGCAATTTTTTTTTTTTCACTTGCGTTATTTTAATAAAACGTCTTTTTAATAAGAATATTTTTTGTTGTATCCAATAAAAGGGAAAAAAATCAGCAAAATTGATTCGTACGAAGGTGAACGGAGTTATCGCAGTTAGTTACATGAACGCGTGTCTCTGTGTGCACGAAGAAACGGTGACGCTATAACAGCTAGATCTACACCTAGGTATATAGTATGGAGCAGCAAATGAATAGTCAGGGCTCCTACTTCAGGCTATTTTTTTTGTCTTTTAAAATTTAATAAGTAATATGTATACATTTCAGGTAGATTCCTAATTGAGGCTTTTCTAGTTAGTAAAAAAAAAACAGCTAATAATTTAAAATAAATTAACAGTGAATAATTTTTTTTTTCATCCTCAATATGAAACCTAAGGATTCCATCGTAGAACTAGTCTTTTAACTAGTTCGCAGTAACAGCTAATATTATAACTAGAGTACCTTTTAGTTTATAACATTATTAATTACTAGATATCTATCTATAACATTCTAACCTACAATATTGCTAAGAAACTACGCTACCACATTCTAATTAACTACATCAAATCCATGACATTCTAATATACTGAAGTTTAATTCACTATAATTTCATCCACGGAATTCTTTATCTAATAAATTTTACTTAACTACATACTAATCTATTGATACACACACTCTAACCTACCATATCCTAATAAAATTCATTGAAATCCACTACAAACTAATGCACTACATTGTAATGAAACAATCTGTTACATTATGATCTACTACATATTAAACAATATTAATTAAATTTACTACCAACTTATCCAATACATTGAAATCAATTATATCGAAACTCCACCATGTTTAACTGTAGACTACGCTGTCATTTAAACGAGTTTATTTGTTACAAGTGCAATTATTGTTTGAGAAACAGGGAACATTTATAACTTTGTGATTTTGTTAGCGATAGTTTTACTTTGTTAGGATAGCTTTCTTTCTTAGGATAGTTTCCCTTGTTAGCGATTGTTTCCCTTGTTAGCGATTGTGTTTCCCTTGTTAGCGGTAGTTTCCCTTGTTAGCGATAGTTTCCCTTGTTAGCGGTAGTTTCCTTTGCCATCCTCTTATCCGTTTCGGCCAGTGTCTGAGCCAGTTCAACTCCTCGTGTTTCTGGAAGGAGTACCGTGGCTGCTGGTACCATCACACACATCACCCCGAATACAACATTAGGAACATACGGTACGTGCCTGCTCTGAAAGTGTATAGAAAAAGTTGTAGAGACAAAACAACGATAAAAGTTAAAACGTTAATGGCTTTGATTGAAAATGGAATAAAATTTGATTAGAAATATTGCCATAAAAATTTCTATATAGTACTATATCTTCAACATTCTTAGTATGTACTGACCACTGTTCGAGAATACGGGGCCACGAGGGACCCTGAATAGTTAAAAATAGATGTCATTCCATATCCTGTACTTCTGAAAGGAACAAATACACATTCAATTGTTTGATATATTTACAAATCAGGACTGTGTTATTTAAATTTTATCAAAGCGAACTCGTGTGACGTTTGAGTATTTGTGTCACCAGATCCAAGTCTAGAATCACTACCGACACGCATAGAGGCTGAGACACACATAGGCAGAGACATACACAGACTGAGACACACATAGGCAGAGACATACACAGACTGAGACACACATAGGCAGAGACATACACAGACAGAGACACACATAGGCAGAGACATACACAGACTGAGACACACATAGGCAGAGACATACACAGACTAAGACACACATAGGCAGAGACACACATAGGTCTACATGATCAATTCACACTGACGAAAACTCCCCACAGGTCAATGTCGTTGTCCAGAGCTGTGTATATTCTCTTCAGTGGTTCTACTATGATCAAGTATGCTGCTTCAGTGCTATGTTCTAGAAGGTCATACAACGGAATAAGGGACGAGGGCCATAACCCACAAACTAGAAAACAACAAAACTGTTTACTGGTTTAAAGCTTCAATTGTTCTGTTCTGTTTCTCTATCCACCTGTACAGCTTGCCCAGCTTGTATATACAAAATTATAAGTGATACTCACCTAACAGACGTAGGGAACACTTCAGACACGTACAGAGTGACCGTTGAGTAACCAACGGATAAAGTCACTCTGCCAAGTAATGACAGGACCAACGAAAACCAATAATTTCCCGGGATTTTATCTGCGAACAAAAGAGGCAGAGAGAAATAAATAAATAAATAATAACATAACAAGAAATAGAATTTAAAAAAAGAATCTATCTATCGAGCAAAAGTAAAATAAGACTGCTAAATGTGGACACATCAGCTATTAGAATAGACTTGAATCTAATACAATATTACCATTTTGCTTTGCAAAGATAGTCTTGGATGTAAATTATTTAATTAGATGAATGTCGAAAGGTGTCTCTACAAAGGCTTACGCGTGTGCCTGTGTGTGTTTATAGGTACATTTATAAATCTTAAGAGTGTAAAGTATAAAGTAGCCATTGCTTACCAACGTTAAGCCAATAGCAGGACGTATAGCTGTTATGTGGTATATCTTTGACTTACCAGCTAGCGGTGTATTCAGTATGATGGTTGCTATCAGTAAACAAATTCCAGCAAGTAGGTGAAATATACTTATAATTTTTTTTCGATCAATTCTGTGGAAGAAAAGTTAAAAATGTCACATAAGTGTAAAAAATTTCCCTTTCAGACCATGTGATCTATAGGGCAAATGATCGAAAGGTCATCTATTTCTGTAATTCTGCCTTAGTTCAAGCGCTTATGATGCGCAACTACGCACTATTTATCGCTGGATATTAAAAAAAATTTTTAGAGTGACCAAAAAAAGACAACTGATTTCTTCCTAAATGAAAGGGAAACAAAAACGTCTTTGGTCGCTACGCCGGAAGTAACGAAAGGATCATCGTCAGTGGTTGATTGTAGACCTTCTAGATGTAGGTTATGTTTTCTCTTCTGAAGTAGATCTAGATCTAGTAAAATCTAGTTAGAGTTCTAGTCTGGGCAGCCCAAAAAGATGACCAACAGTGCCCGTGTTCTAGGAAGCTGTCTATTTAGAAAATGTAGAAATGTGTTTGTGCAAGTGCAAGACATTCATAGGGTTAGGGAAGACGTTCCTGGTATAAGTAGATGTAACAACCACAAGGGACTGTCCATTATGCTAAATACAAAACTTGTGTAACATTCTGTAAGGAGAAACACCAAAAAAATACAATATGTTATCTATTATGTTATCTACTATGTACCTATTGATTGAAAGACAGAAGATAACAGTAGCAGGAATGTCTGTGATAACTCCAAGAGCGAATCCCAGGTAAAAGTTATCAGTCAGACCTGGTGCAATCATCAGAAGACCATCGTAAGCAATGGCGTCTACAAACCTGGAAGAATGTTGTTAAGAAACAGCTGAAATTTGTTTAAGATTAACAATGACTTTCTTATGTAATATTTCCTCTAATGTAATAAATATTAAAGGTAAAGTCTACCTTTTTTTTAGGTGATCTCACATATACAAAATTAAACAATACAGTTAAATTACGAATTTAATTTGGTAAGTACTCATGATACATACCTACATATATTATACATTTTAAAACTGTTAAAAGAATTGAAAAGCTTATAATTATTTTCTACTAATGCACGGTTGTCTAGTGGTTAAGCGCTTGATTCCGAACTTGGGGTCCTAGGATCGAATTCCTGTGAAGACTGGGATTTTGCATTTCGGAATTTTTAGGACACTCCTGAGTTCACCCAGCTCTAAGGGTACCTTATTTAATTTGGGGAAAGTAAAGGCGGTTGGTCGTTGTGCTGGCCACATGACGCCCTGCTCGTTAACCGTTGGCCAAAGAACCACATGACCTTAACATCATCTGCTTTATAGGCTGCATGGTCTGAAGGGGATACTTTACTATTGATTAGATTAAACAAAAAAAGAACCAACAACACTAAACAAGAATACAAAGATATTTTCTGTGAAAACACAAACTCTAAATAGTCCCCGGAAATTGTCTACTTAACTCAGGGAGGTCAAAGGCAGCTTTCAATATTTTCAGCAAGAATATCAGAAGCTACGAATTAAAAAAATATCAACAATCACAGCCCTATCTCCGGTAATACAAAAAGACATGTGTACGTATAGAAAGTTGCGTCGGTATTATGTTGACGAAACTTTTCCCTTTGGTTCAATCTCGGAGTAGTTTTTTTTTTCACTTTTAAAACAAAAGTAAACATTTTATCTAAATGTAAGTAGCATATATAACAGAATACACCGAGCGGTAAAGCGCTTGACTCCGGGGTTCGAACCCTGGTGAAGACTGGGATTTTAAATTTCGGTATCTTCGGGCGCCCTGAGTCCACCCAGCTTTAATGGGTACCTGACATTTGTTGGGAAAAAGTAAAGGCGGTTGGTCGTTGTGCTGGCCACATGATACCCTCGTTAACCGTAAGCCGTAGAATCAGATGACCTTTACATCATCTGCTCTATAGACCACAATGTCTGAAAGGGGAACTTTACTCTTTTTTTACACTAAATATAGTAATACAATATTTTTGATAACTTTTTTGGAAACTATTCTAAACTTTGCATAAATAATGAGAATGTGTTCCTGTACTGTTGTATACACTGTAACAGGTTACGTTCTACATTTCTCTTATACCAAATAGTTTTAAAAATAGTGTATTTTATGACAAACTGCTTGGCATATTTACTTTAAAAAATTAAATGATTCGCTTTCAGAAAAAAAAAAGAAACGTAGCCGTTGCATCAGAATTCGAAATGTTTTAAATATCATGATGTGGGATTTTCGTTATTCTTTCTAGTTTCTGTGATCTAAACGGGACTGACGGACAGAGGGATGGACAGACAACACAAAACTAATAACGGCAATTTTTTTTTTGGGGGGGAGGGGTACGAAAAAAAATTAAAAGGCATTAAAATTAAGACGTGATGACAATGCAACTCTATTACTAACCAAATGAAAGACGATAAGCAGGTCAATTTTAAGAAATTTCTATTGGACAGAAACATCCTGAGACTTGTATCATTAGAACTGCCATTCATTGCAACTGAACTCTCCTGTGTATGAAAGCATGTTTGTATAACAGTATAATGTTAACTCTAATAAAACACAGTTAAGCTGAAACCCTCGGGGAACTAGTGAATAGAAGGTAAAAATGACTAAGTCAGTGAGGTCTAGTTGAGAATGAGGGAATGGATAGAAAAAACATGAAAACAAACAGAAAATGTCTTGTGAGCTATCACAGAAAGAAATGCACAGCTTCCTGGCAGCTATCACAGAAAGAAATGCACAGCTTCCTGGCAGCTACCACAGAAAGAAATGCACAGCTTCCTGGCAGCTACCACAGAAAGAAATGCACAGCTTCATGTGAGCTACCACAGAAAGAAATGCACAGCTTCCTATGAGCTATCACAGAAAGAAAAGTACAGCTTCCTATGAGCTATCACAGAAAGAAATGCACAGCTTCCTATGAGCTATCACAGAAAGAAAAGTACAGCTTCCTATGAGCTATCACAGAAAGAAATGCACAGCTTCCTATGAGCTATCACAGAAAGAAATGCACAGCTTCCTATGAGCTATCACGGAAAGAAAAGTACAGCTTCCTATGAGCTATCACAGAAAGAAATGCACAGCTTCCTATGAGCTATCACAGAAAGAAATGCACAGCTTCCTATTAGCTATCACAGAAAGAAATGCACAGCTTCCTATGAGCTATCACAGAAAGAAAAGTACAGCTTCCTATAAGCTATCACAGAAAGAAATGCACAGCTTCCTATGAGCTATCACAGAAAGAAAAGTACAGCTTCCTATGAGCTATCACGGAAAGAAAAGTACAGCTTCCTATGAGCTATCACAGAAAGAAATGCACAGCTTCCTATGAGCTATCACAGAAAGAAATGCACAGCTTCCTATGAGCTATCACAGAAAGAAATGCACAGCTTCCTATGAGCTATCACAGAAAGAAAAGTACAGCTTCCTATGAGCTATCACAGAAAGAAATGCACAGCTTCCTATGAGCTATCACAGAAAGAAAAGTACAGCTTCCTATGAGCTATCACGGAAAGAAAAGTACAGCTTCCTATGAGCTATCACAGAAAGAAATGCACAGCTTCCTATGAGCTATCAGAGAAAGAAATGCACAGCTTCCTATGAGCTATCACAGAAAGAAATGCACAGCTTCCTATGAGCTATCACAGAAAGAAAAGTACAGCTTCCTATGAGCTATCACAGAAAGAAAAGTACAGCTTCCTATGAGCTATCACGGAAAGAAACGCACAGCTTCATGTGAGCTATCACAGAAAGAAAAGTACAGCTTCCTATGAGCTATCACGGAAAGAAACGCACAGCTTCATGTGAGCTGCAATAGGGTCGACTACATTGCTAGAACGGGAGCATTTCTCTTCTCGCTTTTACTTTGTCAGCGCAAGACGCCATTTTTTCGAGTTAGTTGTTTTCCGAAATGTTACACCTAGAGTAAATTCAACAACGAAAAACTATTCCCCAAAACTTTTGACAAATATTTATGTTTTGAAAAGAATTACTAAATGGTAATGTATTTAATTGTTATGTAATACTAGCGTACCAATAGTACTATTAGAAAGAGAAAACAATTCTAAGTTAATCATATTCTTTTCTGAAAAAACGATACAGTCAAATGTCTAAGGCTTCATTTTCTAAACAATGACAATCGTTAATTATAGAAAAAGAGAACTTCAGTCATTGATCAAAGTGTTTGACAGATTGAACTAGGAGCACGAGTAAGACGTAATTAGTTGTTTTTTTTTTACAGTAACGTCTGTATTTCATAAGATAACATAAGAGAAATAAATATAAAAAGTTATTGCAGAATTTATTTTTTTTTTCAAAAGAAAGTTGCATTGAAAATAATTTTCTTGGTTGGGTTACAGCAGCTGCAACATTTTTGTATGAAACAAACATTTCAGCTTTTTTAAAAAAAACATCTTAAATAACTGGATTGTTCAGATGCAAGCGAAGTGTATTGACCTTGATAGCTCAAACAAAGAGTTATTGACCGAGAACAAAGCTACGAATGAAGCATAACTAATAATATATAAGCCGAATAATAATCTTATACGAATTACACAAACAAACAACCAACATGTGTTTTGTGTATACGTTGGTGCAGCATTTTAGAATATATTCATGTTGCGTCTAATCAAGCTAGGGCCCGAGGGATATTGACCCAAGAGCAGAAAGTTTTGGTACAGTCCATTAGGAACGGCATTTTTTGGTATAGCGAAGCCTCTTTTTTTTTCTCCATCTTCAAAGTAAGAGAGCATTAAATCTTATTTGTGTATGATGGTACATTTACTCACTTTATTTAAGCTTTGACTGCCGTTTGAAATGTTTACATCCTCTAGAACGATTTTGTCTTTCTCTAGCAAATTTAAGGCTTTCTGTGAGTCGACTTGATTGATTCTGGCCATTTTCTTAATGAGAAACTCAGCCTCTTTGTAGCGCTTCATTTCCAGAAGCCATCGCAGCGATTCGTCCACAATCCTTTCATTGTAGAAAAAAGTGAAGAGTTTATTATCAACAGTTGCCGCTAAAAGTCTCTAAAACGGTTTACATTTCATGAGGTCATATTACATAAACTAATCTAATTTTTGAAACGCTTTTAATAAAGACAATTTCCACATGGATAATAAAGATTATTATAATTATATCAGTTTACTTGATTACTATTTAAACAGGAATTGAAAAAAAAAATCACGCTTTTTTGTGTCCCTGTAATAATAAATTAACGGGTGTCGAGCCCCCCCCCCCCCCCGAAGGGCTTTTCAATTAAAAAAACAACGAAATATTTGGCAGGCTCTGCACTGTGTTGCTTTTTGCCGTGACTAATTTTGAAATGTGTCAGTGATTCCATATATTGATAATGAGAAAATTTGTGTTATTATTAAAATACTCCATAAAATACACATTTTAAACTGCACCTGAAGCCATTCACTCATATCTAAATTGAATTCTAAACCCTGTTTTAAACGTACAGTTTTAAATTTTAAATTAAAAAAAAAATCATTGTGTTCATTTCCTATCAATTACATTTCAGTCCCCCAAAAAAGTAGAATTTACAAGACTTTACGGTAAAACTTTACGGTCTTTACCACCAAATGAAAACTGTGTAGCTTCCAATCAGTGAGAGAATCAGCTGTGTATAAGTCCAACTGAGATCTCTGGTCAGATGGGTGATAAGGCAGAGCAGCAGCAGAGAGAAGGACCACACAAAGGCAGAAGTTTGCTCAACCAGGGCTCTGTGTTTTGTCGGCATCATTTCTACATTTAGATTATACGCCATCTGGAAGGATGTCTGGAATTAGGTGGATACAAAATGTGCAAGATTGAATGGTTGTAACAATAAACAGAAATTAAAATATAAAAAAAATATGTAATATATAATGTAGAGTGCGAGGTGAATGTATTTCATAAATATCAAAACAGTTTGACCGATCTTAGGATATGTCAAGATGATCTATTATAGGAGAGTTTACTAGATGTAGGTAAATAAGGCATCTTGACTTTATAAATGCATCGGTTACATATACACCATTTATAATATATATATATATATATATATATATATATATATATATATATATATATATAAAGTTAAGTTTGCCTTTCAGACCATGCGATCTATAGGGCAGACGATGTTAAAGTTATCTGTTTCTTTGGCCAACTGTTAACGAGAAGGTTGTCATGTGGCCAGCACAACGACCAACCACCTTTACTTTCCACAACTAAAGTCAGGTATGCCTACCCATTTGAGTTGGGTGGACTCTGGGCGCCCTAAACATCCCGAAATTCAAATTCCAAGTCTTCACCGATATTTGAACCCAGGACCTCAAGTTTGGAAGCCAAGTGCTTAACTACTTAGACACCGCGCCCCCCATATATACATTTATAATATAGTGTTTATAGTGATTATATTTGTAATTAATAATTTGTAATATAAGAAAAAAAAAAAACAGAACAAAAAAAAACACGAAACAATGAGGATAAAAATTTAGCTAGTAAGGATTGAAATGTGTTCACGTGTGTATTCATATTTATAGTAAACGTGAAGTAACAACAACTAAACGCAGCTGATTTCAATGGTAGAAATTTTAATAGTTGACTATTGGCCTGATCCCAAAACTGTAAGTTTAAAAGTAACAAATAAAAAGAAATGTAAACAAAAAACGACTCAACTGCCATGAATGCTCCACAGAGAAATCGTAAGAACATGTAGACAATAAAATTAGGCGGGAATGAAGACACCACGGAACTTAGCAACTGAAGCACACCGGTAAGGACGAACACTTTTTTACGACCATATCTGTGGAATAGGAGAGCTTATAACTTATTTGTTATGCGTTAAATAAGATAAGATAACTTAACACAAGAAAAAAAAGAGAAGTGGGTAAATCTAATTAAGCAAACTCATTAACACACACACACACAATTTGAAACGAACAAATATACATATATTTATAAATTATTTTGTGAACTGTATGTTTATGAGCTTTGGAATTCCCAGGGGTGAAGTGTGCGTAGACCCAGACAAATTGCATTTTTCGGTGTCAGAAAGAAACAAAAGAAAGCGTCTTCTATGTTTGAGATTGAAAGTCATAGATATACAAGAGAACTAACTCTGTTCTAACCTGTCAGATAGGGGAGCAAAAAACAAAGATCCGAACATCTGACCTCCAGCGTAGACACTTTGAGTGGCATCAGAAAGGGATTCACTTTCACAGACCAAGTCCCACTGTTTTATAACGAGAAAAGTGTATGTTTATATAAAGCATGACAATATAACTTAAGTAACAAATGTTCAGTAGATATAATACATAATTTAATTTTAATTGTAGTTCATATTTGTTGGTTACAGTGTTAAATGCCTGGTAGTATAAATGGGGCACAATGAGGTTAAACAATTTATTGGACATTTTCATGCTAAAAATCAGTCAATCTCCCCTTTGTTTATATATTACTTTGATTGCTGCCCCCGAAAGGGGAAAGGCCACTTTCTGGTTTTCTATGGTCTACCTGTCCGTCTAACTGTCGTGTTAAAAAAAAAATAAAACAAATTCAGATATTGAAAATCTAATTTCATGATATATTGCGACTTGTGAAATACTGGTGCAAAGGTTACTTTTATCTACTAAAACTGGACCTTTTTGCTATTTAAATTTAATATGTAAGCAGTTTTTTTTCATGAAAGTATATCATACAATAAAGAGAAGTAACTTTTTTTTTTTTCTAATTACATGTAAACGATTATGTTACTCCACCATAAAATGTTACAAAAATATTTCTACAACTTATTGTTTTCTTTTATTAAAAGTGTAACCACACAAAGAAGTATGTTCCAAAAATTAATAATAATATTATGCATGTATATTGGTTTAAGGTTAAAAAAAACAAGTGGTGTCTAGTGTAATTTCTTGAACAGATATATACTGGTCATTAACATTAATTTGTAGGGCTTCTTCCATAGGCCTTGAATGAGAGATTAGCTCTTCAAGAGACATTTAGGATTTGGCACAATGAACCATATTTTCGTATTCACAAAGGCTGCAGGATACATCTCTGAAACCGAACAAAAATCCGCTGCAGAGGAGAGACGCTGACGGCAAAAAGAAATCTTAATCGACCATCGGCGGAAAATGGCTATGCTTGCTCTGGTTGGGGCAAAATATATAGGTCACAACTGGTGCTGCGTAGCCACGAGAAACACTGCATTCCTCATTAATCTTCGGACTTGAAGACAAGCCTAATGAGAAACAGCATTAATATATCTGACCCCCATATCAAGACAATCATATCTGCAACACTTTCGACTCTTTTGTTGCGTATGTAAGGAGCTAGGGCTGTGGTTGTTGCTAGTTTGCAAATAATAAATTCTGATATGCGTGCAGAAAATGTTAAAACTTGACTTTCACAAGCCTGGTCCACCAAAGGGGCCGATCTTGAGTTTCACTTTCACTCTTGTACTCTCTTTATCATATTATCACTCTTTGACTCACTGTCTCTTACTTCCGCGTAATACTATACTCTTCATCTCGCTATTATATATTCTCTCTATCTTTCTTTTCAAAACTATATGTTGATACCAGAATAGATATTTAACAACGCCAGTATGGCAGAGGGAACAAAGAGAATAGATATTAAACAACGCCAGTATGGCAGAAGGAACAAAGAGAATAGATATTTAACAACGCCAGTATGGCAGAGGGAACAAAGAGAATAGATATTTAACAACGCCAGTATGGCAGAAGGAACAAAGAGAATAGATATTTAACAACGCCAGTATGGCAGAGGGAACACAGAGAATAGATATTTAACAACGCCAGTATGGCAGAAGGAACAAAGAGAATAGATATTTAACAACGCCAGTATGGCAGAGGGAACACAGAGAATAGATATTTAACAACGCCAGTATGGCAGAGGGAACAAAGAGAATAGATATTTAACAACGCCAGTATGGCAGAGGGAACACAGAGAATAGATATTTAACAACGCCAGTATGGCAGAAGGAACACAGAGAATAGATATTTAACAACGCCAGTATGGCAGAAGGAACAAAGAGAATAGATATTTAACAACGCCAGTATGGCAGAGGGAACAAAGAGAATAGATATTTAACAACGCCAGTATGGCAGAAGGAACAAAGAGAATAGATATTTAACAACGCCAGTATGGCAGAGGGAACAAAGAGAATAGATATTTAACAACGCCAGTATGGCAGAAGGAACAAAGAGAATAGATATTTAACAACGCCAGTATGGCAGAAGGAACAAAGAGAATAGATATTTAACAACGCCAGTATGGCAGAGGGAACACAGAGAATAGATATTTAACAACGCCAGTATGGCAGAAGGAACACAGAGAATAGATATTTAACAACGCCAGTATGGCAGAAGGAACACAGAGAATAGATATTTAACAACGCCAGTATGGCAGAGGGAACACAGAGAATAGATATTTAACAACGCCAGTATGGCAGAAGGAACACAGAGAATAGATATTTAACAACGCCAGTATGGCAGAGGGAACACAGAGAATAGATATTTAACAACGCCAGTATGGTAGAGGGAACAAAGAGAATAGATATTTAACAACGCCAGTATGGCAGAGGGAACAAAGAGAATAGATATTTGACAACACCAGTATGGTAGAGGGAACAAAGAGAATAGATATTTAACAACGCCAGTATGGCAGAGGGAACACAGAGAATAGATATTTGACAATGCCAGTATGGTAGAGGGAACAAAGAGAATAGACATTTGACAATGCCAGTATGGCAGAGGGAACACAGAGAATAGACATTTGACAATGCCAGTATGGCAGAGGGAACAAAGAGAATAGACATTTGACAACGTCAGTATGGCCGTGAGAGCCAAGAACGAGAAAATGTGTTTATTTTTATATTTGAGAAAAGAGCTTCTGAAATCACAACAAATTTCCAATAAGTATCAATAGAGCCTTCTAGTCTTAGTTTTAAAATGACTCGTAGCATGCTAGGCATTGTTACAGGTGGTTGTCTTGTAGCACCAAACTGCTGGTAGACAACTAAACCGTTTTAAGGGTAATTTATCTTAACTAATAAACCTTTTAATAACTTGAATAACTGCCTTTTGTGAACAAAAACTAAATAGAACTGAAATTGAAATGAGATGAAATAACTGTAAAGACTTTTAATAATATTCTTAACAAAATTAAACTCACTACAATAACACAACATTTCAGTCTTAGGTTCTGGAGTCGACTCCCCTAAATAAGACCAAGTGACGAAAATACCACCTATGTTGCATCTTTCACAACCAATCGCTTACCTCTTTTCATCATCACCATAGAAACACACACACACACACACTCCATAACACTTGGGACACAATTTTTACCTGTGTAACAAATGTTGACTTTGTTTCCCCTGTATAAATGTAGTTGGCATGACAGGACTGACTGAAGATTGTATCAGTTCCGTTTGTGACATCGATGCTGCATTCTCCAAAAGAGACATTAAAATAGGTGCCACCACTAGCTGACATGACATCATATGTCACATTAGATACAGTGACATTGAGACTTTGAGGAGGCTGGCATTGGTGTGTAACAGTTTTACCTGTGTGTTATTTGTCAGTATTTGAATAAAATGATTTTATTTAGATTATTTACTCCAAAATCTAGGTTTAAATAAGATTCCGCTAAAGTGAATGCATATCTATTTCTAATCAAGAAGAGTGTGGATTAAAATCTCTTATATACATTAGACTAGATTAGTCTTCTCAACTGTTATGACCTAGATCTTAGTTCAATCTGCAAGAATGATTCCCGTTTAAAAAATGTAGACTTGATTAAATCTGAGGTATACACAAATTTTTTTTAGGTTTCACTAATTGTAAATTTATTTTGCGGCGATGTGTGAATCTCGCAAAACAACTTTTAAAAACTGAATTAAAAAAACAAGGTTACAAAACTGTTTGTGTTGAAACACAAACTCAAAATCGACCCCCGAAGTGGTCCACCTAGAGTCTTCATCAGGATTCGAACACGGGACTTCCGATTCCAAGTGCTTTACCCCTCAGCCACAGCATCTCTCTATATTTATTTAGCGTACACTTATATTTTTTAAAATAATAATTATTAACCTTATCCATACATTCAAAATTAATAACATGTTACATGTAATAAAGAGAAACTAAAGATATTTATTCTTCTAACAAAATTAGATAAATTCGAGACACGAAAAAAATTCTTGACCTAGGCCTACTTTAGCTAGTGAGCCAGCTACAGTTGTGTACAAATGACATGACAAGACTTTCCCTCCGGAAATAAAAATTAATATCTCCATTGTCATTAGTCATACAAAGTAGACCTAGATCTAGCTAGATCTAGACCTAGTTCTAGATCTAAATCTAGATCTAGAACAATATATAGAATCTTCATATAGAATCACACTAATCGTATGAATTCACTAATTTAATATTTAAATTACTAGACCAAGGCCAATGTTCGGGGGCCGCTAAAAAAACAACACTTAAAAAAGACATTTTTTTCTTTAAGCTATTGTTTTCAAATTACCAAAATCGACACACTTAGGCCTAAAAAAAATCTTTTTTTTATTGTCACCAAACTCTACACGTCACGTGACCTAGATGTCGTTTTTACAAAGCTATTTTAACTTCTTCTTTCTGCCTGGGTAGAATGTAGTACACGTACACTTCTGTCATAGTTTCCATTCTCTTTGTTTCTAGTCCTCAGACATTTGTTTTTCGGCAATAAATAGATGGTTTATCTATTCAATAAAATGTAAAGCTCATTTAAAACAGACTTTCAGACAGTTAATTACATTTATAACCACATACTTATTTGCTAATATTCTAGCGCATAACTTTAGTTAGTAGCAAGTGTAAGAAACAAAAGCCACGACTTATTTGATGTTCACAACCATTCAGACCTCTGCGAACGACATTTCGTGTAAAGAGGGGTATTGGACTGTGGAAGGTTATTACCCCTTTAAAATATCGATCGCAAGCTGGAAGAAATGGAAGATTTTGTAACATGAAACACAGCACACCTCCTTAATCTTTCGACTCGAAGACCAAAATTAAAGTCGCGCTAAACAAAGATAATTAATACAAATGTTTCCAATCACACACATTTATTATTGATAGCCTGGAGCTAAACAAAAAATTAATTACATGGTAGATTAAAAATACTTGTACCTAATTGTCATTACATTCTAATGTAATACCAAAAAGGAAATGTCACCATATCGTGTAAAAATAAAAACAAATCTAAATTTCTGCACACTTATGTGTCACTCTATCTGCAGTAAATGTCATCCCAATGAAAGTTGAACATGCCTAAATGTAAGCCTACCTAGATACAATCACATCATTTCAGATCTAAATTTCACTATTTCTTATTAATGTCAAGTCCAGATGTCACTACATCTAAAGAAAATGTCATCCTAAATTGCTTATATCATGTCATCATTGTTTTCATAACTAAATATCACATAGCTAAATCTTCCCAAACCATAATTATCGTTAACAAGTCTAAATGGCATCACACTTAAATGTTTGAATATCTAAATGTCATGAACACTATGACAATTTAATGTCACTAAAATGTCATCATGCAATATCTAAATGCTCACATACCTAAATGTCACTATACCTAAATGTCATCAACGTCATCGTACCTTATTATCACTTAGCGAAATGCCACCTTAGCAAATGTAAATTTCAACATGTCTAAATGTCGTCAAACTTAAATGTCACCATAATGTAATGTCAACATACCAGTAAAGACCACCGACTCCGCGTGTATCGCCAAAGTTATAGTCGACAGAAGAAGCACCCCACAACGTAACACTTGATAAGATCCTCTCCAGTTGAGAGAAGTGAATATGTCATCAACAATAGCACCTTCATCCAGTTCTGTAACAGTTTCTTCGTCAATTTTTACAATAGCACCTTCATCCAGTTCTGTAACAGTTTCTTCATCCATTTTTACAATAGCACCTTCATCCAGTTCTGTAACAGTTTCTTCATCCATTTTTACAATAGCACCTTCATCCAGTTCTGTAACAGTTTCTTCATCCATTTTTATAATAGCACCTTCATCGCGTTCTGTAACAGCTACTTCATCCATTTTTATAATAGCACCTTCATCCAGTTCTGTAACAGCTACTTCATCCATTTTTATAATAGCACCTTCATCCATTTTTATATTAACCTCTTCATAAATATTTATTATTCCATATTTACCAATTTCTGCTACTGTATCTTTATTCCTTTATACGTTATACATTTTCCTTTTAAACTGAATAATTTGTTCATAAAGTAATAGACTATTGTATCTATCACATTTTTACGAAAACGTCTAGAAACACTCGATGCCTCTAGAAAGAACTAGGGCAGTTCTCACAAACCAGAAGAACATTTGTAACTGATAACGTAGGGCTAACATCTTGAGTAGCATCATACTAGTCTTTACACTATCCTGCAGATGTTATATCGATATAGATATAAATTAAACAGATCAACTGTTTGAATCTAGTACTCTTGTCAGAGGCGTGCATGACAATATTAGGACGTCTCAAAAAGTGACAAAACTCTAAAGTTTTTTTTCTGTTGCATTTATATTTGTTGACTTGACTTATAACAATCAAAATGCTAACAGTCCTTTAAAAAAAAACAAAGCTTATCTAAGGGGAAGAGCCCCGCAATTACAAATATACAAATATCTCAATAATGTAGAAATTATTTCCCTTATTCGAAGAAAAATTCTTATCAATATTCAATTGATTAACTTGTACATTCTTTAATCGATTCATGTTTTTATAGGCACAATAAATAACTGTTTCACACGTCAACTTGATTTGAGAATGGGTGTGGGAGAAATAATTTATTCAATTATCTAAGGGGACGAAACCATTAATATTAAACCGTATCTGTTAATACTGAAGGATGAATTTCCCTTGTAGGTTTCAAAGAAAATATTTTTTTAATTTTTTTTACCAGTAACTAATTGACTAATTTGTTAATTTTGTTTACTGATTCATGTCTTGTTCATGTCTTGTCTCTGCCAATTGTTCAAAGTTTCAAAGTTTTATCACTTATTTTTCTTATCTATGTATTATCTTATCTTATACATCACAGACGTTAGTTCAAAAGAGAAGATAGTTACGTCCTACACATTTCATGTGTCAATCTACTAATGTACGCAAGACTCCCTTTGTCTCTGGTTTTCCAGATTTCTTCCTCCACAATTAATTAGAGACGCATTTATTACGATGTTTGTGGTATTGTATTTTCTAGTTCAATAGTTGAACCTTTAGCAGTCAAACCATTGTCGTCAAACTGAGTCTCTCCTTTTTGTTACAAAGCTTTTATCAGCTCACTCTGTCTGTCCGTCTGTTTATCAATCTGTCTGTCTGGTACAAAGTTTGATCATGTTTTTTTCTTCCATTTCCCATTCTGGGATCAAATTAAAATTTTGCTTTATTAGTTTTATATAGAAATAAGGTGAATAAATGCTATGTAATGAGAGATGTTCATATATGCATTTGTTTAAACCATTTAAACCTTTATAAGATTTTGATACGTTTTTTTTCCCACTTCCCATTCTAGGATTAAGTTGAATTTCGCTTAATTATTCATAGTCCATGAGAATACAAGAATCAATCTAAAATTAAACTATTAGTTAATCTTTAAGTAGTTAAACATTCATTTTCTTTTATATAGCAGAAAGGGACATAAACACTTAAAACTTCAGATACATGTTGGTAATTAGAGGTTCTTTTCTTTCAATAAGCTTTGTCTTTAAAATTATTTTTTTTTTTTTTTTTTATTTCATCTCTACTTTCTGTCCGTTACTGTCTAAGAACTAAAGAATGGGAATGAATAAGAAATCGGAGCTTCCCGAATCGTTTGAAGCTGTTTTAGCGGTTCATATCCTAGACCTAGACGAATAACAGACGAATCTTGGTCTACTATTTGTTAGTAATACTGTAGTGTTCGAGTAGTGCGGCCGCACTGGTCTAGAATCATGAAGGGGTGACATCAAGCTATTAAAAGTTTAAAAAAGAATAATTACACATCTCTGTTGTGGCGTGTTGACCATAATGTGGACGAGATTGTATCTTGATGATGCTTGACTTGACGTTATTTAACTTGACTGATAATGTAACCTCGCGATGAAATATTAAATACGAATCAACAAACACACACAGACATAGTAACACCATCAAGTATAAAAGATGATAAATATTTAAGCCAAGAATTCAGGGAATCTGTCCAAAGTTCCTGTTACTGGAATAAAGTTTAAAAAAACAACACTCTGAATAACAAGTCTATTTCCAAGTCTTTCACATAACTGTCTTTTTATTTGCGGACGCTCTTTGGTATAAATAAATGAAAACCTTGTAACGTGTATGTTTTATAATAAGCAAATTCCCATCTTTCATCTGGAAACACTTTCAAAGAAGCATAATTAAAAAAAAAAAATTCTATTTATACAGAGCTGGACACTGTACCAAAAGTGGCCTTTGATTTAAATCCTTTTTTTGTAGACCATTCCATTTTTAAATTTCATGTTCACACCGTTGTTGTATCCCTCAAGTACAGCTATAAACGATGCACTATGAACAATTTCGGATATAAGTGCATTCAGAAATCTGAGACCTTGGTTCTTTGTGATAAACATTACAAACTGATCTTACTTCTGACTACTCCCTTATGCAACTCAGCGCCGAATATTTTTCTTGAGTTTCATACAAAGTAAATAAATAATCTACTGTTTAAGACAGTCAGTAAAATCATACTGTTGTCCATTATGAACAGCATCCATGCCACAGCAAAAGGTGCCAGTTCCGATGTGTTGGACATGTAGTCCGCATGCCAAACGACTTGTGTACGGGGTGCTGTGTGCAGGAAAGCGGTGCACAAGCACAAGCGATGCAAAGACACCCTTAGGAGCTCCCTTCAGGAGTGCGAAATTGACATTCACTGCTGTGAAACACTAGCTCTGGATAGCTCCTCATGGCGTGAAGCCGTTGAGTGTCGGAGTTTCAAGTAACGAAGCAAGGAGAGTGGCCAGCATGAAAGTACGCAGAGCCAACAAAGAATTAAAAGTAAAAGCCCCAGGCTTATGTGCAGTAGACCCAACTTACCCA
Organism: Biomphalaria glabrata; assembly: GCF_947242115.1. Lineage (NCBI taxonomy): Eukaryota > Metazoa > Mollusca > Gastropoda > Planorbidae > Biomphalaria > Biomphalaria glabrata. Next base: position 34,995,412 of record NC_074718.1, on the reverse strand, counting down.
TGCCAAGTGTGTGGCCAGCTTTGAAAGCAAGGATTGGAATTGACATTCATCTTCGACTTCATAGGAAATAAACAATAATTCACTTTTTCCCTCTTGCATCGATGAAAATTATAAGTTCACTGTTTCTGGTTTCCTATACTATAAAAACACTTAGTATGAAGAAGTCATCTGTTTCTGTGGCAAAATGCGTATGAGAATCTCATGTGGTCAGCACAACGACCAACTGCTTTTAATTTTTCCCAACCCATTAAAGTTGGGTGGACTGAGGGGGAGGGGAACTAACTAAAGCACGAAATTCAAAGCCATAATCTTCATCGAAATTGGAACCCCAGACCACTCAGTTCAGAAACAAAGCAATGTACCACTCTGCCACCAAGTCCTGTAGACTTACAATGTGTTATAACTGTCTTCACCCAAGCAAAACTAAAAGTTTTAAGGAATTCAATAGGAAGTGGCCTATGCCAGTAAGAATAAATGCTTTCTTTGTATCTTTCCAGTTAAGCCTGTTCTAGATGTCCGCCTTTTCACCTCATACCAAGCTCTCAAATCGTATAAATAGCTCGAACAGCTCTCTTTACACATTTATGTTTTCAATAGCTTAGCAACCTGTTCGCCCCAGTAAACTCGATATGTAACCCAGAATGAAATGACATAAATTGTTTTCCTCTAGGAGTTTTCTTTCACTGATCACACACACACACACAACACACGTGTTATAAGGTAAATATAGGTTGGTGTTATTGCTGATATACGATCTATTAGGACTATATAATACGCTCATGTGTATTGTAATATGTTTTCTGATGATGTGTTTACGCTAATAATGTATTTATTGTTATTCACATTTCAAAGGATTGTGACTTCGTTGAGAGTTATGTTTCTTTGTATATGAATACGTAATTGTACTTTGCCTGTAAATCACATGACAGGAAAGACTCAAATGCAGGTGGTATATTAGCAGTAGTAAGCGCCTTGGCTGGCTTGGAGACACCGAGAACCAAAGGGCCGAGTCCCACAGTGCATATTGGTTGGTGATCTAATGTAGGGCGGCTATGCTGCTGGCCGTCCACGCTTTAGATACACTGGTCAAGATGATGTAAGTGTGGAATGAAAACTTCAAGATCGACACCAAAAGATGGGAGAAAAAATCTCAGGAAAGATCCACTTGAAGTGCAGGTATAAACGAGGGGCACTAGACTGATGATGATGATGAACAAACCAGGAGTAGGAATAAATAACTAACGCTGCAGCCGCTTATGATTTTAAATGCTCACTTTGTGACCGTGAATGTGTGTCGCGAGAATTAGACTCTACCAACACGAGAATTATCCTCTACCAACACGAGAATAAACCTCTGTCAACACGAGAATAAACCTGTCAACACGAGAATAAACCTCTGTCAACACGAGAATAAACCTCTACCAACACGAGAATAAACCTCTGTCAACACGAGAATAAACCTCTGTCAACACGAAAGTAAACCTCTACCAACACGAGAATAAACCTCTGTCAACACGAGAGTAAACCTCTACCAACACGAGAATAAACCTCTGTCAACACGAGAAGTGGCAAGAGAAAAAGATCTTTTCTGGAGACAAATTATTCCACAGAATAAGAATAGAATTGAGTCATTTCGGAGGCTTGCTGTGATATGGCGAACCTCATTCATAGTGTACTCGTGCTGCTGTCACGATGTTAAGTCAAGCACTATCTTTGTACCAACATGATCATTGCAACATAGACAATGAGCTGAGACTGGGATTTACAAAATATTCACGAATATATTCACCACTTTAATAACTTTCTAAACTGAGAGTTGTGGTCATATAGAAATCAAACTGTAGAAAGATACCAATAGTCAACGTGTTGTCATTTACATGTCATTTTATGAAAACTGCAGAGATAAATCAATTGAATATTTCAATATCATTGCCTCTATTTCTTTACATGATAGATTGAATTTCAGAGAATATTTTTTTTTAATTTTATATCCTCACCCTACTAAGGTTACTAAATTGTTTTATTTTAATACACAATTTGAAAGGAACATGAATACTAATGATATGGAAATCAAATGAACATAACCTCCTAATCAGTGATTTCCAATGACAGGCGCTTCAAATACAAATGGAGAAGTTGGATGTTTTAGAGGAGATATGGATTTCCCTCAAGTGGAACGGGCTGTATCAAAAGACACGATTCGTTGTGTTACTTCTGCCTGTGGTGGCGTTGGTTGTACAAAACTACTCAGTGGTCTTTATAGGTAAGAACTTTTCATTGACATTTTAGGCTTCTATGTTTGAAATAGTTAAAACATTTTATATGATATATACTATATTGCAACGAAATTTACAAGAAACATAGCAATTCTATTAGCCATACTAAACAGGAGCTATGTGTACAATTGTTGTCACAGGACGAATCAACCATAATAAGAAATATTAAATAGAAGCTAATTGTTAACATGTTTGTCACAAGACAACTCCACCAAAGAAATGCTAAAAAGGTGTCAACGTTTAAATTTTCGTTGCAAGACAAATCCAATAAGCCTGAAAAAGCCATAAGGTGACAATTTTAATTTGAGATATTTTGGTAACTTTTCATTTATTGTTACACTTAGATATTTTGAATTTTTAGACTGTGTATTGGTTTACCTTGAAAAAAAATGAGTATTTCTTTTTGTTGTTTTTTTTTCTTATCAGGAAATCCTGAATCCAAAATCAATGAATATTTTAAAGTTCAGATAAATAGCTCTATAATTTCTGAACATTAACACAATAAAAACACAATCAAAATTTCAAGTAGGGTCTCTACTTTTATTTTTCATTTATGTGAATCATGCTCATATAGAACAGACATACGTGATGTATAGATGAGACTATAAAATACTAAAAAAAATAATTTTCTTTACAAAAAAAAATTAAATAAAGTCCCTCCACGACTTAGTGCACAGAACAATGAATCCATACTGCTTCCTAAAGCATGCCATCTGAAGCATGTTTTCTGAAGCATGTCATCTGAAGCATGTCATCTGAAGCATGTCATCTGAAGCATGCCATCTGAAGCATGTCACTGTCAATGCGGCAATTAAACGCTCGTTTTTTTTTGTTCTGTTGACTTTATGTCATCATGACATTGACCCAGTATGTCTTCACACAGAGCACAATTTTGTAATTGAGCTTGTGCCAAGTCCCTCCGTCTGTCTGGGCAAAATGTTTGACACGTTATTTATCTCCCTTTCTATTCTAGAATCAAGTTGAAACGTTGCAGATATATTCAGTGTCGATTACAAGACAGGAATCAATCAAAATTAACCAATTAGTACATCAATTAGTCCTAATTAAATAATGTTGTTTAATATGTAAAATATAGTGTTATGACCCTACATTTCCCACTGTCATTGGGTGTGAGACTGTGCACCATGAGACACAGGACAGAGACACGCTAAAAAGAGAGAGGAAGTCCAAGATGGTCTATAATTAGATCTAGGATGTGAACAAGAATCAAGTGTTGTTATTACTGAGGACTCTAGTTGAATATTTGTTCTCGCACTTCTATTGTTCTATTATTAAACTAATGTTCTTATCTACTCCTTTCGTTGAGGTTCTTTGGGCTCGCTGTTGGCTAAGTTACAGCATGACTAAATTGGCGTCGGCGACCGGTGACAATAATCACAATAAAATGTAGAGGGTTGGGTCATTCGTTAAAATTTTAAACTAGCAATATACTAATAAAGCCTTCTATTTTTATAAGAACACGTTGGCCTCCAATCATAGAGGCTCGAGAACTAGTTAGGACTCATGTGGAAGGTATATGACGAAATTGAAATATGGAGATATGGAGACATGTGGAAGGTATATGACGAAACTGAAATATGGAGATATGGAGACATGTGGAAGGTATATGACGAAACTGAAATATGGAGATATGGAGACATGTGGAAGGTATATGACGAAATTGAAATATGGAGATATGGAGACATGTGGAAGGTATATGACGAAACTGAAATATGGAGATATGGAGACATGTGGAAGGTATATGACGAAATTGAAATATGGAGATATGGAGACATGTGGAAGGTATATGACGAAACTGAAATATGGAGATATGGAGACATGTGGAAGGTATATGACGAAACTGAAATATGGAGATATGGAGAAATGTGGAAGGTATATGACGAAACTGAAATATGGAGATATGGAGACATGTGGAAGGTATATGACGAAACTGAAATATGGAGACATGTGGAAGGTATATGACCAAAATACCTTAAAACCTTAGTTATAAATTTTCAAAGCATTAGGAACAAAACAGCAGACTTAGAAATTTTATTAGAATGTGAGAAACCAGACATAATTGCAGGAACAGAAACTTGGCTGCATCCTGAAATTTATAATGCAGAAATTTTCAATAGTAATTATGAAATTTTTAGAAAAGATAGGGCTGATAATCATGGAGGAGTTCTTTTAGCAATAAAAAACACTCTTATAGCAGAAGAAATTACCTTACCTAACTCAAAAAATGTAGAATCAACATTTTGTAAAATTAATACCACCTCAACATCCCTAATAATAGGCAGCATTTACAGACCACCAAATTCTAGTTTAGAATACATGCAGGAACTATGTAATCAGATTACTACACTTAAAGAGACAAATAAAAATGCAGTTTTTTGGATTATGGGTGATTTCAACCTACCTGATATAAATTGGAAAACACTAACCATAGATAAACACCAAAACCTTAAGGACATAAATGAGCTTTTCATACAAACTTTACACAACCTAAGTTTAGATCAAATCATTAAAAAGCCAACTAGATTAAACAACACATTAGATCTCTTCTTAACCAACAGACCTGGATTAGTAGTTGATTATGAAATTATCCCTGGTCTATCAGACCATGAGATCATAAAAATACACAGTCAGATAAAAGCAGTAGCCAATACAAAACCCAAAAGAAAAATCTTACTCTGGAATAAATGTAACCTGACACAACTACACCAAGCTGCACTAAACTTTCAACAAACATTCTTATTAGAAAAAGACATTAACCAACCAGTCGATGACCTCTGGAATTTCATTAAAAACCATCTTAAAAGCATTATAGAAAATCATATACCAACTAAATACACATCAAACAAAATAAATAAATGCTGGTTTAATAATAGACTAAAGATGCTTTGTAAACAGAAGGAAAACCTCTATAGAAAATTTAAAGAAACTAATGCAGAAAGAGTTTACAAAAAGTATATAAAAATTAAACACTTAACCCAAAAAGTAAGCAGACAGCTGCAGAGTGAATACATAAACAATGTAATATCTAAAGATAACAACAAAAACCTATGGTCTTACATTAAGTCTAAGAAAATGGAAACAACAGGCGTAGCGCCATTAAAAGATGAACATAACATAATACATAATGATAATGAAACTAAAGCAAACATTCTAAACAAATACTTTGCATCAGCATTCTCAGCCCCAGGAGACAAAGACATATTACTGAATTTGAACCAAGTAGACAACATAGAAGATATAGTAGTACAAGAAAATGGAATTCAAAAACTATTAGCCAACACCAAACCAAATAAAGCTTCTGGACCTGATGGTATTCCAGCTAGATTACTCAAAGAACTAAGTAATGAGCTAGCCCCAGTGTTCAAAATACTCTTTCAGGCTTCACTTAACCAGGGCAGAGTACCAAAGGACTGGAAAGAAGCTAATGTCACCCCCCTATTTAAAAAAGGAGAAAAATCTGACCCAGGAAACTACAGACCAGTATCACTTACCAGCATCACATGTAAAATCCTAGAACACATAATATGTAGCAACATCATAAACCACTTAGACAAACATAATGTCCTCACACCATACCGACATGGCTTTAGGAAATATAGATCATGTGAAACACAACTAATAGGACTAATTGATGATTTTTCAAAAGGTTTAGATAATAGTGAACAAATAGATAATAATAATAATAATAATAATAATCTTTATTATCCGTAAGGAAATTTGTCTTACAATTTGTGCATTACACCAAACAAAAAACATTATAACTATAAGAAACCAAAGTGTACATTCACACCAGACTCACTCATAATTTACATGTGACAAAGTTTATACCAGATTGTTCTTATTTAATGATTTGATTGCCAGGGGAACAAAAGAGTGTTTGTGTCTGTTTGTCTTTGCTATCGGTGTCTTGTATCTCTTTTGTGATGGTAAAATCACAAAGTCCTGACACAAAGGGTGATTCTTTATTTCGAGGATCTTGTTAGCTTTTTTATAGATGTTTGTCTCAAACAACTGCCCAAATGGGGTTTGTTTTTTGCCAATGATTTTGCCAGCAGCATTTAGGATTCTATTAAGTTTATTTTTATTTTTAATGCTCAGATTGCCATACCAGGCAGTGATATTGAAACTTAAAATATTGCAGATGTGAGCGTGATAAAACATAGCCAAGGCCTTTTCGCTAACATTAAACGAGGACAGTTTTCTTAGTAGTCGTAATCTTTGCTGCCCTTTTTTGCTGATATAATCAGTATTTGCAGTAAAATTTAGTTTATTGTCTAGGATAGTACCAAGGTATTTAAAGGTTTGCACAATTTCAATAGTCTCTCCAGCTACAGAAACAATATCATTTCCCTTCTTGTCCCTACGAAAATCGATTATCATTTCTTTGGTTTTTTTTTACTTTCCTTACTAGATTTTTCTAAGGCTTTGACAAAGTTCACCACCATAGTTTGCTTAAAAAATTAAAATATTTCGGCATTAATGGTCCACTGCATCAGTGGATTAAAGACTTTCTGATAGGGAGAGAACAAACTGTAATAATAAATGGCTCTAAATCAACACCGATAACAGTAAACTCAGGTGTACCTCAAGGTACAGTCTTGGGTCCACTACTATTTTTAATTTACATAAATGATTTACCAAATTGCATTAGTTCAGGAACAAAAGTCAGATTATTTGCAGACGATTGCATAATATATAGAACAATAAAAACAACACAAGACACAGATATTTTACAAAGAGAATAAAATGAATTACAGAAATGGGAATCAAATTGGAGCATGTCTTTCCACCCAGAAAAATGTCAGTTGTTAAGAGTAACAAAAAAACTAAAACAAATTAATTCCACTTATCTTATTCATGGCAAACCAGTATCACAGACTAAAAACGCAAAATACCTAGGTGTTATAATAAATGAAAAACTATCATGGAATCCACATATTGATGAAACTACAAAAAAATCAAACAAAGCATTAGGATTTATTAAAAGAAATTTCTATAAATCAAATAAGAACATAAAACTAAAATGTTACTTAACCTTGGTTAGGCCAATAATAGAATATGCATCCTCCGTTTGGGACCCCTCAACTCAAGAAAACATTAAGAAACTGGAACAGACACAAAATAGAGCAGTGAGATTCATAACAAACGAATATTCACATTTGACTAGAGTAACACCTTTAGTAAAATCACTAAATTTAGAAAGCCTTCAAGACAGAAGGCTCAAAAGTAAAGTAGCAATCATACATAAAACACTGAACCATAATCTTCAAATACAAAAACAAAATTTAATAAAATACTCTGAAAGACACAAAGATAAAGGCACATTCCTCGTCCCATATGCTAGGACAAATTTGTACAAATACTCCTTCTTCCCTAGTGCTATTAGAGCATGGAATGGGTTGCCTGAGCTAGCCAGGAAAACCAGTGACTTGGCAGAATTTAAGTCATTGGTTAATATGCATGACTAAATGCATGACGCGTAGGACGTAATCATCTTCTTTTTTGAAGTAACGTCTGTATTATATAAGATAAGATAAGAGCAGACTTAAAAAAATTACTTTTGAAAATGTACTGAAACCTGTTCACAGATTAATGATTACGTGATTGATTTAGAATAATGGATGCAGTTTCACTCATCATAACCAAGAATTTTGTTAAAAACATTTTTTTAATAAATTTAACTTGTTGATACTTTCGCTTCAGGTTTAATAATTAAGAGGGTAACATCTGTAAAAAAAAATATAATACGCATATCTTATCTTAATGATATAAAACCTACGGCTATCTGTTGTTTTCAGCCGTCTCAAACTTCTGTGGCACAGTAGACTGCATTTAGTGTAAGATTGGTATTGGCGTGCGCAAGCCAATTATCACTTTAAAAATATTTTGAATAGACTGGAAGCAATACATTATTTTATTATTATCTTATAAATTAGAGACGTTACTTCGAAAAAAAGATAATTACGTCCTACGCATGTCAATCTAGTCATGCACGTTGAATAGTGACTTAAACCTTGCTGGACCAAAGTAAAAGGATGTTGGAATCATGGGGCCCTCAGCTTAGTATTTGCAGCTGAAATAGACATTGTGGTCCAATATATATACATTTATTTATTTATCTATCTACACTTGTATGTATTCAACATGTCTGCTTATATCAATGTTTGGCACAATTCAGCTCTGTATATAACTATCAGTGAGTTATAAAAAGACTGTTGTAACCCATTGTACATTAATTCAGTTGGTGCCTCATTATTTCAGGAAAATCTGTTGGTCATAGATGTAGACAACTACGGAGTCTAAATGTTACAATCGATGGACAAGTTATTGACTTAGTGTCCAACTACAGCAGCGTTCATTTGAACGTGTCCTACGAAGAATGTACTATTGATGTCTTGAACAGCACTGCTGTTGTATACAGCACACATTGTATAGATGGCTACAGTTACTTGGAAGATGATGTCTCTACCTTTGTGCCTGAGGTAAGGAAATACATTTTTTAGCCAACGCATAATGCTGTTTAGATATTGTGTGTGTGTCAGGGCTGAAAACAAATTCATGATCTCTGTCTTCTTTATGTAAACACTTTGTGGTAAGTTAAATTTTAAAAGCGTGGAAAAAAGTTTTTGTTCGAGAACTGGACATTTTCATACATGGCGGAAATCCTTAAAACAGCAATGTATTTGGTATATCCGGTGATCAAAGTAAAGCAAGTGTTGATTGTGTTGATCAGTTGTGTTGGTTAAACGTTACGCGATAACCTTTGCGCACAATTTTATAAAAGTTCCCCTTTCAGACAGGGCAGATGATAAGGTCATCTGTTTCTGCGGCCCACGGTTAACGAGCAAGGTGTCATGTGGCCAGCACAACGACCAACCACCTTTCCTTTCCTTAACTAAAATCAGGTACCCATTAGAGTTGGGTTTTTAAATCTTTCTGTTTTAGACCTAATGGAAAGGAGACGACCACTTCGTTCAGATCTTATGTAACAGTGGTTTAATGGGTGCAGGTTGTCCTTAAGAATCGAGAGTATTTTGGAAAGGCATCTTTCATGAAAAAGCTCTTCAAGGGATAGTAGCTGTGTTCGAGTGATATGCGATGCTTTTTTAATTAGTCTATTTAGTCTATGTCTTTGTGCCAGTGAAGTATTACCATACTAGCAGGTGATGGCAAAGTTAATTAGAATGCTGATGGTTGCTGTATAGAAAAAGTTTAATAATTGTTTTGTTGATGTTAAATGTTAAATAAAGAAACATGAGCGGAACATGTCCTGTTCTATAGCTCGCAAGGTCTGAAAAGGGTACTTCACTTTACTTATAATGTAATGACATAATTTATTGTTCTACACATTCTGACATCTACTGACTAATACGTTTGTGTGACATGATTTTAACTTTAAAAACGAATGTCTTCATTTCAGTGGGATCTTGTGTGCGAGAGAAGATATCTCTCCGACGCTTCTCAAACGATTTATGTAGTAGGACAAATGGTGGGAGTTCTCTTAACGAGATTCGCTGACACGTAAGTATGACGAGTTGTTTTTTTTTTTTTTTAGTTTCCTGACAAAAGCTAGATCCTATGATTAATGCGCAATTCCTTTTATAATGATTTTAAAAAGTGATTACTAGAGCGTGCAGTTTTTGACCAGCGAGCCATGGAAACTAAGTCCTTGTTATGACTGGGGGTTTAACTCTTGGTTTAATGTCTATTTTAAGATCTCGTTCACATTTAAGATTTTTACATATAGGATAAAAAAAAGACTTAAGTCAATCATGACCGTCGAATTACGGTAACGTAGCCTGTTAAGTTCCCCTTTAAGACATTGTGAGCTATAGGCCAGAGGATGTAATGGTCATCTGTTTCTGTGGCCCACGGTTAACGAGGGTGTCATGTGGCCAGCACGGGTAGGAGAGAGAGACAAAGTAAGAGGGATACATCAATTAACTGCCGAAAAGTATGTGTGTGTGTGTGTCGTGGGGGTGGGGACTGTTAAAAAATGAGTTTTTCCTATTCATTTCAAAAGTCTATGTCAGGGAATTGTTATGTACTAGTTTAGAGAGTATGTTAATTTTGTTAGACAAATATTTTGCGTATTGTTTTTAGCGACGGTAAAAGTAGTGACGTAGTAAGACAAACGAATGACGTAGTAGACTAGACGAACAAGAGAGCAACATGGCGATAGTATAGAAGTAGTTTGTTTTGGATGATAGTTAGAGAGATAGCGACGTTTATGAAGACTAGACGGACTTCCCAGTTATAGATAAATGTGCCATTTGAAACAGTAAAAGCCGTTATGGAGTATATTTCTAACATTAAATGTTCTGTGGCTAATGTGAAGTAATTAATGAGATAAAAGTGGTCAGATTTGATTAGCCCACAACAGAATATAACTAGATCTATGTGCAGGATGAAAAAACAAAAAGGAGGTTACAGAGAGAGAGAGAGATAGAGAGAGAAAGAGAGAGAAGGAAAGAGAATGAATCGTTCCAATTGAGTGTAACAACTACTAGATATCACGGGCTAAGAAGAATGTTTGTTGGGTATCGTTGAATCGAGACTCATTTATTGGAAGCTGTAACTAAACAATACATCGCCTAGGTCGGCCTAGGAACCAGTCGACGGAAGTAGTCGGGTTGTAATGCCAGTAAATAAATGAAATAATCCCTTTTAAGGACCAGGATTGACAATTTGGTGTTGCGAACTAAATATCATAACAGTAGCTGCTGGTCTTCGTTTAACCTTTTCTTTATTACTTTATTTCCAGAACTTAAAACTTGTCAGTTAGTTATCAGTTTTATTTTTCAATAGTAACACATACTCCATTTTGATATCATTTTGTTCTGGATACAACAGAGTTTAGAAATATCATTCTGCAGTGCTAAAAAGTGCACAGACATTACCTTGTCACTTTTAAATGCTCGTCAACGCTTCATTTCTTCTGTTCATCCTTTTTTACCTTGACCTATCCCCCTTAGTCTGGTGGACTGTTGGGGCACCATGCAAGATTATCCATTCCTCTGTCTTTTGCCTTAGTTAGATCCTCTTTCAATGGCAGGGGCCCGTCCATTCTTTTATCGCTTTCTCTATCTGCCTCTTCTCTTTTTCCCTGGTACTGTTCCTTTAGGAAGGTCTTTGCGAGCCCCGAAGATCTTGTAATATGGCCATATATTTTTAGCTTGCGTTTTTTTTTACGATAGTTAGCACGTCATCATAGAGTCCATTCGTTGCTGTAACCCTGTCTCTAATCTCTTGGTTTGTGATGCGGATTTTAAATGAGTTACCTATCATCCTTGTGTAGTATCTCAATTCCATTACTAGGGTTAGGGTTAGGGTTACACCAAACAGCTATAAATTCATTGTTATCCAACATTGGAGGTTTCAATTCGCGGAAGCCAATCCATAAATATCCAGTTTTATTTGGTGTATCCGGTGTACAGAATACGGAAGTATCGATAAGCGAATCATTTTAATCAACAGTATAATCATTTAGTTAGCACCGTAGAATGAAATTAGTAGGCTCTTTCACTTATAGCGTAAATAAGTTTTAATTCTATGTCTGTCAACAGTGAGCTCTCAGTCTGATGTCCTTGATGTTCATTACTTTATTTATTTATCTCAAAATCTGTTCCAATCTTACACTTTCATTTCCTGACATTTTTTTTTTGACGTTTTTGTAGCACACTACATTTCTCTATATCTCTTTCTCTCTTTTTTTCTCCTACTGTGTTTGATGGCTTAAAGAGTGTAATCAAGATCATATACATCAAAATATAAACAAAGAGTAGATTACTTAAATTAAAATTAAATGTGTAATATCATATGCAGGGCAACAGAACACATATGCTAAATAATTTACTCTTTCTCTCCTAACTGACGATACCAACGTTGATTCCATCAGAATGTGGTAAATAATTACGGAGAGAAAAAGTAAACGAATTTATGATAAAGCTTATAGAAAAATCACTGTCTTTCTGTCTGTTTGGTAAAACGTTTGTACACGCGATAACTCCGACACCTAATCTCAATTCAATCTGTCTGTATGGCCAAACGTTTGTACATTATCTCGGATCAAGCTGAAATTGTGCACATTTATTTCTTTTACCTGACAACTCAAGAATAAAAAAATTAACTAATTAGTTAATTAACTATTGGTAATTAATTATTTTTGTTATCTCAAACAATGAAAAGAATTAATATTTGACTTAAAAAAGATGGTATATGATGAACTAGTCCCCTTTGTAGGTTTGAAAAGGCAAGCCTTCTTTGTGCACACAGGCCTGACAAATAATTCAAGACTATAGAAACAATAGAAATACTAGACAACCTCCATGGTCAGAAGCTCTCCAGAATGGTTACCATGTGGGCTTGAGAAGCATTAGAAGGCTTGAGCCATGATTTTAAATTCAGGTCGTTCCACCTTTTTAGAATTTTTATAAATACTTTTTTGTTAGTCTAGATCTATTACAAATTTAATTACATGATTGATGCAAACTAATTTATAAAAGCACTTAATAAAAGCTTATTTTTTAAAGCATTATAAAATGTTTATTTTTATATTTCCAGACATGGGCGTAGAGTCATGTATTTAGTCTCAAGTATGTTGTCATGTTTCGCTTCCATTGCCTCCGCCTTTGCAACGAACTACGAAATTTACCTCGCAGCTAATTTCATCACTGGAATTTTTGTTTTAGTTGAGTCGCTCCCCTTTTCATATTTCTGAAACGATTATTAACAAAGTTAGTTTTACGCTAAAACCTTGTTTTTTCTTAAAATAAACTGTATGAAGTGTCACTATAGAGTGCTTGATGTTCTGACCAGAATTCCTATCAACTTGCTGGAATCATTGTACTTGAGATGATGCCTAAGTCTAGAAGAGCACTTCCAGAGCAAGTACAGTCTGTTCTGTGGTCAGCCTCGCTGCTGCTTCTGTGTTTCCTGGCCTTCATTACAAGACATCTGAGCTGGAGATATGTCCAAGTCATTCTGTCTCTGACCACTCTCTATATGCTGTTTCAGCCTTGGTAGGTACCAGGACTAACAGGTTATACTTATTGTTAATTATAAAACTATTTTATGAACATATAAACATTTGCTTCTATTTTTATAAAGAATATAGTTTTCTTTTAAAGCTGACAACAAGCTTAATATACAGATTAAACAATAAATAGAAAAACAAACTATATATAAGGGAAAGAATTTCACATTTACATACATATATCTCAATACTGTATTTTTTTCCTTTTTACTATATCAAACAAAATTTATCAATTACCACTATTTTGTTCACTAATTGGTTAATTTTTCTATTTAATAAATATTTGCATAATTACATTTTCCTTGGACTCTACAGTATACACTTCTACCTAGCTTATAAAAAAACAAGCACTTATCAAATTTTAGGTGGCTGCAAATTCATTTATAAAATAGTCAACGGGTAATCCAGGCATATATAGCGAAGGTAAGATCCCTTGAGCATGATCGCTTCTTTGGGTCATGCAAAAACGTCCATAGAATGATGGTACAACACTTTGATGAGATTCTTATATGAATTTCTTTAAAACATCCGTAATAACATTGTTTTTACTTTACCAATAGTCAAATATGGATGTTTCCGTCTAACTTGTGGATAAAACAAGCGTCCAGCCAAAGTCATTTTATAATTTATACTTAATAGTTGATTAAGCGTTTTATGAATAAGAACACTTTCGTCTTCCGTCGAGGGGGGGGGGTCAGGTATGTGTCAGGAATTGTACCTTCAGAATTCGTATCTACGCGAGGATGTTTATTTAACACACTCATTTGTGGTTTTGAATGGGTCGATATAAAGATATACGTTTGTCGTCTACTTTGTAGGGTACCAGACATTAATTCATTACGTGAAGTATTTTAGTTGTATTATTAGTCTGTGTGATGGTGTATTGGCTGACGTATGTTGCACTCATGCAGGGTGATAGACGAGTCTCTCCGGTGGCTTTATGTCACAAAACAATACAAGAAAGCAGAGCAACTCATACGCAAGATTGCAAGGATCAACAAAGTGGATCCCCAGAGGGCGCTGGACGTGTTCAACAAAAGCATTATGTCCGAGAGTCAGAGCTTAGCACAGCAAAGTGACGTGGAGAATATCAAGGTAGATAATCACGTCAAAACAAATAGTTCACTAATGAGCAGATTGAGCATTGGCCATTGGCAAAACTTTAGGTGAATGATGAATTTATTCATGTGGGATTGCAACAATCTCTCATATACTTTACATTGTGTGTATTTACGTATTAATTATCATACCTTGGGTAAATAAATATTTGTGAAGAACTAAATTAAAAAACAAGGATTGGGGACAAGGTAATATAAGGAAATCTTTTAGCAATAAAAAACACTCTTATAGCAGAAGAAATTACCTTACCTAACTCAAAAAATGTAGAATCAACATTTTGTAAAATTAATACCACCTCAACATCCCTAATAATAGGCAGCATTTACAGACCACCAAATTCTAGTTTAGAATACATGCAGGAACTATGTAATCAGATTACTACACTTAAAGAGACAAATAAAAATGCAGTTTTTTGGATTATGGGTGATTTCAACCTACCTGATATAAATTGGAAAACACTAACCATAGATAAACACCAAAACCTTAAGGACATAAATGAGCTTTTCATAGAAACTTTACACAACCTAAGTTTAGATCAAATCATTAAAAAGCCAACTAGATTAAACAACACATTAGATCTCTTCTTAACCAACTGACCTGGATTAGTAGTTGATTATGAAATTATCCCTGGTCTATCAGACCATGAGATCATAAAAATACACAGTCAGATAAAAGCAGTAGCCAATACAAAACCCAAAAGAAAAATCTTACTCTGGAATAAATGTAACCTGACACAACTACACCAAGCTGCACTAAACTTTCAACAAACATTCTTATTAGAAAAAGACATTAACCAACCAGTCGATGACCTCTGGAATTTCATTAAAAACCATCTTAAAAGCATTATAGAAAATCATATACCAACTAAATATAGATTAAACAAAATAAATAAATGCTGGTTTAATAATAGACTAAAGAAGCTTTGTAAACAGAAGGAAAACCTCTATAGAAAATTTAAAGAAACTAATGCAGAAAGAGTTTACAAAAAGTATATAAAAATTAAACACTTAACCCAAAAAGTAAGCAGACAGCTGCAGAGTGAATACATAAACAATGTAATATCTAAAGATAACAACAAAAACCTATGATCATACATTAAGTCTAAGAAAATGGAAACAACAGGCGTAGCGCCATTAAAAGATGAACATAACATAATACATAATGATAATGAAACTAAAGCAAACATTCTAAACAAATACTTTGCATCAGCATTCTCAGCCCCAGGAGACAAAGACATATTACTGAATTTGAACCAAGTAGACAACATAGAAGATATAGTAGTACAAGAAAATGGAATTCAAAAACTATTAGCCAACACCAAACCAAATAAAGCTTCTGGACCTGATGGTATTCCAGCTAGATTACTCAAAGAACTAAGTAATGAGCTAGCCCCAGTGTTCAAAATACTCTTTCAGGCTTCACTTAACCAGGGCAGAGTACCAAAGGACTGGAAAGAAGCTAATGTCACCCCCCTATTTAAAAAAGGAGAAAAATCTGACCCAGGAAACTACAGACCAGTATCACTTACCAGCATCACATGTAAAATCCTAGAACACATAATATGTAGCAACATCATAAACCACTTAGACAAACATAATGTCCTCACACCATACTGTAATAACTTAAGTGAGGCAACTCAACGAGGACATTGACGTTTATTTACACTGAGACATGACAAACACAAAGGACATCTGCCTTGAGCACAGCATCTCCATATTGGCTCTCTCCTTGGGCGGAAATCGTTAGTCCTAATGTCAACATCCGACTTGTTTAGTCACAGATAGTGCGCACCTTCTTTCTGCACTATCTTGGATGGCGGTGCGCATGGCAAAGTCATAACATTGCCCCCGTCTTAGCACTTTTCGTCCCGAAAAGAAACAGTGCAGCTGAGGTTTGACAGTTCAGGTGGAGGTCGATCAGTGGGAGCCACAGGCGGCAGGGAGCGTGTTCCCCACGAAACCATCCGCATTGTTTTCCTCCAGTGCCGCTTTCTCTTTCTCCAGTTGACCAGGCTGTTGTTGCGACGATGACGTGGCCGTTTGACACACAAAGAGATATTGTCGAGCACTGTTTTCTTCAGCACAGCCGTTGATTGGACACGCTGTCTCGGCAGACCTTCCCGACAGACGCCTCTCAAGGGAGCTGCAGGTTCACATGCAGCCACGTTGCAAACAAAGTCCAATGCACCGCAGTCATCCTCAGATAACAGTCTCGCGTCCAGAAGATAGGTCTCTTCAGGTTCAAGTGGAAAATGTCTTCCTCTTGACAGCTCAGATTTAGAGTGGTTTGATTGACATTCATCAATGCCAATGTCGATGATGATGGTAGAAGTACATATGCCCTGTTGGTGGTTTTCTTGGCATCTAAATTCTATGTGTGATGCGCCGCACGTACAATTCATGGTAAACTTCTGGATGCAGTTGCCGAGCTTCGAATTTCCTTCGTAGGCACCGGAAGATAGGCAGAGGTCTTTAAAGTCCACAGCAACAGGCTCGAACGCAAACCCAACGTTGTCTTGATCTGTCCGGCTCATTGAGGTATTGGTAACAGGTACAACAGGAACAAACGCTTCAGGCACATAACAGACTTCAGTTTCTTCATTTGTCGCCTTCCGTTCGACTCGGTACATCTCGTTGAGATCATCACAGCAATCGCCATCACGTTTCTCGTCTTGAAAGTCACAACCACAAGACTTGCCCACAACACAGACACAGACGGCGCTCAAATCCCCAGCGTCTCCGTCACCACTGTTTGTGCAACCACAGTCTTGACCACGCAACTTCTTGACCAACGAGTCTACAGGCAACTGCTCCTTTACCAACGAGTCTACTCCTTCTTTCAGCTGAGACACCATTTTATCTACCTTGTTCCCCAAACTGTTCATTTGTTCCCACATTGCATCAATACCTTCATTTATCTTGCCAATAAGCTCATAAATCTCCGGTTCAATTTCAAATAGGTAGGTCTCCGGATCTTCGTCTTCATCAATTAGGGCTTGCCGGAGACGAGCTGTAAGCACCTCCTTGCTACCACCAAGCTTCAGGAGTCTGTAACGAAGTTCCTGCCTTAGCTCTTTAACTAAAAGCTGGTCTAGTTGTTTCAAAGATGCCATTGTGCTAGAATCCTACCTCCTCTCGTTGAGTCGCCTATAATCCCACTTCTGAGACCAATTGTAATAACTTAAGTGAGGCAACTCAACGAGGACATTGACGTTTATTTACACTGAGACATGACAAACACAAAGGACATCTGCCTTGAGCACAGCATCTCCATATTGGCTCTCTCCTTGGGCGGAAATCGTTAGTCCTAATGTCAACATCCGACTTGTTTAGTCACAGATAGTGCGCACCTTCTTTCTGCACTATCTTGGATGGCGGTGCGCATGGCAAAGTCATAACATTGCCCCCGTCTTAGCACTTTTCGTCCCGAAAAGAAACAGTGCAGCTGAGGTTTGACAGTTCAGGTGGAGGTCGATCAGTGGGAGCCACAGGCGGCAGGGAGCGTGTTCCCCACGAAACCATCCGCATTGTTTTCCTCCAGTGCCGCTTTCTCTTTCTCCAGTTGACCAGGCTGTTGTTGCGACGATGACGTGGCCGTTTGACACACAAAGAGATATTGTCGAGCACTGTTTTCTTCAGCACAGCCGTTGATTGGACACGCTGTCTCGGCAGACCTTCCCGACAGACGCCTCTCAAGGGAGCTGCAGGTTCACATGCAGCCACGTTGCAAACAAAGTCCAATGCACCGCAGTCATCCTCAGATAACAGTCTCGCGTCCAGAAGATAGGTCTCTTCAGGTTCAAGTGGAAAATGTCTTCCTCTTGACAGCTCAGATTTAGAGTGGTTTGATTGACATTCATCAATGCCAATGTCGATGATGATGGTAGAAGTACATATGCCCTGTTGGTGGTTTTCTTAGCATCTAAATTCTATGTGTGATGCGCCGCACGTACAATTCATGGTAAACTTCTGGATGCAGTTGCCGAGCTTCGAATTTCCTTCGTAGGCACCGGAAGATAGGCAGAGGTCTTTAAAGTCCACAGCAACAGGCTCGAACGCAGACCCAACGTTGTCTTGATCTGTCCGGCTCATTGATGTATTGGTAACAGGTACAACAGGAACAAACGCTTCAGGCACATAACAGACTTCAGTTTCTTCATTTGTCGCCTTCCGTTCGACTCGGTACATCCCGTTGAGATCATCACAGCAATCGCCATCACGTTTCTCGTCTTGAAAGTCACAACCACAAGACTTGCCCACAACACAGACACAGACGGCGCTCAAATCCCCAGCGTCTCCGTCACCACTGTTTGTGCAACCACAGTCTTGACCACGCAACTTCTTGACCAACGAGTCTACAGGCAACTGCTCCTTTACCAACGAGTCTACTCCTTCTTTCAGCTGAGACACCATTTTATCTACCTTGTTCCCCATACTGTTCATTTGTTCCCACATTGCATCAATACCTTCATTTATCTTGCCAATAAGCTCATAAATCTCCGGTTCAATTTCAAATAGGTAGGTCTCCGGATCTTCGTCTTCATCAATTAGGGCTTGCCGGAGACGAGCTGTAAGCACCTCCTTGCTACCACCAAGCTTCAGGAGTCTGTAACGAAGTTCCTGCCTTAGCTCTTTAACTAAAAGCTGGTCTAGTTGTTTCAAAGATGCCATTGTGCTAGAATCCTACCTCCTCTCGTTGAGTCGCCTATAATCCCACTTCTGAGACCAATTGTAATAACTTAAGTGAGGCAACTCAACGAGGACATTGACGTTTATTTACACTGAGACATGACAAACACAAAGGACATCTGCCTTGAGCACAGCATCTCCATATTGGCTCTCTCCTTGGGCGGAAATCGTTAGTCCTAATGTCAACATCCGACTTGTTTAGTCACAGATAGTGCGCACCTTCTTTCTGCACTATCTTGGATGGCGGTGCGCATGGCAAAGTCATAACAATACCAACATGGCTTTAGGAAATATAGATCATGTGAAACACAACTAATAGGACTAATTGATGATTTTTCAAAAGGTTTAGATAATAGTGAACAAATAGATGCTATCTTACTAGATTTTTCTAAGGCTTTTGACAAAGTTCACCACCATAGTTTGCTTAAAAAATTAAAATATTTCGGCATTAATGGTCCACTGCATCAGTGGATTAAAGACTTTCTGATAGGGAGAGAACAAACTGTAATAATAAATGGCTCTAAATCAACACCGATAACAGTAAACTCAGGTGTACCTCAAGGAACAGTCTTGGGTCCACTACTATTTTTAATTTACATAAATGATTTACCAAATTGCATTACTTCAGGAACAAAAGTCAGATTATTTGCAGACGATTGCATAATATATAGAACAATAAAAACAACACAAGACACAGATATTTTACAAAGAGAATAAAATGAATTACAGAAATGGGAATCAAATTGGAACATGTCTTTCCACCCAGAAAAATGTCAGTTGTTAAGAGTAACAAAAAAACTAAAACAAATTAATTCCACTTATCTTATTCATGGCAAACCAGTAACACAGACTAAAAACGCAAAATACCTAGGTGTTATAATAAATGAAAAACTGTCATGGAATCCACATATTGATGAAACTACAAAAAAATCAAACAAAGCATTAGGATTTATTAAAAGAAATTTCTATAAATCAAGTAAGAACATAAAACTAAAATGTTATTTAACCTTGGTTAGGCCAATAATAGAATATGCATCCTCTGTTTGGGACCCCTCAACTCAAGAAAACATTAAGAAACTAGAACAGATACAAAATAGAGCAGTGCGATTCATAACAAACGAATATTCACATTTGACTAGAGTAACACCTTTAGTAAAATCACTAAATTTAGAATGCCTTCAGGACAGAAGGCTCAAAAGTAAAATAGCAATAATACATAAAACACTGAACCATAATCTTCAAATACAAAAACAAAATTTAATAAAATACTCTGAAAGACACAAAGATAAAGGCACATTCCTCGTCCCATATGCTAGGACAAATTTGTACAAATACTCCTTCTTCCCTAGTGCTATTAGAGCATGGAATGGGTTGCCTGAGCTAGCCAGGAAAACCAGTGACTTGGCAGAATTTAAGTCATTGGTTAATATGCATGACTAAATGCATGACGCGTAGGACGTAATCATCTTATTTTTTGAAGTAACGACTGTATTATATAAGATATGAAGAAGATAATACACATTAAGACACTTCCTCCTCCGTCCACCCATAATCCCATTTTAACATAAGTATACTAGTGCGTCCTGGTCAGTTTATATCTATTGGAGCAAGCTAAAAATGTGTTTTAAAAAAGTCATTGGCTTCATTTCATCGTTGCGGTAGAATGTTTCTGACAGTAACATTAAACTAGATACTGAACTTGTTCATGTAGTGTGTACTTTGGTATATTCATTTTTTTTTCCATTTCTCTTTTTTATTTTTTTCAAGATTAATTCCCTTTTTGTTATAATATAAATTTTATTAATTATAATATGTGGCTAATGATATGTAAATAGCTTATGACCAATGTTTCAAGTGAAATATCTCTTGTTTTCTTTTGTGCTAATTATTTTTTTGTATAAACAATGGTACACTCATTAATCATATAAGGCGTTTTTTTATACCACTATATTCCTCTTATATATCTCCACCTTATTACATCTGTACAACAAATAAGTTTTAGTCTTAACGAGAACACAGAATTACAATATGTCATAGGAGCTTTTTTCCTATGACACAGACTGCAACAGTACAGCTCAACAAATAAAAGACAACTCGAGGAAGTGAGGAGCTAGAAAATGCTTAGTTTATACGAATGAGATTTTGTTTTGGACTAATACTTTCTTTCTTGAACTGTTCCATACTGTCTAGCTGTGTGAAGAGCCAAATACTAATGTAGACATACGAGATCAGAAACTTTCAACAAAAGAGTCCAGTCTTCTGATGTTTTTTAAGAATAGAAACCTTCTCAAAGTAACAGCAATCACAAGTTTTTTATTGTAAGTATTCGTGTGCATGTTTGTTATATGCACAACCAAATAATATGACGCGCAGACCTAGTTAAAGATAATAGCGCAGAAATACCAAAGTGCCAAAATAAACAAACAATCAAGCAAAATATTTTTTTGATTCCTTTTTTAAAAAACAGCGCTTATTATAGGGAAAGAACTCCGCCATTACAACTATATCACCCATTAATGCAGAAGTTATTTCCCCTTTTTAATATCAAACAGTCTAATTAATTACCAATAATTATTTGACTAATTGGCTAATTTTTTAATCGATTCATGTTTTATAAGGTACAATAACTAATTTTTTAAAGATTCATCTTGATCCGCTCATGGCTATGGGAGAATCATGTGTGTGTCCCTATTTAAGGGGACAAAAGCAGACATATTTAGCCATATCAGAGAATACTGAGAAAAGGTTTCCCTTGTCTGTATCAAAAAACTAATTAATAACCAGTAATTAATTGACTAATTGGTTAATTTTTAAATTGTCTGCGCCGATGAATAATTGTGCAAAGTTTCAACTTTATCCGAGAGTGGGTGTAGGAGAATAGACGAGACAAACAGACAGAAAGACAGACAGAAAGACAAAGTGAGTTGATAACAAGTTTTATAAAAAAAAATTCTAAATAAAACAAACAGAATTTACATGACACTAAATAGAAAGAAATGGAAAGCAAAATAGGGATATGGAATTGTAAAGTTATTTGTGGATCTTTATTTGCCCAATATGTTTAATGACACGAGTCATTTTGCCTTTTTGGTTTCTCACTAGATTGGTTGATGTCTTTGCCTATGAAGGTCTGATCATGATCTCCCAAGAACTTACTCCTGATTTCTACCTAGGTTTTACCTTGGCTGCTCTCACAGATTTTCCAGCAGCAGTTCTGTTTATTCTGTTAATCAACAGGTAAATAACTTTGTTAGCAAACATTAGCTTTTGTGTTTCAATGATTTAATGAGACTTTGGACTTAGAGTTAGGACAAAGTGGTTAACGTTTTAAAGATATTCGTTAGAAATAAAGAATATAGCTGGAGGAGTAGGCGGAAGACAGGACTAACTTAAAGTCTTGGCTATGAAGATATTGAAGGAAAAAAATAAAGTCAATTTTTTAACCCCATTTTGATTCCTTTTATACGCTTTTGGTTAATTTTACGGCCCCATCGACTTTTCCCTTTTAGAATTTCTAGTATCTCCCCCCCCCTCCCTCTTGATTCGATAGTACTTACTAGCACGGGAATGATGGTGTCTATGTCTGGATTGGCATGAGATTATTTGCTGGAGGCTGTAGATGTTTCTAGAAAGTGTACTGTATTGTCCAGATACTTGACTACACTATCTGGAACTACTTGCAGACGTTCAAGCGAGTCCCACTGAGCTTCTTGGTACTGAATGCAATGTTTATTTACACTAATAGGACTCACAGGGAATTAAAGGGCCACAACCACACCTCTCCACCACACACGGTTCTGAGCAGGTTTCTTCATCTGCTCCCATGTCATTCCAGTATCCTCAGCTTCACTGATGACTGACCTCTTCCAGGTTTACTTAGGTCTGCCCACTTTCCTCTTTCCTTGCGGATTCCAACCAAATGCTTGCCTTGCAACGCGGGTACTTTTGTTTGGCAGCAGTGTGTTTCCTATTCAGACAATACTATACAGACGTTGAAAAGGTATGAATGGTTAAATACAGTTTTCATGAACATAATCCAACAGATAGAGATGATACAGGAACATTAGCCATATCTTGAAATGCACAATGCATTATGGCTTATTACTTCAAGTACTCAATTACGTGAGTGCTATCTTACATGAGTGCTCTCTTACATGAGTGCTATCTTACATGACTGCTCTACTCCTCTAGCTTCTTTCACCACTACTCTCTTACTGACTCTCTCAGATCGACTGCATACCAAGTGACAACCAAATGACAACCAAGTTGACTGTTTATAACTTACCTACTTCTAAGACTGACTGTTCTCTCGCTGCCTGAAATAACGTACTCTCTTTGACCCGTACTTCCGGTCATCTAAGAACTAATGTTTAAAAGTTCATGCTTTCACGCTCTAGGTTCAACAAATTGACATTAAATATTGTTAAATATTGTTATAACCCTGCCTTGCACACCGCCATCCAAGTTTGTGCAGAAGGTGCGCTCTAGTTTGTGCACTAACAGAATGTTGACTTTTCGTAGAAATAACGGAGTTTTGCCTTAATCTAGGAGCTTGAGTAGAAGCTGTGCTCAAGGCAAACCTTGTTATGTTCTATGTTTGTGATGTCCTGTGAATAAAAACATGTCCTCGTTGAGTTGCCTCCCTTAGATCTATAAAGTAGTATAAAGTACAGTGTTACAATTTTATTCATGTGAAATGAAACTATTGTTTTTGTATGAATGTAGATATTAAAATAGATTTGAAAATAATCTTTAAACATTCCAAAGTAAATTGAATACAACCAAAAAATACAAGACAAGACAGCAATTGTCAATCACCTTTACTTTAGTTAATGCTTGCAAATGTCCGATGTGAATTTGTGAGAAAGTCTTTTATTTCTCACCAGGATTGGTAGAAAAAGAAGTATTGGACTGCTTCATCTCCTGGCTGGGACTTTGCTGTTAATGTCAACACTGTTACTTCACACTTCTTTGTCTGGTATGTCGATAGATCAGTTTGACATAAAACATTAACTACTAAGTCATTCTTGTACCTTCTATATGTCAAGCGGTCTTCTCTCAGGCACGTAAATCATCTAAATGTAATTTGGTCGAATTGTTTTGTTTCTTTGTTTATTCTGTTTAGAAATAACGCAATATAAATGTAGAGTTGTTGCCCCTACAATTGTTAACCAATAAAATGAAGATGAAAACAAAAAACCTGTAGTGGTATGGCTGTATCTGCAGTACTAAGAAAACTTCATTTATTTGCAATCCTCACAATACAAGAATTGTTTCAGAATTATTTTCTTTATTCTACCGAAGGAAGAGCTGAAAAAATTTAACTCTACATTTCTAAAATGTGCACAAAAATAATCATATAACTTAGAAACGAAAATTCTCTTATCAACACTTCAACACATGGCAATTTATTCCGTTTTCCCGCCATGTATGAAACTCTCCAATAAAGTTAAAAAAAAAAAAAAAAAAAAGTAATTTTTATATTTAGTTGTAACCGCCATAGAACCTCCTATGTTTTGAATATATTGTACCTTATTATTAGTGCGAAATGTTTTTCCCTGTTAGAATGTAGTTAGTCTGGTTTACCTGTAACAAATCTTGATAAAGTCTTCACTCTTGTTTAATTAGACAGAATCCCTGGAAACTTCTGGATGTCCGTTGTCCTGTCTCTACTTGGTCGTCTGACGTTGTCTGCTGGTTACTCGTCTGTACTTCTGTATGTCCCGGAACTATTTCCAACGTCCATCAGGTGACTGCTCTGTTTGTATTTGGGGTTTTGATTCGAATACTTTTCAGATAGAAGATGTTATCAAACTCAGTTAAGTAGATCGATGTATTCTCTTAGGCCTAAAGCAAGCAACAAAGCAAAGTAATTTAAATCAGTCGCGGTGGCTGAATGGTAAAGCATTTGACTTTCTCTCTGTATAGCCCTCTCTCTGTATAGCCCTCTCTCTGTATAGCCCTCTCTCTGTATACTCCTCTCTATGTATAACCCTCTCTCTCTGTATAGCCCTCTCTCTGTATAGCCCTCTCTCTGTATAGCCCTCTCTCTGTATACTCCTCTATCTGTATAGCCCTCTCTCTGTATACTCCTCTATCTGTATAGCCCCTGATTAGTATCCTAGTGAAGAGTGTGATTTTAAATTTCGGGATCTTTAGTGTGCCTAAGTCCCCCTTGCTCTAATGGATAGCTGACAATAGTTGGGGAAAAGTAAAGGCGGTTAGGGTTAGCCATATGAGACCCTCGTCAACCCTTGGCTACAGATCAAATGACCTTTTTATGATCTGCCTTGTAGATCGAAATGTCTGAATGGGGAGCTATTCAAATTGCAGCGATACCTCAATAGGTATTAAAATAAAAATTTTAATTAGAAACTCATTTAGTCAGCAGATTGCACAATGCTCAATTAATATTTATCTTCGTAATTGATATTTATCTTGATTGTTGATTTGCGAGAATGTAAATACATATTAGGGCACGTCTTTCTTGTAAGGACATTAAGACTAGGTTATGTATTGCTCATTACCTATACAGTGTTTGAACACATTTCTTTCAGGAACACTGGATATGCTCTAGCTCTCTTGATGTCCTACTTTGCTTCAATGGTGTCACCATATTCTCGCTCTCTTGTAAGTCCATACAAACTTTGTCATGTAGATGTTATTATCGTTACAATATTTAGTCATTCAAATGGTATGTCATTCAATTGAATAGTCCTTTAAACAGCATGCCATCGATCTCAACTATAAGTTCTTTTTTATAATGACTATATCAAATCGGTCAGTCTGTGAAAAAGTTTGTACACGTTATTTCCTCCACACACAATCTCTGAACAAACTGATATTTTCCACAATTATTTCCAGTACCTGACAAAGCAAGAATCAATTAAAAAAAACAAAACACAATTAGTTACGCATTACGCAATTTTTGTGTGTGTGTTGAAGTTGAAGCTATTTATACAATAAAAAAAAAACATGATTCGGAAAAGTTAAGAAAGGGTGACTAGGACAGAAATATTTGGGCTCAAATCTCAAACCCTACCGGCTGACCACCTACCCAGGTTTTAAGTTTTAGAAGTTTCCACGATGTTACGAATTAAATAGAATGTAGTGTAATAATATCTAATCGCACAGATTTATTATTGTTAGTCTAGAATATTTAAATTTTTTCTTTTAAATATTAGCTCCTGAAACAAATGTATTAAACAATACATCTCTATCTCAGTCGCTAGAAACTTTCCTAAGCTGTTACAAACATTTTTATTTCAGCAGTTGTTTTTTTTTAACTAAATATTCTTATCAAAAACTTAAACAATACTATGGGCCTGGTTCCATTCTTATTAATTTTTAATAGTTTACGCTTTATGCATTTGCTAAAAGACCGAAAGAAAATCCACTGGACAGACGCAGACGGCGAAAAGAAAATCTAAATCTGAATCGACTAACAGCAGACAGTGGTTATGCTTCTCCTTAATTTGGCAAAATATGTAGGTCACAGCTGGGGCTGCATAGCTATGGGAAATACTGTATTCCTCATTAATCTTCAGACTCAAATACAAGCCTTATTATTATTTGCTGAAAACACTAACGTTAGGCAAGAAATCAAGTTACAGTATGTTACAGTATGTTACGGTATGTTACAGAATGTTATTTGTCTTACCATATATGAGCAACATTTAGCTATTCTGCCTTATTCTTTTCAGAGTAAGCTACTTCCCTGGGCTCCTAACGTCGTGTTTGGCGTCATGTGTGTCACCCTTCCAGTGGCGATCCGCAGACTTCCAGAGACAATGAACAAGGAGCTGCCCCAGACCCTGGCGGACATGGACAGAAACATGAGGAAGGCGATGAAGAAATCGTGACAGTTATAGAAACAGGACAGCTACATTGACAGTGTCCATGGATGTCGATCAGTTATAAAAGCTGTAGTGATTATGATCATATCTGTTTGTGTACCACTGGCTGACACCGTCATACCTGATGTTACTGTTATTTATATTAATATATTAGTGATCTTATAATTGAAGTTTTGCGATTAGCATAAAAGCTATTGTTTGTAAGTGTCAATTCATCTTTCTGAGTTTAATGAAAGTTGATAACTGAGAATAAAGTGTATATATTGTTACTTACACCAAGGTATATAATTGTACATCTGAATGTCTGGTTACGGAATAAACTCTACTATTATATTTAAAAGCTTACAGTTGTTGTTTTTTAAGCTTATATCAACTCATTCTGTTTGGTACAATTACTCATGATCAGACACCATGGTATCAATGAAAGTGTGTACGGGGAAATTACTCTGATCTAACAGAACGGAGACAGTGCTAGCTGATACGATTCTGACCTAAAGCAAAAGCATATAAGACAGGAGGAAGAGGAAGAAAACTGACGATCTGTAGCAAAAGATTCTTTCTCAACTCGAATGCATTACATTCGGAGATTCCCGATTTCCAATTAAGAACGCGACAATTCTTTCAAAATCGATGTCTGCTCTAGATCTAGACCTAGTTCTTTAGCCAAATTTAAATTTCTTTCTTTTTTTACTTTGAAAAATGAGATAACGGTCAAACTAGAGTGTTCCCCCATGAGGCCAACGAGCTAGTAATTCTTTTCCCAACGATATACCTCAGTTGTTACATTTATAGTCAAAACGTCAGAACCGATTTTGAGAACCGCGTCCAGGCTCCAGGTCCCTCAGCCCCTCCACAAAGTTGTGACTTGAATAGAAGTATTGTCATAAAAAGAACAATCCTTAATTAATCTAATCTAAATTTGTTCATGACAATGAGTCTTTAGTTACACATCATTTTGGCGAGCAAATACTGTCCTGCTAACAACCCATTGTTAGTTGTATGGACAGTTGCTTGCTATGTATGACGAAGCACTAAGAAATATGAAAATCGAGGAACAGTTCAGAAAAGTCCTTAAATCTCTGCGAAACAACATCAGACAGAAAACTGGAACAGCTCTGTTTAAGAAGTGCTAATGATGGACGACGTTTAAATAGTGTATTAGGCTCTTGCTATTGTCCTTATATATATAGGCCTACTGATATGGATTCACTTTTCTAATAATATTTTAGTTTTTCATGATTATAAATACTGAAAAATTAAATTGCAATACATAAATTGCAGGATGACATCTTAGCGTTGGAAAGACCAAAGCCTAATAGTGCGTCCATCGAAGAACGATCTAATAAAATACTCCCGACATAAAGAGAAAAGGATATGTCTTATTCCATATGCTGAGACTAATTCATACAAGTGCTTCTTATTTTTTCTTAGTGCTATTAGAGCATGGACGGGTTGCTTGAATCAGCCATGAAAACCAACGACTTTAGAGAGTTTAAGTGTGTTAGTATTACTTAGTAACATGCACGTGAAACACTGCACGCGTCTTTAATTTTCGGAATCGTTGCTATTTTTATAATGCATTACTAGATAAACTGGCGCCTTAACCAGTAAGCTTCGGGCAGGAGGGTCTAGTGAGCCATGGCTGGCTACCAACCTAGGAGGAGGAGGAGAACTTTGAATTCAAACGTTGTCGTCTAGCAGCTATACCCAATCATGGGAAAGGCTTCGGGAGTCAACCTTGAGGAAAAATCAGGAGCTGGTGACCCTAAGGAAGTTTGCAGCACCCAGTGCTACACCCTGGCAGAACCTGCGACGACGCTGACCCCAAACTTTATCGGCACTGCCGTTCTTTTGGAAACATCATCTGCGTGGAGAGGGGGGGGGGGGACTGCTGTGTGTGCGACATCGTTCCGACCACAGCAAATGCCCAGGCATTCATCTCATTTCCATGAGATGATCCATAGTCGCTTCACGACCGAAGAAGGCCACTAGATTGACTCATGGATAAGCATTGGACGCATGGGCGTAGCCAGGGGGGGGGTTCTTGGGGTTCAAACCCCCCCCGAAATGAAATCCCCCCCCCCGCAGGGGGGGAACGGAATTAAGTGACTGATTTTTGCTTTCATTTTGTTTATTTTAGGTGAGATTTTAATACTAAATCATCACTTACCACAGCACAGCCGAGGCAGTTTTGAGTTAAAAACCCTCTACCAGGGGGTTTTGAGATTTAAAAAACACCTATCAGGGGGTTTTGAGATACAAATCCCTCTACCAGGGGGCTTTGAGTTTAAAACCCCTTACAGGGGGTTTTGAATTTTAAACGCCCTACCAGAGGTTTTTGCAGTTAAATCCCCCTCTTCTATAAAACAAAACAAAAAAAAATGCAAACAACAATCCCCAAATTCCAACACCACAGTTGAGGAAGATTTTGATTTTAAAACCCCCTCCAAAATTTACGATAAACACCCTCTTCAATATAAAAAAAAGCAAATTACACACTCAAAATTCTATGAGCGTAGCCAAAGGGGTTTTGAGTTTAAACCCCCCTCCCCTCCAGTTGGGGTTTGAAGCTAAAAAGTACCTCTTCAATATAAAAAAAAGCTAATTACACACTATAAAATCTATGAGCGTAGCCAAAGGGGTTTTGAGTTTAAATCCCCCTCCTCCAGATGGCTTTTTCTTTAAAGTTTAAAACCCCTCCAGATGGTTTTGAGATTAAAATTCCCCTACAGAGCGTTTAGAGTTGAAAACCTCTCTCTTCAATATTATTTTAAAGTTAACTACAGTCACCAAATTCTAAGATCGTAGGCTAAATGGGGTTTTGAATTAAAAACAAAACAAAAAAACTCCAGAGATTTCTTAGTTTAAAACCCCTCAACAGATGATTTGACGAAAAAACTTTCCTTTTCGATATAAAATCTAAAGCGAAATACAGACATGTAATTCCAAGAGCGTAGTCAAGAAAGGTTACAAATTTCTACCAGTGGCTTGGGCTCCATTAATAAAGTGTGAATAGTCTTCTGCCGAAATTGAAAATCATTAAATGTGTCTCAACAAAGATGACTAAGACAGATTTTAGGAGTCAGTCATAGAGATCGGGTCTAAATCAAAGAAATCATATGCCGAACTGGGAGTCGAATCCTTAGTAAGGTTGTGACAGAGCGTCGCATGAGGTTTTGCGGGACATGTTCTCACACAAAATGAATTACGCAAAATAAGAGTTGCGTAAACAGCTTGCCGGAAAATGCGCCGAACGGCGCGAAAGGGTCTAAGTCAGTAAGAATAGCACATTAGGTTTTTGAAATAAACTTTTTAATAGCAAGTTAATGCACTGTAGATACCTCAGAATATGCATTTTGTTGGCTTTCAATACCAGAAATAGTGCTCGGGGAGCGCTGCGAACTCCCCCAGACCCCTTGCTAGCAATACAATAAACAATAAACGTCTTCCGAAAGGGTCAGAATGTAATAAAGATTATGTACACACACACACATATATATATATATATATATATAAATATATATAAAAATATATATATATATATATATATATATATATTTTTTTTTTCCGCCGGGGGGGGGGGTCAGGGAGGAATCCCCCCCCCCAAACCCTCCCCGAAAAAAAATCCTGGCTACGCCCATGATTGGACGTAATTACTTTCTCTTTGAAAGATAGGTCTGTCACTTTTAAGATAGAATTGAAATTAGATTCTAGTGATGGAGATCGTCAAAACTAAAATATGTTTTAGTTTCATTTAAATTTACTCTTGCATGTGAATGTGTGTTTTCACAAAAATATATCAATAGATTCGGTGCGCAAAGCTGCAAGCGTTCAACATAATGAAGGAGTGATTTCCGCTTTAACAATGAAAGTAGCAGTTCACACATTGTTGCCTAGATCTTAGTGAACATTGTGACAGCAGTAGATTATTAAACAGAGGTAACCATTCATCCATACATATTTCTTTTTCTAGCTAGCTTTTTGCTGCTGAGCTGTAGGCTCTTCCTACTTTTTGCCAAGGAAACATAGTGTGCTGGTTTTCAGTTTCAATAGTTAAAATATATTATTTTTTAATGCACAAATTGCAAGACAAATTTCCTCATGGATAATAAAGATTATTATTATTTTATTATTACTATTTATGTTAAGGTGATAATGAAAAATTAAATTTAAATGTGCGCGCCCTGTTCTTTGTTGGAAATTGATACTGTCTAATTTGTTTGGCGTGATACTCTTTGCAATGGAGGCTAACAACAAGGGGACGAATTTGTACTTCACTGAAGCGATAGTATAAGCTGATTTAGTCCCTTTAACACATCATCATCTTAGTGAACACAAAATGAAAGTAGGACAAAACTATTGAAACAATAGATAACTATACAATCTTCCATCTTCATAGGCTCTCTCCGAATCGCGATGTGAAAATGGATCAAGGGGAAGTCATTGACAATGTTTTTATTGCTCTAAAGTGGAACGGTTTTTATCAGGTCTCGAGAACAGCCATCTTGCTTTTGTCTCTGGTCAATAACGCCTTTACCGCTGCATCTGTTGTCTTTATAGGTAAGTGATATTTTTAGTCTTAGATGTTCAACAGTCCTTAGTAGCTTTCTTTGACCTGACAATGCCAAACGAGAAGTAAAACGCTCTACACGTTTACGAAATGTCATACTATCTCTTGAGGTAACTGTGAATCAATGGTATTTTACCAATCTATATTATAAGCGTAAGTTATGTTTAAAGAGAAGTCAACAAACTGCCGTACGGAGTCGCAAGATATTTCGTAAACATGGTAAATTTACCTCTTATGTGACTGCTAAGAAACGCCTTCGATCGAAAGCCGCAGTTTGTGAAAAAAAAAAGAAATCCTTCTATTTAAACTTTTGTATTTTATATTTGATATTTACCCAAAAGACCTCATTCTATATATATATATATACCTTCAAGAAAAGAAAGAATCTGTCGTAATTCTTGAGCATATTTTCTTTCTTTTTCTAATTAACTTATGTTTAGTTTCCCAAGCGTCATATTGTATTTTCCTTTCCGCTTCCTTGTAGACAAAGTTGAAGAACAACATTGATAACATCAAAAAGAGCAATATGTTTCTTTTTAATGATTATTAGATAATGATTTCGCACAAGTGCGTGTGTAGATTAGACTACTCTATTCAACTCCCTTTCTGCTACATAAAATATAATTAATAAATTAGTACGATGTAATTAACTAATTGGTTCATTTTTTTTAATTGATTTTGATTTTGATTCGTGTATTATCATCGACTATAAATAATTAAGCAAAATTTCAGCTCGATCCAAGAATGGGAAGTGGACGAAAATCGTGTCAAAACGTAAATAGGGGATTAAATTTATATATGCATCAAAATCTCTCAATAATTAGGGTTTATTTCCGTTATTTCGATATCAAACAATAATTATTAAATCACCAATGATTAATTGACTAATTGTTGTTTTTATTGATTCATGTCTTGTCAGGTTCAATAAATTATCGTGCAAAGTTTTAACTTGATCCGAGAATAGGAAATGGGAGAAAAA
The DNA here is from genome assembly GCF_947242115.1 of Biomphalaria glabrata. Lineage (NCBI taxonomy): Eukaryota > Metazoa > Mollusca > Gastropoda > Planorbidae > Biomphalaria > Biomphalaria glabrata. Next base: position 34,962,868 of record NC_074718.1, on the reverse strand, counting down.
ACATGTTCAAACTTTTTTCCAGACAGACAGAGTGTAAAAAAAAATACAAAAAACAAATAAACTAAAACAAAATAAACAAAAACAGTTCCATTATTTAAAGCTTGGCCCAAAATAAACGAAACGTATTTTATAATGGTCATAAATAAATCGAAAATAGTTTATTAAAAGCCAAAAGGTATACTCTCTTACATAGCCCTAACATTGTATGCACTTCACTTTGTTACTGTCTCTATACATCCAGGTAAAGCTGTTAATTTTAATTGTCGACGTCTGAAAAGCTTATCTATTAAGAACGTCACGTATGACCTCTCGCTAAGCAACAGTAACGTCCCCTTCCTAATCAACTACACAGAATGCAGCGTAGACGTCAGAAACGGAAGTGACCTCATTTTTACATCCAACTGCAGTGACGGCTACGAGTATGCAGACTCAACGACGTCATCATTTGTTGCCGAGGTAATATGCAACTAGTGTTACATTATATGCAGTTATAATATGAGACCTTATACTATGATTAGGTCATAAGACCAGTGACTTATGCTGTACTGGAAAGTTAGTTCAGTGGTACTTATCGTGGTCTCAAATTATACTACCTAGGCTATTAATTATAGCCTCTAGATATACAATTTACTGAGACATACATGTTTCAGTTACAACTAAGAACGAGTTTATTTACTTACACAAAAAAGACCATACATAAATACGGAAATAAAGGCCAACATAGAAAAATAAAAAACAAAATAGTCGGACAGGTTCAACTCACAACAATCAAAAGGCCGCCATCACTAAGGCACACAACTGTCTCGTCTCAATAACAAAACCATGGCTTACAATAATATAGTAGGAGAGATACAGGTCATAACAATCAAATGACCGTCATCCCTGAGACACACTACTGTCTATTTACAGAAACCAACTGATTATTAACATAAATAAAGTCTACTCCTTTTGTTGCTGAAAAAACACATGCCCATAGTATTGTAAACTCCTCTTGAGTAACATAGTCAGAGCACAACATTTGCATTTTGTAAACATAACATAGGTTCAGTTCAAAGACTGAAGAGAAAGTGGCCATAGAATACAGTCAACAGAGAGTCAGATAGTGTATTAAAGGGGACTAACTCTTCTTGACACAAAAAAAGGTACTAACCTTATTATCCCTCTTGTCCTTAATACTTATCATATGTTATTACTTATATTACTGTAGGTGACACTTTAAGTTGCAGCCTTAGACACACAAATGATAACGTCACGTAATTTACGCCTCAAGGTGATATGTTTGAAAATAACTTGTTTTGTTTGTCATGGGTGTATTTCTAGAGCATAAATTAATTGCGCAGCAATAGTATTACATTAGTTTGTTAAATCAAGATTCTAGAATTATCCATAACTAGTGGAGCATCACCAAAGAAAGCCGATTATATCCTTTGAAGTCCGAACAAGACACTAGCCCCAAACTCACCCCCCCCCCCCAAATAGAATAAAATCTATATGGAGAGCTCCCAGATCTGGAGACCACTGCGCAGTTCATCTCATATATAGGACTACTTGTCAGAACCTTCCAACATATTAATAAGAACAAAGAGGAAGAAGAATCTGTGGATCTGAGTTTGTTTACACGAACTAGTTGTCGAGAAAGCAATCAAGTATTAGACCAGGAAGAAAAAGTCGCTCAGATGGGTGAAGAGGAAACCCAATCTGGACACAGCAATTTGTTTGTTGGCGAGCAAGAACTAAGCGAGAACAAAGACATGCTCAAAAAGGCGTAGGGCCTATATGCGAGCTAGTCACTAAGAACAAATGTTATCATATACCTTTATTATTACTAGGTCTATATTCATATTATGTCAAGACTGGACTAGGAGCCCAAGGCCATATTCCATATTTGTTGAAATTATTAATAATCATAGGTATATATCGAAATATGGTCAAATATATTCAAGCTATTTTTTATGCAATTTTTTTTCTATCCATTATGAAGGATTTTTTTAGTAAATTTTTTTTTTCATTGGCATAGAATCACTCTTGATAGTAGTTGGTCTCGATTAGTCTAGAATAGTTTTATCATTATCAACCTTTTCACTGACCTCGGACATGTAAAAAAAAACAACAACCACAATTGACTTAAGACACTTAACAGTTATAAAAACTATATGTATAGCTTTAAATATTTTTACTTGAAATTATAATTGTTACACTTTTTCAATAAGAAATAAAGGCTGTGTCATCTCTTAATGTGTCTCTTTCAGTGGGACTTGGTCTGTGATAAAGAGTCTTACTCGGACATTTCCCAAGGTGTCGTAGTCCTCGGAGAGATGTTTGGCTGTCTTTCACTAACACGTTTTGCAGACAGGTCAGTGGCACTGGCGGAGCCTTTGGGAGGGAGCAGGTGGTAGGGACTATTGCCTCCCCCTCCCCCACCTCGCTCAACCAACTAGCGGACTATCATCATAATTTGTGTAACCTTTTGTTAAAAAAAAATAAAAATTCACTAATTATTATATTATGTCGCCACCTTCTGGTTAAGTTGGGTGTGGGGGGGGGGGGGGATAAATTTTGTCTATCGTAACCCATAGCCATTGAGGGGGGGGGGGAGGCGTAAAATAATTGTACAGAAATCACAGTTTGAGATTAAAATAAGAATTTTGTCTATATGTTACTTATTGATATTTTAACACATTTTGTATATTATATCAGGTTCTCGTTACAGGGTTGGACCTTGCGAGAGGCGGTAGATACCATCCCCCCACCCTCACAAAAAAATGTTTAGTGGAGCATTACATAATTTATGTAAAACTGTCACTAATATAAGTTATATATGTAATATATAAAACCTTCTCATATCGCCTTTTTGCCTATTCATCTGAATCAAATATTTTTCTATTGTATAAATAGCTTTGGAACTATATTGTTGATTATTGTTAAACTGCTTCTAAGACATAAAATGAAGAGTATAGACACACTATATATCTTAGTTCTCTAACAACTGCAAGTTTCAGTATTTTGCACGACTAAGTATAGTTCTGTTACAAAAAGAAGTTCCATGCAGACTTATTTACATATAAACTTCTTTGTACAAAACCTCTATTTAACTCGTACTTTGGTGAAAACTTTTGGGTATTTGAGATGATGGATGGATGGAACCTGGACACCGATCTCCTAGTCCTAGATCCTAGAAATTTGACAGTTGCTGTATATCATTAGGGAAAAAAAATTACTAGCTCGTATACCACAATGGAAGTATTCTAGTTTGACAGTTACATTTTTTCAAGTTTAAATATATTTAATATATTTAATTATTTATCTTGAAAGGACTATACGCTTTCTGGTATTTCCGTATTTGCTGAAGCGTATAATACATTAATGCTAAGGAAATTTTGGGCATCAGATCTATTGTGTAGTACATCTATACTTTTGCATAACCAGGATTATTCTTCGGGGGGGGGGGGGGGGGTCAACGAGGCAGGGTAAAAAATGTTCCATTGTTTTTTAATCTAACATTCCTTAGTTATTTAGAGAAAAATTATCGCTCTAGAAGGTGTATAAACAAGGTATTGTCTTTGGGAAAAAAAACGTATTCATTTTTTGTTCTTGTCAATTTATTTTCCGAAGACATTTTTTCCATGGGGGCGAGGCTGTGGGGCACTTAAATATTTATCTACTTTGAAGGTATTTTAATTTCTCGGGGGGGGGGGGGGGTAACGGTTGTATTTGCGATGTGGTTAGGGCCTATTATTAATATTTGAAAACATATCAACGAAAACAAATTTTTAAGATTCTTATAAATTAGACATTATAATATGAATCCGCCAAACCATTTCTACCCGTTTTGCGCTCCATTCTTGTTTTGTAAAATATATTACATGTTTCAGATGTTCCTTCAGAGTTGAAGATAATTTACTTCCTAGTCATAACCTCCTGCAGGACGACGGGGGATGGGAGCGGGCAGGGTTTGAAGCCGGGACCACCGATAAGTCCGAACGACAGTCAAGCGCGCAAGCCATCGGTTTATTTTCCCTATCACGTTTAAGCACGTCATCTGTTGACCGAAACAGTCATACAACAAGAGTTTTCGGTTAAAATAAAAATAAGCTTACGATGTATATGCAGAGTTACGCTTCATGTTCTTCGATTGTCACTCACACTAGAGTTTAGGCCCTTTGTCATGCTTACTTTATTTCAGTTAATTTGACAGGACCAATTTTTTTAAAGGATGGATAGTGAGCTGTAGACGCCAAGAGAATCCTAAAAGTCCAAGGGAATGCCTAGAATACAATGTGCAAAATAGTTCCACTTAAAATCTTACAATCAGAAAGTGTTCACATAATACATAGTACAAAGTTGAGAAAAGTTCCCATTTCAGACCTTGCCACCTATGGCATATGATCTTAAGGTAATCTATTTCTTTGGCACAGGGTTAACGAGGGTGTTATGTGGCCAGCACAACGACCAACCGCCTTTGCCTTTCCCCAACTAATGCCAGGTACCCAGTGGAGCTGTGTGGGCTCAGAGAAGGAAAATTCTCGGTTCGGAAACCAAGCGCCTTACCGCTCAGCCACCGCGCCTCCTAATATATAAAAGAGACCCCCCCCCAAAAAAAAAAAAAAAAAGACTTATTTTTATTATACTGATAAATATATTGGATACTGGTATGACACATGACATGTATTATGTATTGTCTAAATATGCGGTAATTGTGCCCTTTCTTTTCTCCAAAGGTGTGGCAGAAAGGTGACTTATATTATAACAAGCGTGATGTATTTCGCTGCCAACATGCTTGCTGCATTCTCCATCAGCTTTGCATATTTCCTTTTATTCAGATTTATAACTGGAGTGTTCGATGCAGTTGAGTCATTATATTCTCTTTGTAACTTAATGTTTATTGAATTGAGGTAGGGTGCGCGTGGTCTCTGGTGTAGCCGACACTGTGACTTAACTCTTTCTCTCCTACTTGACGATAACATCGTTGATTTGACCTAATTAAATTAAGTTAATGTTTAACTTTATAAAGTTTATTTAGTGCTATATAAAAAGAGCATGCATTCTCCTTTAATTCTATAGTAAACCTATATCAAATAAAACATTTTCTGATAACAAAGGACAAAGCTCTTGAAGATTAATCCTAACAGGCTAGGAAACAGAAATAGGCAAAATGAAGAATTCCGTCGAAAAGTGGAAAATAATTACGGAGAGAAAGAGTTAAATCTTATCTGTCAACTCTGTAATCAATAATAAATAGAAAAAAAAGTTGTTTATGTCTTCTTAGTACTTTGCTTTTGTAATTATCTTTACACATCATACGAAATAAAAGAAAACAAACAAATGTAAAAGTGTCAATTAGTTTAGATCAGTCGTGTAATTAACTTTTGATAGATCTAGACTAGAAATAATAAATCAGTACGATTATTTATTATTTTTACCAAGTGTTTATGTTTAGCGCTATTTTATTTATGCTTTTAGCTTTCTCAATAAGCTATTGGATGGCTGCCTGGTCGTGCGGTTTGCACGCTGGACTGTCGTTCGGACTTATCGATGGTCCCGGGTTCAAACCCTGCCCGCTCCCATCCCCCGTCGTCCTGCGGGAGGTTTGGACTAGGAAGTAATTATCTTCAACTCTGAAGGAACATCCGAAATAAGTAAAACATTTTAGCTATGATCCGTGTGATTGTCAAAAGAGTTTAGCCGAAGGCTCCTCGAACTCTAGGCCTGTAAGCCTGCTTGAACAAACCGTTCTGTCTGGAAGAGGTCCAAGTGAATGTCCACGTAAAAAAAAACATTGCTATTTCCGATAAATCTGGCACTCCGGGCGCATGGACTAGAATACAAGGCCGAAGATCGAGCACACCGGGAACCCTCGCCATTTTCCTGTTTTACCAAGCTAACCGTATAGGACTCGCCATTCGTGTAATGGTCCCTTGAGGAACGGTTCATGGTTTAACAAGGACGTGGAATCTCTCTTTCAACTCCGCACAGTGCAATGGGAAAGCTCTCGCATTTATTTGGACACTTCCACAGGAGTTTTGTTTTGCTATTCATTTAGCCTAATCATTCCTCAAGTAATTGTTTCCACCCGGGTGCCACGTTGAAGCAGAATAGCATACCCGGGACGCTATGAGACTGAAACGGGGGTATCTTTTTAAATGTTACCGTGAATACTTTTTAAATGCTTTTTATATAAAAAAAAAGTTTATGACTTGAATTCGACTCGAGGTCTAAAGCCTCCTCATCCCATTACACTAAGCACTGTGTCATGAATTGCTAAAGAAAATAGGTTTTATAGTTAATTGTTGTTAGTTTCAAATTTTTAAACGACGGCCTAATTTTCGAGACACATTATAAAGTGGATTAATTCAATTTATACCACCACATCTGTCAAGTATAATTTCTTTCCTTTGTTCGATACCAAACAAAATAACAATTATTAATTACCATTAATTATTTCAAGTATATAGTTATTTTTATTTTTATTGATTCTTGTTTATCAGTTACAATAAATAATTGTGCAAAATTTCAACTTGATTTGAGAATGACCCAGATTGAGTGTGAACGTGTTTATAAACTTTTTACCAGACAGACATACAGACAGACAAAGTGAGTTGATATAAGCTTTGTAAAAAATAAGTTACTTTATTCCGAATGTCATATTTGGGTCATGAAAGTTGAGCTTAAAATAACTAGAACGGCAGTGTCTTCGACCCCAAAGATTAAGGATGAGTGCAGCCAACTTAGTTGCGACAGACACTAATGCTGACAAAGCCGTTGTCCGACAGGGGTCCATTTAAGTTTTCTTTACTTAGTCTGCGCCTGTCTTCTACAGGGGCTTTTCTATTTAGGTTTCTTATGTGTGTCACGTGGTCTTCGCGAGAGCTCTTTGTCTCTTTGAGAGGCCATCTGCTGCCAGTTATTTTTCCTTGATGCTGGTGAGGACTGATTGGGGCCTGAGTTGATCCTTATAGCGCTTACAGTGACTTACAGTGACTTAAACTCACTTACAATGACTTACAGTGACTTACAGAGGGCATGAATGTAGAAATTTTAAATACAATGAAAACGTTTTAAAATCTTGAGATGAAGCTCGAGGATTTTGAGATGTTGATAAAGTCATTATTGATAAAGTCATGACTCAGATGTTGTTGATAAAGTCATGACTCAGATGTTGTTGATAAAGTCATGACTCAGATGTTGTTGATAAAGTCATGACTCAGATGTTGTTGATTAAGTAATGACACAGATGTTGTTGATAAAGTTATGACTCAGATGTTGTTGATAAAGCCATGACTCAGATGTTGTTGATAAAGTTATGACACAGATGTTGTTGATAAAGTAATGACTCAGATGTTGTTGATAAAGCCATGACTCAGATGTTGTTGATAAAGTCATGACTCAGATGTTGTTGATAAAGTTATGACACAGATGTTGTTGATAAAGCCATGACTCAGATGTTGTTGATAAAGTCATGACACAGATGTTGTTGATAAGGTAATGACTCAGATGTTGTTGATAAAGTTATGACACAGATGTTGTTGATAAAGTAATGACTCAGATGTTGTTGATAAAGTCACGACTCAGATGTTGTTGATAAAGCCATGACTCAGATGTTGTTGATAAAGTTATGACTCAGATGTTGTTGATAAAGTTATGACACAGATGTTGTTGATAAAGTCATGACTCAGATGTTGTTGATAAAGTCATGACTCAGATGTTGTTGATAAAGTCATAACTCAGATGTTGTTGATAAAGTTATGACACAGATGTTGTTGATAAAGTCATGACACAGATGTTGTTGAAAAAGTTATGACACAGATGTTGTTGATAAAGTCATGACACAGATGTTGTTGATAAAGTCATGACACAGATGTTGTTGATAAAGTAATGACACAGATGTTGTTGATAAATTAATGACACAGATGTTGTTGATAAAGTCATGACGGACGCAGATGTTACAGTAAAACAAATAATGTCAAGGTGAATTAAATTTAGATTCTCCCTTTTTGGCCTTGTTAAGAAATAATTGGTTGAGAATATTTTGTGTTAATGTTTAAACAAAAATTATCTGAGATTTAATTTAGTTTTGTTTTCCGATTTCCTATTTCTAGACTTCACAAGAACACGCTATTAAATAGTTCATTATTGTCTAACAGTGCTGCCAACAGCTGTCTTACATAATGTTGATTGAAATGATGCCAACTACACATCGAGCACTTCCGCAGAAACTGTCTTCATTTATATGGCCCATTTCGTTAATGTTTCTGTGTCTTGTGGCTTACCTGACTAGGGATTTGAGTTGGCACTTTACCCACATTTGCTTATCCATGTTTGCCGTCCATTCGATCTTCCTGTGGTGGTGAGTAGATAATAAAACTTTCATAATACTCTTGCTGGTAAATCCTAGACCACCACAAGCGTTAATTTTCTCACTGTTATTTAACAATAATTGGGTCAAGATTAAGGTTGTTTTGTGTTGAATTGAATTGAAACAGAATTGAAAATTGTCAAGAAAGTTAAAAATAAGTTAGGAGACGTCATATGTAAACTAATGAGACATAATGGTATACAGGCTAAATGCATTAATATTAGCCCATGCTCATCTTTTGTTTTTCTTCTTCTTGTCTGAGAAATATTTTTTAAATACAGTGTTACGACCATATAGAAAACACCATACTGTGGGAGATGAGTGGACAGAAAAATATACCGGTGCAGAGAGGAAAAGGAGATGGATTGATCATACTCTTAGAAAAGATACCAACAACAGAGCTAGACAGACCTTAGAGTGGAACCTACAAGGAACAAGACGTAGAGGAAGACCAAAAAGAACATTAAAAAACTAGCAAGAGACCGTGGAGAGTGTCGTGTTTTTACTGAGGCCCTATGTTCCATGAGGAACTCAAAGGAAAGATGATGAGCATCATATGGAGACTCAAATCGCCAAAACAATCCACAATCTAAAGCTGACGAACTCCTTTGAAGTGGCGGAAGTAAGGCTGCATGCTTTCCCCAACAATTTTCCTATTAGTAATTGACTGGATTACGAGAAGCTACTATGCCTGGCTAATTGGCATTAGAACAGCACGTGGATCTGGATTACGCAGATGACATCTGCCTCCTTTCGCAGAGATTACAGCACGTGGATCTGGATTACGCAGATGACATCTGCCTCCTGTCGCAGAGATTACAGCACGTGGTTCTGGATTACGCAGATGACATCTGCCTCCTGTCGCAGAGATTACAGCACGTGGATCTGGATTACGCAGATGACATCTGCCTCCTGTCGCAGAGATTACAGCACGTGGATCTGAATTACGCAGATGACATCTGCCTCCTGTCGCAGAGATTACAGCACGTGGATCTGGATTACGCAGATGACATCTGCCTCCTGTCGCAGAGATTACAGCACGTGGATCTGAATTACGCAGATGACATCTGCCTCCTGTCGCAGAGATTACAGCACGTGGATCTGGATTACGCAGATGACATATGCCTCCTGACGCTCGGACTAAAATAAACAAGATCGCAATAGAAGGGGAGATGACTGGCTTCAAAATCACTAAAAAGAAAACTGACGTGATGAGAACAGAAATAATACCCAAAAAAAAACAGAATGGCTACAAGGAGAACACGTAGTAGGCACTGGCAACTTTGGAAGCATCCTAAACAATGAATCTAGGCTAGGCATAATACCCAACGGTCGTGTACTATGTAGTGGACAATTTTTAGCGGCCCCCGTAAGGGGAAAAAGCCGCTATTAGGTTTGTGCAAAATGTCCGTCTGTCCGTCTGTCTGTCTGTCCGTCTGTCCGTCTGTCACACTCAGATCTCGAAAACTAGAAGAGATATGAAAAATATTATTTCATCATTAAATGCGGCTTGAAAAGTTTAGGTGCAACGGCTACTTTTGGTTTTCTAAAAGCAAACCGTTTAATTTATAAAATTAATTATGCAAGCGATTTTTTCATAAAAATACACCAATTCTAAAACAATTACGTAAATGTAAGGGAGGCAATGTTACAATATGCTAACAAAGATGGATCATCCATGTATATTTTCAGTATCACTAAGTCAAATATATTTTTAAAATGTACAGGAAATGTTTACAACAAATATAAATAATAGTTAAAGATGTTTTTTCTGGTCAACTAGCTGCTAAAATTAAAAGAAAACAATTCTATTTGTTTATAAAGGCTAATAATGCACTTTGTATGTAAATATCACGCACATTTTTTTAAATGGACTTTTTATGCAGCGATTTTCGTGCAGTAGCGTAACGTCGCAATATGACCGGGTGCTAAACCAATTCCTTAAACTTTAAAAAAAAAATCAGATTTTATTTATTTTTTGCTTAGTGCCCCCATCTGAAAAAAAGAAGATTATTTTTGTGCGTTTTGTCTGTTGGTCGGTCTGTCCGTCACGATTAGATTAAAAAAAACAGAACTCTAAAAGCTATTGAAAATCTGATTTACCCTTTAATGTTCCTCCCGTAACATCTCAATAGTTTTAAGTATCTAAAAAAATTGATTGTTCCGGATTTTTTTGTGCAAAACTAATCAACCCAAACAAATGTTTGTTTTCTCTTCTAATTTATATTACATTCCATTTCCATGCATAAACGTTGCAAAAAAACATTATCAATAATATGTTGTTCTGTTTTTTATGTAAATAGCATATTAATGCTAAATCAAAATCTCTATACTGACTTATATTTCATTAAGTGTAAAAATGTTCCGGATATTGTTTTATAAAACATGAGTTATGCCTAATTATTGTTTGAAATCGCATAATTTACTAATATTACACTTATATTATTTGACAATGCGTCACTATAATTTGGTTATCAATATCAAATTGTTCCGTATTTTTATCTTTAAACAAATTTTAAAAATATCGACAATAGGTTGTTCAGGGCTTAAAAAAAAGTAATTTACTAGAATTAATTACTGAAAATTACTTTTTAGACATTTAATTTTCTTGCTGAAACATAACATAGAAGTTTTGTAATCGATAAAGAAAGTTCCGGATTTTGTTTCTTACAAATCGTCGCCAGAAATTTCCGAATTTATTTAAAAATCTACTAACGCCAAATAATTGTTTGAACTCCCTCTTCTAATTAATTAACAAATAATCTTCTCATTTACGAAATAATGTTTTTACGGATTTTTATGAAAAATATTTTAACTCACTACTCTCTTACAGTACATTTAACTTTCTACCTAAAACATTAAAAAATCTAATTATCGTTAATATTATGTTCCGATTTTTAAGGAAAACAGAATTCAAACACCAAAGTCAGGCATGAAAATCTCTCCACATGGCTGTAGTACATCTAATTTTTATACGAGACCATCCAAAAAATTTAATTAACGGTATTACATTTATCTGAAATTCTCTTTTTCTTTTACTATTTATACAAACATCCGGAACAATCTATTATATAAACTTTTCAATTGTGTTCATACCTAAAAATTATTGCGATTTTTTGAAACGTAAAATAAAGGTTAATCAATTTTTAATAACTTTTAATTGTTGTTTTTTTTTAATATCAAGATGACGGACAGACCGACTGACAGACAAAACGCAAAAACAATGCGGCTTTGATCCTCTTTAAATAAATTCTATTAAAACTCAGTGCACCAATGTCAATGAACCCTTGTTAAATATCTCGTGTAAATAAAGACATTTTTATGGTACCGGTACTAGCCTATTGTGAGGTAATGGAATTTTTTTTCTTTGACGTCATATGAATGGACTCTTTAAATGCACTCGGTGCACCAATGTCTATGAACACTCGATAAATGGCTCGTAATGATGAAAATATATTTTAGTTTAACTAAGCCGTGTGATGTAGTGTTGTTTTTTTTCCTTTGACGTCATATGGAATGAATTCTTTAAATGAAATGCTAAAAGAACGCACACGGTGCACCAATGGCTATGAACACTCGATAAATGGCTCGTATTGATGAAGGTGATTTTTAGTCTAGCTAGGCCGTGTGACGTAGTGTTTTTCTTTACCTTTGACGTCATATGGAATGAATTCTTTAAATGAAATGCTTAAAGAACGCACTCGGTGCACCAAAGTCTATGAACACTCGATAAATGGCTCGTAATGATGAAGGCGATTTTTAGTCTAGCTAGGCCGTGTGACGTACGTAGTGTTGTTTTTTCCCTCTGAAGTTATATGGAATTAATTCTTCAAATGAAATGAAAAAAGAACTCGGTATAGTAATGTTTATTAAGCCTCGTTATGTGACTCGCGTTTAAAAAAGGAATGATATTTTGATTTAGATCTAATCTAGATTTTTTAAAACTAGATCTAGATTTTTATTACAGTATATCTAGATCTGGATTTATATTCTAATTAAAATTATTTTAGAGTCTAGATCTAGTTTAGACTAAAATAGACTAGATTAAGATGTAGAATTTCAATTTCTAAACTTAAAGTGTAAAAAAAAAGTGTAGATTTTCATTTCCAAACGTTTTGATCAATATTGTAATGTTTTAATATACTAAAACTAATCTACTATTTTTTATTTAATTTAAATTTACGCAAATGAATCTTTTAAACATTATTACTTTTGACCATCAAAATTAAATCACCTCTTGAATATTATTTGCGAATATGCAGATCCGACAGGGATCCGACTTCGACGGGGGCCGCCTCTGAGTTTGTGTAACACAAACTCTCTTAGTAATCTTGTTTTAAATATATTTGACTTAATGATACTGAAAATACACACTATCTATTCATCTTTATTAGCATATTGTAACATTGCCTCCCTTACATTTACGTAATTGTTTTAGAATTGGTGTATTTTTATGAAAAAATCGCTTGCATAATTAATTTTATAAATTAAACGGTTTGCTTTTAGAAAACCAAAAGTAGCCGTTGCACCTAAACTTTTCAAGCCGCATTTAATGATGAAATAATATTTTTCATATCTCTTCTAGTTTTCGAGATCTGAGTTTGACAGACGGACAGACGGACAGACGGACATTTTGCACAAACCTAATAGCGGCTTTTTCCCCTTACGGGGGCCGCTAAAAATCAAACTATGCACAAAGAACAGATTTCTGTGATTAACCCATAATGGAGTGTAATAGAGCAATTTGTTCCATGCAAGAGGTTTCTTTTAAAATCTTATTTGTTTTTCTGATCATGCAGGATTACGGACGAGTCCATTCGATGGCTTTGTGCAGTCAAAAGGTATAAAGACGTGGAAAAACTGATCATGAAAATATCACGAATCAATCACGTTGATCCAGCGGATGCATTAGAAATATTAAGAGCCAACGGGCTTTCGCCTTACTCAATTAAACTTGCACAAAAAACGGACAGCATTGCAGAAGTAAGTTATAAATAAAATATTTTATTACGCAGCTAGACTTTATGTGTCAAATTCCATATGGACAGAATAATGAACGGATGTCATAATACACCACTGACTATGACTATGACGGAAAGTGTAAATACATATCGGAAATGACGTGCAACGTCAGTTTTTGGTCTAAATTCTTTTTTTGCTAAAGCAATTAAAAAAACAACAACAATACATCTCATTAAGTTTAATTAGAGCAACCACCGGATAACATTAATTTCAATCTAGAACTCGGAAGCACATATATAGCCCACATAGCAATAGCTTTCTATATCACACGTCCACGCTAAAGTAACTCGCGTTATTTTGTGTCGCATTATTTAGTATCCCCCTTCAGAGGGTTTTGATGCAAAAAAATACCTCTACAATATAAAAAAAGCAAATTACACAATAAAATTATTTGAGAGTTGCTAAGCTAATGAGGGGTTCTGAGTTTAAATCCCCCTCCTCCAGATGGCTTTTTTTTAAATTTAAAACCCCTCCAGATGGTTTTGAGTTTAAAATTCCCCTACAGAGCGTTTTGAGTTGAAAACCTCTCTCTTTAATATTATTTTAAAGCAAACTACAGTCACCAAATTCTATGACCGTAGCAAAATGGGGTTTTTGAATTAAAAAAAAAAAAAAAAAAAAAAGTTCAGAGATTTTTTTAGTTTAAAACCCCTCAACTGATGATTTTGACGATAAAACTTTTCTATATAAAATGTAAAGCGAAATACAAGCATGTAATTCTAAGTACATAGTCAAGAGAGGTTACTAATTTCTGGGCTGGGCTCTATTAATAAAGTGTGAATAGTCATCTGCCGAAATTGAAAAACACTAAATGTGGCTCAACAAAGATGGCTAAGACAGATTTTAGGAGTCAGTTATAGAGATCTGGTCTAAATCAAGGAAATCTTATGCAGAATTGGGAGTCGACACCTTAGTAAGGTTGTGACAGAGCGTCGCATGAGGTTTGCGGGACATGTTTTCCGACAAAATGAAGTACGCATACTAAGGGTTGCGATGACATCCTAGTACAACTTGGCGCCAGTAAGGATGTAAGAATAGCATTTTAGGTTTTTGAAATAAAACTTTTTAATAGCAGGAAAATTTACAGTAGATACCTAAGAATATTCATTTTGTTGCCTTTCAATACCAGAAATAGTGCTTGGCGGAGCTCCAAGGTTCATATTAAAGTTTGGTGGAATTGGGGGCGTCCTTAAGGTCCCGAAGTTCTAAATCCCAGCCTTCAACTTGATGCGAATCCAGGATTCTTCGGTGTGGAAGCCAAACGCTTTATCACTTGACCATTACGTCCCCCCTTCCCCTCCCATTCCAATTTACTTATATTACAGGTATTATTTGATAATGTAAGCTGTGACTTTGATTTTGCAGTAATGAGATTGATATTGACTTGCGCTGGACATTACAGGTATTGATTAGCCAGGCTATGCTGGACACTAAATCTAGTAATCCCGATACACGAGTGTCTGTGTTTGTCAAGAACAAAAATTTGTTTAAAATAACAGCAGTGGCAGGTTATACATGGTAAGTATTTCATAGAGACGATGTCACTTGGAGCAGATCTTATAAAGTAGTCCACATATGTAGATACTTGATTTCTATAAATAATAGCATTACCGTTTTGGAGTGTGTGTGTGTGTACGTGTTTATGTGGTGACGGTGAAAAGAGGTCAGCGATTGGTTGTGAATGAAGCAATATGGGTGGCATTGTCCTCATTTGGTCTTGTTTAGGGGAGACGACTCCAGAACGTGAGACTTGAAAATTTGTGCTATTGTAGTGAGCTAGATTTTGTTAACAGATATTATTACCAAAGTCAAGTACATTCATTTCATTTACCACAAGTTGATTTCGTCTATATTATAAACAAAAATTCTATGTAGTTTCTTTCACAAAAGGAAGTTATTCAAGCTATTTGAAGTTGAATTAGTTAAGATACATTAGGCCTACAAAGGTTTAGTTGTCTAGCAGCAGCACTGCGCAGTGCGGCAAAAACCTGTAACAACAATTACACGCTAAATGATTTAAAAAATACTTTTAAACAAATTATAGTTACATTGAGTGAGCCTTGCACGAGTTCGTCACGATTGATGTTCGTTGCTGGTGCTAGTTCGCAAGGCCCATCTCCAGTCAACCAAGAACATTTCCTCGTTAAAAACAAATTATTTACAACTAATTAATTCGCTAATGTTGATCAATTTTTTTTGTTATTGATTCATATGTTGTCATCTGCAATAAATAATTGTGCAAAGTTTCAACTTGATTCGTTAATTGGAAGTCAAGTGAAATAAAGAATTTGACCAGACCGACAAACTGAAAGATAGGGTGAGTTAGATATAAACATGTTAAAAAGGTTTAATAGCTTGTCATGTAGATTGACATTGACATTGAGCAAATGTCAAGTCTAACTAAATAAATGTCAATAGGGAAAGATAAGTGATACTAACAGGGTGTACATCTTGTTGGCCTGACGAATTGTGGGTCACAATTTAATGGATGATTGGGGGGCCGATCTTCTAATTAAAAAAAATAACAACTATTACATAATTAGATCATTATATCAGCATTTAATATACCACATGCATTGAAAGCAACTCAAACGCAATGGGTGTCAGTGACGTTGTGAGGTGTCGCATTCAAAAAAGTCTCTATTGACCTTTGACCTTGCTAAATTACGTGTTTACTCGTTGTCAACCAACTTTTTGAGCAACTGGCGCCCAAACCAGTAGGGCAGGAGGGGAGGGGGGTTGTTAGCCTATCTTAGATATAATGAAATTAATGTAGTAGACTGTAGTAATAATATAAAATGGTATTTTGAACTCAATACTAGACACGTCTTCTCACTCTGACGTTCTGGAGGTCCTGTCCTACCTAAGACCGCTGACGACAATGACGCTTGTCTTGCATCATTCACAATGCTGACTAATTCGTTGGCCACACAGGGAAATAAAACATTTTTCAAGAAAAAAAATAAATATGTTTGGCTAGAGATCTAGAACTAGAACTTTGGATCCAAAAGCAGTTTTGAAATGACTGTCGCATTCTTGAAAAAGACTATCGCTTTCGGGAATCTCCGAATGTAAGACTTTATTGATTTTAGAGTTTAATAAATTCAGGTAAATTTTGCGCATTGATATCTAAGTCTAGATCTAAAAACTTATCATAGGAATATTATAAAGTGTAGTTGATCTCTACATTCGCTTTACTAGGATTCTTTCAAGGGGAGAAGGGGGCGGGCTAATCAAATGTTCCATTGTTTTTTAACTAACATTTATTACTTTTAAGAGAAAAACTATTGCCTATAAGTTGCATGAAGTAGGTATTGTTTTTTTTTTTAATTCTATGTTAACTGTTTTTCTTGTTTAAGGATTAACTTAAGAAGATAGTATTTCAAACATTTATACTTCTCTATTGAACATTGTTTGGTCGACTTAATAATCATTTTTAGATATCCCATTTAAAGGTTTACTGATTCATTGTCATACCATGGGCTGCTGTTTATTTCTCCAAACTTGAACGAAGATTTCTACCTGGGATTCCTGCTAGGAGTTATTATTGAGATTCCAGCCACAATCTTGTTCTGTTTGTTGATTGACAGGTAAAAGATTAACATAATTATTGGACTAATTTTATCTAATTCTTAGCAATCAGCAGCTACGTAAGTGTCGTTCTATGTCAGTGTAACGGAGTAATGTTAACAATAAAAGAGGCGACCAATTCAAGAAGGCATCTACATCTACATCTACATCAAATCCCGCACTTTTGAAGCTTACTGAGCCACATTCAATCGAAAGAGATGATTTTAATTGAGCTTATTTATACAGATGATTGCGACCTTATAGCACTCATTGCCAATGACAGATCTTTATGGAGACAGCTTGCCGCCAAATGCGCCGAACGGCGCGGGAGGACCTAAGTCTAAGTCTTCAATGAGTTAGCTGAGGCTGCTGCCTTGTTGACATCAAACTCCTCGCAGACAACTAAACCGCTGTAGGCGTGTTATGATATTAATATGTTGTTCTTATGTTTACATGTGCTTGTAACTCGTCTGTAAGAATGTGTTCACGAAATGTGTGTTGTGTAATCATTCAGTGTATTAAAGCCATACTATACAGACATGGTTTTTGACTCTGTTATCATTATGCTCATAACAATTTAATACACTGAATCAAAACTGTGAAGTCGTTAGAATTTCGAAATGGATAAGATATTTCGGCCAGAGAAGCACACAGCAACTCAAGCAGCAGAGCGTTGGGAGCACTGGTATGAAACTTTTTAAAAACTTTGTATCAATAGTTTCAGTAGATAATCTTGATACTAGGAAACTACTGATAAACTATATCTCTCCTGCTGTATACCAAATGATTATTGATAAAGAGACATTCAGACTCTAAACTGCATCTATATACAACCAAAGAATGAGGTGTTTGCTAGGCACAGGTTAGCTACTTGCAAACAAGAGCAAGGTCAAACGATAGACGCCTACATGCAGAAATTAAGAACTGTATCCAAAGATTGCAACTTCAAAGCGGTGACTGCTGAACAACACAGAGAAGAGGCTATTAGAGATTCGTTTATCAATGGACTAGTGTCCAACTGCATTCGAAAACGTCTATGTGAAAAGACTGTTTTGAGTTTAAAGGACGACTTCGAGGAGGCTCGCTTACTAGAACATGCTTATCAGCACTCAATACAATATGAATCATCACAGCCGGAAACTAATTGCGCGGCAACTACTCTCACCAATTCTTTGGCAATACCCTCGCCAAATGTAACGATTCCTCAGAGTGCAAGCAATTCACACACACATGAAATAAATGCATTAGCTAGCAAGTGTTACTTTTGCGGCAGGGTTAAGCATCCCCGCTCTCAACGCCCTGCAAGGGAAGTAACAGGCAATCAGTGCTTCAAAAAGGGTCACTTTTAAAGAGTTTGCAAATCTAGATCTTCAACAGTTTCGGCTATCGCTAATGTGCAGCCTTTGAGTTTAAACAAATCTACGATACCCATTTTCATCAACAACGTGCCATTGAAAGCCCTAGTAGACACTGGGAGCTGTGAAAGCTATATTTCGACGCACATTGCTAAGAAGCACAAATGGCAGACATGTTCCTCAGGCAACAGAATCTATAAGGCTTCCACCCATCTATCTCGAATCACTCAAGGACATGTCTACGCTAACATATGACTCAAAAATGAACGATACGAAGGAGTTAAACTCCCTCTACTAGACAATTTGTGCTCCGACGTTATTCTTGGACTTGACTTTATAATTTTGCCCCACTGTAGACCTTCAGCTATATCATCATAAAATGTGTCAGTTGTCACTGTTAAAATAATGGGATTACAGTGAAATTAGTCAAAGGGACAAAACTGATGCTATTTTAAATATTCAGAGTAATTATAAAGCTATTGGATTACCTTAGCTAAACTTTCCGATATAGAGAGGTCATAGTTCACAATTGTAATTTTTGAACAGAAAGCGTGTGGTAGAAAGAGACTAGATAACACAGTAAATGTTGAGTGGCAGTTGATTTACTATGAAGATGTTTTGTATTCATTGATATGAAGAGATATTCGGAAATAATAGTATTGACCATCTGCAGCAATATATGTAATAACTCGAATGTGATGGGTTCGATATATATATATATATATATATATCATTGGCCTCCTTCAGTCGTAGAACGACTATGGTTCATCTCAGAGCACACTTCCTCATGTGGCTGTGGAGCCCTATTTTGGAGAGACACTCCCGTCCACAGATAGCGCAGGTTAAGGTGGCTTTTGCTTTGGTGGTAGAGGAGCTGGCCGTTTTTCGGCTTGTACGTTTTTCTTCGTGAGCTGAGACCCATGTACTTTCACTGTCCATAGCTTTCTTGGTCACTGTCTCTCTCCATCTGATATATATATATATATATGAGTATAACAGATGCATTCAATTAACGTGAGCTTATTTTATGTTTAAATTAAAGGATTGGAAGGAAGAAATGCATTATGGTATTTCATGTATCAGGCGGGATCTTCATCTTGCTGTCAACATTTACTCTGTACTCTTCGATTGATGGTGAGACATAATTTAGCATTAGGTAGTATGTATTCTTTCTAAGCTGAATAATGAAGATAGACCTTGTGAAACACAAACTTTATATTTGAATCCTCAAGCATGTCTTTCAGAGAAACTGAGGATGACATTAATGTTAAATATTGAGTACTTATCTCAAAGTTTACCAAAAAAAAATAAAGCTTTGAATTTTACATTGTCTGATTACTAGAATAGTTTTTACAGAGCTTATTGTAACTCTGTCTGTCTGGTGAAATGTCTGTACACGTTATTTCTCCTACACTCAATCTCGGATAAAGTTGAAATTTCGCAGAATATTTCTTGTACCTTACAAAAAGAGTCAATAAAGAAAAAATAAACCATTGGCTTATTAACTATTGGTAATAATTTTTTTTGTTTGGTATCGACGAAAGGGAAGAAATTGTATTTGAAAGATGTCGTGGTTTAAGTTGAATGAGTTCTCTTGAAGAGGCTTGAGCCATGAGTTCTCTTGAAGAGGCTTGAGCCATGAGTTCTCTTGAAGAGGCTTGAGCCATGAGTTCTCTTGAAGAGGCTTGAGCCATGAGTTCTCTTGAAGAGGCTTGAGCCATGAGTTCTCTTGAAGAGGCTTGAGCCATGAGTTCTCTTGAAGAGGCTTGAGCCATGAGTTCTCTTGAAGAGGCTTGAGCCATGAGTTCGAATTCATTTAGTAGGCCTACAACGTTTTCATGCATTTAAAAAGCGATCACGGTAACATTCATACAAATACTTTTCAAAACTGGTTCAGACCAGTGATAAGATCATAGCGCATTGAGAAAGCTGCGAGCGAGATTAACACGCTGAATTAAAACAATTTGTAAAAATATTTCTAATCGCACATATTTAGCATAGTCTAGATATATTTCAAATTTATTCACATGGCTGATTCAAACTAATTAATACAATTACACTTAAAATACGTTTTTTAATTTAAATTATTATTATTATTTTCATATTTTTCTATTTCGAACACACTATGTTATTGAGACACATGGTTTAATACTTCTCTTCAGATGGGTTACCTGGTCAGTATGGCATTTTTTTGGTGTTGGCTCTTCTGGGCAGATTAAGTGTAACAGCTTCGTTTTCCGCAGTACTGACCTTTGTACCTGAGCTGTTTCCCACATCTGTCAGGTGATGATTGCATTCTCATTTTCTCTAGTACTAAAATCAGCTTCTACTCGTAAACATGCATCGACCTACAAATATCCGTAGCGTTAATAATAATAATAATAATAAGATAATCTATAATAATAATATCGCCGTACCATTGTCTCATAATTTTAGAAATGTAAAACAAAGAAAATATGGGAACCTAGGCTTGGAGATTAAGCGTTTATGGAAGTTATCCAAAATAACAATAAAATAACAGTATAATCCAAAGAATATCTTTGTAATGGTGAAATGTGAGACGTAAAGGTTTAATATAATGGAAAAATTTAGTTATATTCCAATTTTGTTTTTTAAACGTGCATTATAGTCTATAGCATTTTGTTTTTTTGTATTTCTCATATAATGTATTAGAAACACTGGTCTTGGGTTTTCGGCCGCCTCGCTGTATCTAGGCTCTACCATCGCTCCTCATGCACGCACAGTGGTAAGTATCTTGTCTGTGAGTTCCTGAACCCGGTTTAACACGTTGAACATGTACCTTGTTACGTTACTTGCGAACACAGAAGAGGGGCCCACCGCCATATTCTTGAACCTGGTTTAACGTGTAACTTGCTAGGTTATTTGTTAAAAGGAACAGGGTTCCACCATGGGCGTAGCCAGGATTTTTTTTTTTTGGGGGGGGGGTGTTGGGGGGATTATATATATATATATATATATATATATATATATATATATATATATATATATATATATATATATATATATATATATAAACTCAACCCCCCCCCCTTTTGATACGCTCTTAAATTTTGAGTGTGTAATTCGCTTTTTTTTATATTGAAGAGGTGGTTTCTAGCTTCAAACCCCGCTCGAGAGGGGGGGGGGTAAAAATCTAAATCTAAAGCCCTCTGGAGGAGGTGTTATTAAGCTTAAAACGCCATTTGGCTACGCTCATAGAATTTAGAGTGTGTGATTTGCTTTTTTTTATATTAAAGAGGTGCTTTTTAGCTTCAAACCATGCTGGAAAGGGTTTTAAACACAAATCCCCACTTGTCTACGCTCATAGAATTTGGTGACTGATTTATGCTTTAGTCTTATATTGAAGAGGGGGTTTTATCGTAAAAAAACTTTCGTAGGGGGTTTTAAAATCAAAAGTTTCCTTAGCTAAGCTCTTGGAATTTGGAGATTGTGGTCTTTTTAATTTTTATTATAGGAGAGGGGGGTTAAACCGCAAAACCCCCTGGTAGGGGTTCTAAACTCAAAACGCCATTGGTTGCGCTGTGGCAAGTGATGGTTTAGTATTAAAATCTCACCTAAAATAAACAAAATCAAAGCAAAAAATCAGTCACTTAATTCCAATCCCCCCCAGGGAGGGATTTCATTCGGGGGGTGGTTTAAACCCAAAAGCCTCCCTGGCTACGCCCATGGGGTCCACCACAATATTCTTTAGCCCGGTTTTACATGCACCTAGCTGAACTTATTCTTGAACCTAGGTTCACGGATACAGTGTAACGCTACTGGCTAACACACTAGCACTTTAAATTAATTTCAATACATACAAAAAATCACCTTAGAACTGATTTTTTAAAAATCTAAAGTATATAGTGTTGTACCTATTTTTTCATAACTAGATAAATCATTCAATTATAAGCAAGCACTTTTTTTTCTTTCTTTTGTTAATTCTTCAATTCCTGCTATTAATTTTTCATGGACGGAAAAGATATGTGGAAAAAAATTCTTGTATTCGGAAGCAGCTCTAAGTACTTTCCTAGAAATTTGACTGTTGATATACATTGCATGGTCTATCAGGCTCTCTGCCAACATCGCACCATACGGTACAACCAATTTAAAGAAATTGACAGCTCTTACTCCAACTAATGTAATACTGAAATGTCTAAGAAATTTACTGACAATGCTGTATGACTGGGAGCTGGGGAACACGAAACTCCAACTGTAAAATTTGTTTTCTGAAGATAACCGTGGTATTGTTTCAAACTCTACTCGTCCCTCTTCCTCGTCCGGGACTTGCGCTTGATTCTGCTGTGCCGAACCGACGTCATGCTGGACTCACTGTACTAGACTGGAACTGAATTCTCTTCCCTGACACTTTCGATCTTTATATAGGTTCCTTAAAAGGCATTATCGAAGGTGATTAAACGTCGCCGGTTCTTTCTATGTTATCACATGACCGTATTCTGACCATATAACTCTCCTGCAACTTCGCCTCTCCTCACTCGTCACGGTCGTCACGAGTCGTCAGCACAGCCATAACTATATCTTTGAGCATAAGATCACTAGCCTATTAGCCACACAGTAAAAACTGTGGTTTGACTATTATAATTATTCAGAATTATGTATTCATATTAAAATAAAATTTAGCTAAAGTTTTTTTTTATCAATGAAATTATGTTTTTAACACATTTTTAGTAAGTGTTACCGCACCCTAACATCGTGTTTCTTTGTTTTCAATAAAGAGTTTTAAACAAAATACTTAAAAAAATAATACCTCCCTTATACCACTTATAGAACGATTTGAAAAAGGATAAATTTTAAACCAAAATTTGCCCAGTAACAAACAGTCACGTGAACACTTTTATCTCACCGATATGCAGCAATTGTCAAATTTCTAGGAAATTCGTTACAGACATTGACGAGATCCGTGTCCATTCATGTTTTTGAGAAGACTACTTAAAAGGTCCTAGTTACCACGTAGGTACTAGTTGAATAGAGGCAGGGCATTTTTGTGACGGTACGCACCGGTACGGCGCACCGGTACGTTTTTTGAATTTTTTTTTACTTTTCTTTTATTTTAACGTATATTATTAATTTTTAGTAGTTAAAATTTTTAGGCAATCAACTACCGAGTACCGGCACCTATTTTTTTTTTTTACAAAAAAAAGCACTGAATAGAGCCATTGTAATAACTAAATATACGTATACGCTGCAAGAACGTTTTCAAATATACAAATGTCAATGACTAACCAAAAAAAAAAGTAAGTTCCCCCTTTCAGACCTTGCGATCTATAGGGCAGATGATGTTAAGGTCATCTGTTTCTTTGGCCAACGGCTTTAGAGCAGGGTGTCATGTGAACAGCACATCGAACAATTGCTTTTACTTTCCCACAATTAATGTCAGTTACTTATCAAAGTTGGGTGAACTCGGGCGCCCTAAAAATCCCAAAATTCAAAATTCCAGTCCTCACCGAGATTCAAGCCCAGAACCCAGGTTCGGAAGCCAAGCGCGTAATCACTCAGCCACCGTACACCCAACCCCCATTACTTACTAGATCTAAAATAATGATTGTAAAACTCACAGGATAGACTTCTTGCTGTCATAAAGAATTACAAGGAATGAATAGAATCAGAAATCGTAAAGCACCATCAGCTCCGAAAGCAGGAATTCATTTTGCAAAATATTATTCGTATTCTTATCATTATTTTGTTGTTTTCCTTTAGAGCCGACATGCTCCCTGGGCGCCTAATCTTGTGTTTGGAGTCCTGTGCTTGACTGTGTCCATGGTCATCCATTTTCTCCCAGAGACGAGCGGACAAGATCTGACCCAGACTGTGCTAGAGATGGACCATAGAATTCAGAGAAGGAGGTGATAGCCGTTCCATTTTGGTCCACAGTGTTCGTTACTACGTGCGTGCCTTGAGATCATGTAATTTGTACAGAATAGACATTTTTATACTTTTGAAACAGTTTTTCCAACAAGTCGTTTTCAAATAAAAAATAAATAAATTATTATCTTATACAATCATCACAATTTATTTTCATAGCAGTTTTGATTACTTGAATTCATGTTCATTGTTGTGTTGTGCTTTATCCTAATGATTTATCTTATTTGACACATTTCCACTTGAAGTATGTAGATATTAAATATTTTTAATAGATAACATATCAAGAATTTCGCTTAACTTCCGATGCGATGGTGCGTAAGAATGGTTAGAAATTTTTAATTCATGATCTCAAAAATCCTTTTGTGTCCTCCCATCTCTAACAGGAAAAAAAATTTAGCCAAGAAAAGTAAAAATGTCTTACTGGATACGTTGTACCGTTGTTAATTACTGACAATGTAACAGTGTAACAATGTTTTCACACATTCTGATATATAAACTATTGACTTCATTTTTCTTTTAACTTGTATTTTTTTGGGTTTTTCTCCCCAAATCTTTCGAGTCTTTAACTGATTTAACTGATTTCTCTCACCACTCATTCCTAATATAGATTATTATAGACGCCTCTGTTTTTATTATCATGAAATGGTGTAGAAAATAATGTCTTAAATATTCATTTCAAAATGGCACATTATCAGAATATAAAAAGTAAAATGAAAACTTAATTTAAAAAAAAAAGAAAGGTTATATTATGTGTCATGTGTCATTGTATCAATCAGTTTGGATCAGTCATGTAGCCGTAATAGGATTTGTAATAGATCTAGAATAACAATGATAAGTCCGTGCGATTAGAAATATTTCTACCTTTTTTTTTAGCGCAATTTCATTCTTTCAGCTTTCTCAATGCGATATGACTCCACTTGACCAATTGGGATAAGGGGTGTGAGAAAAAGAAGGAGGTATCTTGTGAATGCTATAGTTGTCGCTTTTTTAAATACATTTTCTAAAAAAAAAGTTATACAACTTGAATTCGAACTCAAGGACTCAAGCCTCGTCTTGCCAATTCACAAACAACTGTGCCAGCGTAGTGTATATGAAAATAGAAAGTTTTTACCTTTGTTTTGTTAGCTTCAAACGAGAAGCTAATTCTCTTCGTAGTGTATAAAGGGCACTAATTCAACTTATGCCACCACATCTGTATAGCACAGTTTCTTTTCCTTGTTCAAGTCCAAACAAAGTAATTAATTACCAATAATTAATTAACTAATTGGTTGATTTTTTTTTCGATTGTTGTTTTGTCAGGCACCAGACATAATAATTGCAACATTTAACTTGATCCGAGATTGGGTGTGGGAGAAATAGCGTGATACAAACTTTGTAATGAAAAGTAGCCGTTGTTTTAGCAGAACACACGTGTCTATAATATGTTACGCCGATCTTGTACTCTGGCAACGACAGCAGGTGTTAGCCTTTATGCATCTAATATATTGTACAGTTTAAAATGGATCAAACTAAAACACAAAGTTGCATATTGTAATTTACTAGAAATAGTAAGAGACGCACCATGTAACATGGAATTGGGAACGCTACACTAATAGTGACGTCATAATATAATAAAGGCGTGTGCCCTGTGTAGTCACATAAATCTGGGTAGGAACTTCACAGAAGCAACATCAGAGTAACGACAGAGACTCTCCCATTCTGTATTGATCTTCCACAATTTATATTTTTGGATTTGATCATTTTCTAAGTAACCTCTATGTGTTTGTATCACCACTGAACTGAAAGGCCTTCGCAGTGATTCACAGGAATATTTGTATATCTTCTGAATGTTTGTAGTCAACATAACAACGGCGAATCAATTATTATAGTATGCATAACTTTATGTCGAGATGACTTGTTCAATGTGTGCCAACAGAATGTTAGAAAAACTGATTTCAAATGTTGTTGTTTTTAATGCCTGAAACATGACTGTTATCATGTGTAGACAAACTTTGGTGTGGATAACACGCTGTGTTGGCATTACAACTTACAAGCAACATAAGCGTTTTAACACATGAATAGTTTTTTTGGGTACTATTTTGTATGTTCTTACAGTAAAAAAAAAAAAGAATACAAAGCGATATGGAGACATATAAGGGGGTGATAAGGTAACCTAAAGAAAAACATTAGGAAAATAAAATTAAATTGGAATAGATTTCGATTTCAATAGTCAAATCAAACAATGTCACATTGAAAGACCTCAGTTGATGACTAAATACTAATAGATTTTGATATGACAGTAGCCCTACTAAAGTGTGCAATACCGTAAACCATTTTAAATTCATATATTCTCAACACTGGATATACCAGAAGACTAGCTGTATAGTCATCCCTCATGTGTGTGAGATCTGTGGCAGAGTGACAGTAAACCGCTTGGGTACATAAACCGACGAGAGCTGAATGTCTGCTGACAGTACGGAAACTTTCTCCTAGATAGACAGTGTCCCCCTCCTCCCCAGCACCCTTTTCGAAAATGTGTATTAAAATTGGACCAGAGAGCACTGAGAATCCTGTAACCTGAAGGACACTCTGTACGAAGACCTAGATAATGGGAAAAAAAAACAACTTAATCTGAACTCATTCATGACAATGAATAATTAGTTACACACTATCTCGGCGTGCCAATGTTGTCTTACGTAGACTTGCTAAGAATCTATGGATACCTGTTTTGAAAGTTGCATGGCATGTATGACAAAGCACAAAGAAATATGACGATTGAATTTCATTCAGAAAAGTTAAAAGTTGCTACCAAAATTCTATTGTCAATTGTTGTCAAATATCTGTAAGTA
Source organism: Biomphalaria glabrata (assembly GCF_947242115.1). NCBI lineage: Eukaryota > Metazoa > Mollusca > Gastropoda > Planorbidae > Biomphalaria > Biomphalaria glabrata. The sequence goes on along the minus strand of NC_074718.1, from coordinate 34,935,857 downwards.
AAACAGCAAATTGAAATATCTGGCCGTTGTTTAAGCAGCGCAGGTAATGGAAAACATTTAACTTGTGTCTTGAAATCACTTTCAATTTTTTTTTAAAGTTTACATTTTCAAGATTATAATTTAAATTGTGGAAAATGAAATCGGAGGCTATCTCGGCACTGGAAAGACTTCAGTCCAACGGTAAGTCACAGCGAAGCTAAATCTCATTTATAAACGTTTGTTATGGACGTTAAGTGGTCACAATACATTCCATTTTCATTACAAACCTCTATTCAACTCAAACTTTCTGGGAAAAACTTCAGGGTGAAACCTGGACACGGGTCTCGAAAACGGCTGTTAAGATTTTCCAAGAAATTTGACAGTTGATGAGTATGGTTGAGAAAATAATAGGGTTTGTTGCTGAACATAAAAATTATATATGTGTCAGACGCGAATAGCCCAATTTTCAGTAAAAGAAATTGCAAAAGTCATTTCTCTATAGAAGAAGTTACGAAGGCTATATAAAATACAACCACAGACCTATATATACTACAATAAATATAGGTTTTTGATTGCTAGTTACGATTTATTTAGGTAGGTGCTGTTTTACTATTACATACCAAGTATTAGAGTTTAGAAAAACCCAGGTTTGTTTTTTGTGCAACGCTATTAGCTAACAACTCATAACATCTCTCCATTAGTATATTAAGATTTATAATCTAATTCTAGTCTAGATCTATATATAAAAATCGAATAGATCTAGTAATAGTATAGATTCTATCTTGAGACTAGATTGCCGAGTCTAGCCTATGCTATGCCTATAGTCAGTTTTTATTAGAAAAAAGTCTAGATATTAATAAAGATTAAAGTTTTTTAATTATTAGATTATTAGATATAGACATAAGACATAGATCTAATAATACTGTAATACGTTTACTATACTCTATACTTAATCTACTAAACTAGAGATCTATCTATAATCTAGTCAATCTAGATCTATACAATATTCCTTATAATACTTCTACTTATAATGACTTATTTAATAAGTGAGTACTTAGACTTAGATCTATTGTAGTTTATTAATAGATTTACTTTTCAATGCCTAGACCATAGACATAAATAAATATAGACTGGAAGTAGGAAGTTATTTTTATTTGGGGGAAGTCAAATATGTTTTATGTACTATATCTATGTGAAAAAAAAATGGCGGCGATTGAGCTATAAATTCTAGGACTAACATTTCAGCCAATATATACCTTTGATCTTTAGTTTTGAAAAGTACAAAACTGCCATATTCCCAATATTTTGTCTTTGTTTCATAATCATAGACATAGGCAAATATATATAGGTTTGTGATGTGGATCTACAAACTTATCTTTTCCCAAATATTTCCGATAATAATTTGTTCTTTATCGTCCAGTCTATATATATATATGTCTATGGCCTAGACCTAATAATAAAATTGCGAATGATGTCTATAATGACTGATTTTTTTTTATTATAATAATAGGCCTACTAAATCTAGGTCTAGACTCTACTTAAATCTAGTCTAAAATAATGACTGTCTAAGATTCTATGTGATTGAGAAGTTCACATAGAGGTGTTTTTAATAATACGGCATGTATATTAAGTGCTTTTTTTTTTTGTAAAAATAAAAAAGAGGCTCCGGTACTCAGTGATAGATTGCCTAACTTTCAACTAATAATAAATTAACAATTAACGTTAAATTACAAGAAAAGTAATCATTTGTCCCGACATTGAAAAAAGGTGCCGGTACCCCGTACCGGTGTGTACCGTCACAAAAATATATGTATATCTCAATCTTCTTTCATTTAATTTTTTTTTTGCGGGGTTATTGCTACTTAATACATTGATACCGGATCGATTTAAATAGGGCCTAAGTATACAAGCAGGATTTCGAGCATTGGATAAATTTATTTTTTAAATACAAAGTTTTATGGAAGAGTTGTTTGAAGTTTGTAACTTCTTAAATTCAGGCTAAAAATATCGAAGCCTACATTTTTACACTCATTTCTAAACAATACGAAGAGATGGACTGACTCATAGTGTAGCTTGTGTACATCTGCAAAAACACAAACTCTCTTTGTAATCTTATCAGTTAGACTTTCAAAACTATTTTTAAAAAACTTAGTGATTATTTTTACTGTATAATTCTATTATTATTCCTTTTTAGAATTATGATATAAACAAAAATTTGCCATATGACTTTGTCTAACAGAAAAAAATTAAACTTACGTCTATTTATTCAGTTATTTTTAGTTACCTAGTAATATAAAATATATTGAACTAACACGTACATTCATCATAATGCAGCCATGTGATTTTTCGCTTATGAACATAACATTATTTAGGACCAATATTTTACAAAGGCTGCTTGGAGAAATCAGGCAATACCCATTAGGAGAAAGACGACCCCTTTACACAAGAAAAATTTAAGAAACTAGAACAGACACAAAATAGACAGTGACATTCATAACAAAATAATATTCAAAATTGATTAGAGTAACACCTTTTTAAGTAATCATTTAAAGTTTAAAATCACTACAAATTTTTTCAACAATTATTTTGTGTATGAAATTGTGTATCGGAAAATGCAGGGTACTTGAAATAAGCTAGTCCTAAAAAAACAACACAGATCTTGGGTAAAATACTCATCAAATAAAGTACTGTAAATGTGTAGTTTTACGCGCTAGTTTCAGGTCTTTTCTTTTTATAGCCTCTATCGGGTTTGATCACAACTACCCGTATTTTTGTGCAGAATTATTTTCTCTATCAGGCACACTTAAAATTATAGCATAATAATGTCAGTTTAATTTAAAAAGAGAACTGAAAAATACAAAGATATATTGGGAAAAAAGCGACTTCCGGCCCAATACTTTTTAATCAAAGAAACGAAACGGACTAGTCCAACAAACCCTATTACTAGATCTCACTCAAACTCAAGTATGACCGTTATAATTTTTCTAAGTATCATTAGGATTTTCATAAATTCTTGACAGCAGATTTATACATGCGCATAATCAGAATTGTTCTCTTGAGAGGGAGGGGGAGTAAAATATGCTCAATCCTTCGTAAACTTCGAGTTAGTATTTCATTGAGGGTCGAGCAGGGCAATGTCTTATGTGCTCTTTATTGGATTATTTGTAGCTTGATTTGGACCATATGACTTCTGCTGGGAATATAGATATTATTTTAAATGTTAGTACATGTCTATTTTGACAGGAACACTTTTTATCTATCTATTAAAACGATTTGCATGATCACACTGCCCCCCCCCCAATCCCTTTAAATTTTGCATTCTCTACACACACACACACACTTCTTTTTCCCTTTCACGGAGTTTCTTTTTTTTTCTCATTTGTATCGTTCAACCCAACGTCATCCCACTAACTCTCTCTCACACACACACACACACACACGCACATCCTTTAGTCCGAAGGAGCTCAAGTCTCAATGAAGTTTATTTCTTTTCTATCAGGTTGTGTACAAATGGACCAAGGGGAAGTCATCGATAAAGTTTTTAATGCTTTAAAATGGAACGGTTTTTACCAGACGTCGAGAACCGCCATCTTGCTTTTGTCTTTAGTCAATATCGCTTTAACCGCTGCATCCGTTGTCTTTATAGGTAGGTTACACATTTTAAAACAGTTTTATCTTTATCTATTTGTTTTGTGGATTTTTTTTTTGCGCAATTATTAATCCTTAAACCTTTTATTTGGCCTGACAATGTCCTGAAAATGTCAAACCAGAGGAGAAATGTCTACAGAGTATATGTTACCGTAATAAAATAATAAGAAAAATGCTTGTTACGTTACGCCGTCTTATGTAGAAATCCTTTTCTTGGCTGCTAGAATTAATGTGTGACAATATACATGTCTATATATATCTATCTATCTATCTATCTATCTATCTATCTATCTATCTATCAATCATATATATATATATATATATATATATATATATATATATATATATATATATATATATATATATATATATATATATATATATCTTAATGCAATTTATGACTACACAATATAAATTCTGGTCAAGACTTCTGCCTTTTAATGTTTCCAACTCTAGGCAGATATCAACAAATTTGAATATTCTATAATCTGAAAAGATAGTTACATGGTAACCAGTTGATTTTTTTCGAAAATGGGGGTTGGGGTGTGCTGTAATTGGGGAAGGATAAAAACTTCCTTCTTTTTATATCGATATTTCATTAGTTACTGTGAGCAAAGTAAACACTCTTACTAATAATCATCTCCTTCAAAAAGGAATATTTTTTTTTTATTTGTGTTACTTGTTATCATGTCATCTGAGACACTTGACATGATAGCCAATTTAACTAACGACCAACTAACTTTACTTTTCCTAACTAATGTCATCTACGTATTACACTTGAGTCGTCCTAAAAATCCCGAAATTCCAAATCTCAGTATTCATCGAGATTCGAACCGTTGACCTCTTGGTTCGGTAGCCAAGCGCTTTACCAGTCAGCCTTCACTCCCCATAAACAACATTAGTGCCCCGATCAATTTTAATAATCAGCTAACTTTCGAGTAAATTAAGTTTTGTATCCAAATAACAATATTATGAGTTCAGAAAGTGTCAATATCATAGTTTCAAATATCTAGAAAGGTATACTCCATAACATAGTTGTAACAATCTTCTGGTGCTTATTAAAGTGTCTGCTGTGTATTAGCTAAAATGGTCTTCACTTGAATTATGTCGCGCATGTCTACTAATGAGTACTATAACTAGAACATCACAACAACGTTGACATTCATTAATTAATCAAGTCACTATTCAGCATTAACTGTGTAAAATAATAACACACCGGCAAGTTCAGCCATAACTACAAGCACTACTTCACAAAATTGACTGTAAGATCCAATGAAATATATCAGGTACACATGATAACAACATCTAGTAACGCTTTTTAAACAATACAAATAATACGTCAATTCACTTCTATGGCCATAGTGACTACTGATGTTTGACCCTTTACATCCAGGTAAACCAGTGGATTATAAATGTCGACGTCTGCAAAGTTTAAACATAACAATTCAAGACGTCAGTTATGACTTCACGTTGAACAGGAGTAGTATCCCTTACGAAATCATTTACACCCAATGCAGCGTAGACGTCAGAAACGGAAGCGACCTCGTTTTCACTTCAAGCTGTAGAGACGGCTATGAGTATGCAGAATCGATGACGTCATCCTTTGTTGCCGAGGTATTATGCTCTTAGAATTCGGCATTAGGAAAGGGTTGTTCTTCTTATCTTTGGGACTTATAGTATTTAATGTGATTGCATCAGCCTCTTTAGGTTGTAGTATCTCGCACACAATGGACCTCATTCACCAATCGTAAACAAACAACATTTAGTCACGTGATCTTATTGATAAAACAACGAAAAAAAAACTGTCACGTGACAACCATCATGAATTAAACATGAGATCGTAAATTATATAAAACAGATAGAGCACCACGTGGCTAAATGTTGTTTGTTTACCATTGGTGAATGAGGTCCATTGAAAGATTTAGTTATGTGTAGTACTGTGGCAAATAAGTTATTGGGAAAGAAACTAAGAATTAGACTAGAAATCACTCCATTGGGTAAAAACAACACAACACAGTTTGGGCAGACTATACTGTTCGTTAGAGAGAAAGAGCTTGTCATAGACGAAAAGTCGCCAGGCTAGACACACAAAAAAAGATATAATCTACTAGCTGATTACAAGAGGCGCGATGACTGAGCGGCAGTGGCGTAGCTACCAATGTGCGGGTGGTGCGGGCTGCACAGGGCACCAAGTGGAGAGGGGCACCAAAATTCCCTCAGTGTGTATTAATTTCCTATTTCCCTGAGCTTTTCAGTAAAAACGACTAATTGTATGGACACGAACAAACATAAACGACTGTATTTTAAACATGAACTAACGATTTATAAACTAGTCATGTCGCTATTTTGTTTCATCTCCTTGACTATTTCTTCAATACAATGTAAGCTATAGAACAGTTTCAATCTAATTTACTAGATCTATTTCGGACACACGGTACATGTTGTTACTACACCGCTCAATGCTCTGTAATATAAAGAAGAAGAAGAAGATAGGCCAACCTTTTTTTACTTCATTGTTTAGTCCACTGATTTAATCTAGATATTGAGTTTACAAATATATTTCTAAACTCTAGCTCTAAACAATTGTCTTAGTTTATTCATTTCTTTATGATTCTTTATAGTTTAATTTTGGAAATAATTCTATTGTAATGTCAATATTATTAAATAAGCTAACCTTTGTTTTCTACGAGTTTTTTTTTTACTTACTAGTTACTAACGTAAACAAAATGATGAACAGTGCTCAAGACTGACTAGTCTGGCTGGCGCCTCAAAACCCTTTTAAGCTCAGACGGAGAAATCGGCATCTCTGGTTCTCTCCGGTCTGGGTAGACTATAAGGGCCCCATACCCAGATCTATCGGGGCCCCTCATTACCGGCCCATCGGTATAGCAGAAAATGGCATCTTATGGGTAGGACTTTAATGTAGCTGATGCCAAGTTTTGGAGTATGGCAGGTGTTAATCGCCTCTTGGTGGCTCCCTCTTGCCCTGTAAGGGACATGTTTATTTGTGGGGCCGGCAATCTCCTCCACGCAGGGCAAGTACTAATTCTTCTAATAGGAATTCTATCAGTGGAGAGCCCAGCTGATTTTGACAAATAGGCCGCAATGTGGAGGAACGATCGCATTTTTATGCGGTTCCTCTCTCTTCACTGTTGCACTAAGATTGTGGTGGGTAGCCTAGAGTCTCCCCTTTTGGAGCGCTCGTAGGCCGTAAGTACTGCCCTCTCCCTCCTTAGATTTAAAGGGGCCACCTTTGTTAAGATTTCAGCAGCGTTTGTTGGGCTTGTCCGAAAGGTGCCACAAATGAACCATAGTGCCTGTGATTGTACTCGGTCGAGTGATTCGAGGGCAGTTTTACTAGCATATACTTGAACTCTATAGCTGTACTCAATTTGTGATCTGACTGCCCCTAAGTACAATGTGCGTAGCATGTAAGCTTTGGCACCCCACTTTGTGCTGGCCAGCTTTCTTAGTAATGCTAACTTCTCCGAGGCTTTTCTTTCAACTTCCTGGACGTGCTGGAGCATTCACAACTTTCTATCCAGGGTTACCCCTAGATATTTTGGCGTGTTTTCACGTTGGAGTCGCAAGCCACCGAGTTTAAGCTCGAATGGAGCCTTAAGAATGTCGATCCCTAGGCTGAACAGGGACCAGGTCGTTTTGGCAACGTTTATCTAAATCTGTCATTTGTCGCAATACGAGGAGATGGTTTGGAGGTCTACTTGCAATGCCGCCTGTATTTGGTCGGCTTTCTTCCCGGTTGACCAAAGGACAATGTCATCCGCATAAAGCAGTTTCTTTGACCGCAGTGAGGTGCGTTTCTTAAATTTCTTAAGTCTAAAGAAGCATCGAGACAATTTCAAGTCACATCATTGCCAGAGTCCACCGACTATAGGCGAGCTGTTATTGGGTATGAATTAACTGAACAATTAAAAGCAACAAAGCAAGATAAGACGGTTATCATTGAATCCAGAAAAAAATGATGAGGCCGACATCCTGAATGATGAAAAAGAAGAAAATACTTCAATACCGCAGGTTCTAGAGACTAAAAGATAGCATACAAGCATGTCTTTAGTACAATCATCAAAAATTCATATGGAAGAAGCTGAACCATCAGACAGTGTAAACAATACAGAAAGCAGGATAATATAGACTGAACGACACTGGAGATCGGCCTGATTTCATCACATATAATATTCGCATACACCTTGTCACTCAAGGATCTGAAACAGTTCAGCGTATGGACAGTCAATTATGAGAGGCGTATAGACATCAAGAATCAGAAAAAGGAAAGGCTAGAAAGCTTTCAAAGGCTTGGTTTTTCGGAACTAGCCTTAAACGTGTAGTTGAGACCCACTGGAGCGCCCGAGGAGAAGCCGTCAAGATGGTTAGGGATAAATTTTATAAATGTATAGAAACTCTGGAGACATTAATTAGCAGAGATGAAAATTCATCGACTAGATCTGAAGCAGGTGGATTATTGGTTGCTATTCAGTCTTTTAATTTTCTCACCTATCTCGGATTTTGGGCTCCTGTATTAACTGAAATTAATGATGCGCAAGTCTACCTTCAACAACAAGGATTGTCTATTCGAGACTGCTCACTCAAACTAAAAACATTAGAGACATTTTTAAGTAGTAATCGAGAGGACATCGCTGAAGCCAGCATTACCTTTGCCGAAAGCGTGTGTTCAGATCTGAGAATCAGTACAGAACTTCAAAAACGTATTGGCCATAAGAAAAAGATGCCTGGTGAGAAAAGTGACTACTCTGTACTTGCACACAAAGAAGAGCTACGAAGAGAAATTTATTCTACCTTGGACAGGATTGTTCAAGAAATAATCACCCGATTCGAGCAACTTCATGATGTAGCAGATAGATATGAATTTTAGTCGCTTCCCAGCTATTAAATCCTCAGTTCGAAATCAATCTTGATAGTACTCCTAGCGACATTGATAAAAACGATTTTCTGCTGGAGCGAAAGAGGCTTCAACGGTTTGTCACAGTTTCATCAGAAGCCTCCGAACTTCCAAAACAAGGACCTGTTGACCTCTTGAAATTTATAAAATAATATCAGCTAGATGATTCAGTCCCTAATATCGTCATCATGATTCGCCTATTTTTGACTATTGCGGTAAACGTCGCTACATGCGAGAGAAGTTTTTCCAAACTTAAACTGATCAAGAATTACTTGCTATTAACGATGAAAAATTTACGACTCACTAATTTGGCCATTTTGTCCATTGAACAAGAGCTGGTGGAAAAAATTGATTTCGATAAAATTATTTATACTTTTGCCAGCAAGAAAGCGCGAAAAATTCATTTGTAGTATGTTTATGTAAAAGTGATTTTTTGAATTAACAATATTTGATTAATGAATACATATTATTTTGAACAAAAAAGTAAGGTTTTGCAATGTTATTAATTAGTTAGTTTTTTTTTTTTTTTTTTTTTGGGGGGGGGGGCATCAAGATGAGGTACCGCACCAGGCATCATATACTCTAGCTACGCCACTGCTGAGCGGTAAAGTGCTTGGCTTCCGAGTTGGAGGGTCTCGGGTTTGAACCCTGGCGAAGGCTGGGATTTTAATTTCTGCATCTCTAAGACTCTCCTGAGTCCACCCATCTCTAATGTGTACCTGGGGAAAACTAAAGGCGTTTGGTCATTGTGCTGGCACACACCCATTTACCGTTGGCCACTGTCGTGAATTTGCTTATTTGGATTGTCACCCCTTAATGTTTGTTTACATTTGTTAACCTGTGTATTGACCGTATTTCGTAGTCCGTGTTGTTAACTCTACTATGTGTGTAGTTGTTTGTCATTCAGTGAAATAACGCTTTGAATGTAACATGGTATTGTTATTAATAAGCACAACAGCCACATTAACTGATGACCTTTACATCACTTGCTCAATTAATAACAAGTGACTAAACAGCCACGAAGAATCCTAAGGTAATTAATGCTCTTTAACTTTTAAAATCTTTAAAATTATCCATATTTCAAAATAACTCTTTAAATTTATAAAACATTTGCAAAGATAACGAAAACACATATTCCTAACTATCAATCTTTTTTTTTTTTTATTTTTTTTTTTATCTTTCTATTTGCTTTTTTTTTTTTTCAAGCCTAAAAACTTGTCCACATTTTGTTTTCATTTGTAATTTGTAAAATTTAATTGGTAATAATGTAAAAACGTTGATTAGATGTTCTGCATGTTCATTAATCTCTTGCTATGTCATTGGTCTTCTGACTGATTGATTTAACCTGTTTATGGCCCTTGGGAAATACGAGCAATTGTAAGAATATGTCCTAGAATATGGAAAAAGGAATGTGCCATTACCTTTCTGACTTTCACAGTATTTTTATTAGTTCGTTGTTTTTAAGTTGTAATTAACAACAGTCACTATATTTATGTCTTTGGAAATGTATAATAAGTGTTTTAGTTGTGACAAATTTAGATTAGAAATAAAACTGTGATATTTCTCCATGTCTCAATGTATCTGTTCCAGTGGGACTTAGTGTGCAATGAAGAATCTTTCTCGGACATTTCCCAAACAGTCTTAGTTGTTGGCGAGATGTTTGGCTGTCTATTTCTAACACGCTTTGCAGACAGGTCAGTGAAGTAGTGACCATAAAGAGTCACACCTGGCTCTCGAGAACTGAAATAGATTTTAAAAACAAACCGACATCAAGAAATAGCACACTTTAAATGTGCCAAAGGGAGCTTCTTGGCTTCCGACACGAAGGGTCTCGGGTTTGAACCTTGGTGAAGGTTGGGATTTTGAATTTCGGGATTTTTAGGACGCACCCTGAGTCCACCTAACTTTAATGGGTACTTGAGATTAGTTGGGGAAAGTAAAGGTGGTTGGTCTTTTTGTTGGTCACATGACAAAATCACTCTTTAACAGTCGACCCTAGCAACAGATGACTTTACATCATCTGCCCCATAGATCTGAAACTAGGTATTTTACTTTTTCTTAACTAAATATTCCAAAGCAATAAACCCGCTTTTTTTCTACTCCACTACTAATAATAATAATAAGGTTTGTCTTCATCGAGTCCGAAGATAAGTAAGGAATGCAGCATTTCCCGTGGCTACGTAGCCCCAGCTGTGACCTACATATTTTGCCACATTCAGGGCAAGCATAATCATTGTCCGCAGGTGGTAGGTTTAGATTTTCTTTTCGCCGTCTGCGTCTGTCCTCGATAGCGGATTTTGTTACGGTCTCAAATGTGTATCCCGCGGCCTTCGTGAGTGACCTCCATCTGTCTCGTTCTGAGGCCGCATGCAACCAGATGCTCTCTTCTATGTCAGCTAAGACAAGTTGGCGCTCAAACTGGTATTTGAAGCGTTTCCGTGGACCACCTTTTAGCTCACCAAAAAAAAAAGACTGCCTTTGGCATACGTTCGTCTCCCATACGGGATACGTGCCCTACCCATAGTAATTGTCGGACCATAAGAAGTCCCTCTATACTGTCCATACCGACGTTCTCAAGGATATCGCTGTTAGTAGTGTGGTCTTGCGGCCGTATGTCCATAATGGAGCGCAAGCATCTTTGTTGCGCTCAAGTAGTCTTAGTCTCCACTACTACAGTAACAGAGAATTACATTATTAATACTAAGAAATAAAAGAGAACAGAAAATTAACACTTCTATTTGCATTATAAGTAGACTTTGGATGTATGAATTAAATAGGTCATAACTTTGTCCTTTCTTTTCACCAAAGGTACGGTAGGAAGGTCTCTTTCATCGTTACGAGTCTGCTGTTCCTTGCTGCCAACATGACATGTGCAGTCTCTCCAAATTTTATCTTTTACCTTGTATTCAGATTTATCACTGGACTTTCCGTTGCAGTTGAGTTTTTGTGTTATATTTGTAGTTAAATGTCTATCAAATTAAGTTACGCAAAACTGAAGGGGCGCGCACTGTCTCTGGTCACTTGAGTCTTTTTTTTTCAGTACTCACTAGCAAAAATGAATACACTTTTTGTGTATTTTAGATCAATTTTTTAAATATAATTTTGTTAATCGTCTTTAAAAAAATGTTACCTTATTTCATATTGTCTTTATAAGTCGTGTAATTATAAACAGAAAGGCAACGTTATAACATCTAGAGGTTACACTTGATTGGTGAGATCTATAAACGTTATGTTACATAAGTCAAATGCTACAGTAAAACAAATTAAGACGCGGTGGATTCAGTTTAGAGATGTTTGTTTTGACTTTCTTTTTTTTTAAAGAAAAGACAATATAATGATTTAGAATATTTTATGTTAGCGTTTGGTGTCAGTATAATTATATAGTAAATTAGTTTAAACTTATTTGACAGTTTTCCTAACTTTTTTCCCCCCTATTTCCAGGCTTCACAAGAACGCGCTATTAAATAGTTCATTATTGTCCAACAGTGCTCCCAACAGCTGTCCTACATAATGATGATTGAGATGATGCCAACTGAACATCGAGCCCTTCCAGAGAAACTGTCTTCATTTCTATGGCCAGTTTCGCTCCTGTGTTTGTGTCTTGTGGCTTACCTGACAAAAGAGTTGAGTTGGCACTACACTCAGCTGTGCTTGTCCATGTTCGCCATCTATGTGATCTTCCTGTGGTGGTGAGTAAAGATCCGAAAGTTGTGCTGGCACTACAGTCACATAACATATATTTGCTTTAAGGCCTGAAACTAAAAAAGAACAAACGGCGAGCCCAAAGTACTGCTATGCTTTATTGGAACATCATATGCCCAGTCCATTCCTTTTCACACTGTCACGTGAGAATAAGGATCAAAGTCAAAGTCAAGGTTGTTTTAAATAAATAAATAAATATTACATTTCTAGAAGCAACATTATTTTTAATTTTATTATTGTTTTTTCCCTATAGAGCTGAAAATAGCCAAGGGAGATAAACATAAGCAGGGATCTTTCCAGTAGAAGATTTGTAATAACAAAAGTTAAATCCCTTTTATCCAATGCTTTTTTTTTTTTTAAATCTTATTTGTTTTTCTGAGAATACAGGATTACAGACGAGTCCATTCGATGGCTTTGTGCAGTCAAACGATACAAAGAAGTGGAAAAACTGGTGAAGAAAATAGCAAGAATCAATCGAGTGGATCCACAGGATGCATTAGATATATTAAGAACCAATGGGCTTTCGCCTTTTGAAAGTAATGGCGTAGAAAGAGATTACAATAATAAAGAAGTAAGTTATTTTTTAAAATTACTTTTCCTCTCCTTTCTAAACTGCAGGATCGTTAGAGCGTACTAAATACCTCGTTCATTACTTTTCCCGTCCATCTCAATTCTTTATTATACGTCGTGAATAGGAAGTTCTGAACGACTCTAAGTTTTTAAAAAATCTATTTCTAGTTGATGTCTAGGGACCAACGAAAGAGAGAGAGAGAGAGAAAATAGGCCAGTACAGGAATCAAACACACGACATTGACGTTATTAACTAGAGTCCCAGTGATGCCCAACCTAATTCAATCTGCGGGCCATTTTAATTTCCAACACTAGTGTCGCGGGCCACATGATGGAAAAAGATGCTAAAACTTAATGAAATTGACGTGAAACTATTTTATTTCAAACCCGAGGATCTAGTACTAACATTGAAGTATTGGGAGAGTTGAACTTTCTCTTTACACTTCCAAAAATGTCGTAAGTTCTGTTTATATTTTGTTGTTCTTGCTTTGTTTTTTTTTAACAGCCACACTTTCTATATAAAAAAACATGTTGGCTAGAGATGGTATCATGTGCTACAAAAAAGTAAAGATCCGTTCACTTTTCCAAGTAGATTATATAGTCCTACTAGCCTGGCATTACCCGCGGCCTGCGGGTCTAAGTTTGTGTTTACTAATGTAGTGGATTGGATTTAGATGTATGTAAAACGTAGCTAATGATCCTTTCACGTTATTTCTCTTTCGCTACGAAAATAAAATTAGTTTTGCGAAAATGGGTTTACACGAAGCCGATACATTCATATCTATTAAAAACGAAAAGAGCGATAGCTTTGTTAAATGACTGGGATTATAAAGTGAACAATTAAACGAAATAATTTTTAGCACGCGATTCATGAATGAATATAGATCTAGGCCTATCTCAACTCGGCTTCGCAGCTTTTGTAAACGAATGTAGTCTCTTAAAAATAATGCTTTAGAAAACCAAATTTGAATGTTTATTTGATCAATATATGAAATTAATGGACTATAATTAGTATGTTCATGTGTTCAAGTATAAACAGAAGTTTTATCATCTTAGAGTTGAATTAGAGTTTTAGATCTAGGGATGGGATTATAAAGTAAACAATTAAACGAATTAATTTTTAGTACGCGATTAATTACGGTATTGTCTAATGAAAGAATGTTCGTCAGGAAATCTGTAGTTACATATATAAGGAACTAATTAATGTAAAAATGCTTTTGAAACACAAAATTGAAGGTTAATTTTATTATATAATGAAATCAAATGATCTTCTTTTGTATTTTCATGTGTCAAAGTAAAAAACTATATGCACAAAGTGTATTTCTTAAAATTAGATCTAGGTCTAAATCCTTTCGATCTTTTCTCATGTCAACATTGTAGACATGGCCTAGATCCATAAAATACTATAGCTTTAATAGAGTCGGACAACTTTATTTTTTTTTTAGGGTCTTAAGTAATTTTCAAGGCTACGATACATACACTAAGGTCTAAGTTGGTACCCAAGAAACATTCCTGCCAAGTTTTATCAAGATTGGTCAAGCGGTTTTGATGTCTATAAGTAACATACATACACCTCACATTCTACTTTATAGTATAGATTTCATGAACGCACAAATGTTAAATGCCTTGGTAGTAATCCGGATAGAAGCACGTCGCGTGCCGGATATGTCCCGCGGGCCGTATTTTGGGCATCACTGAACTAGACGATATAATTTAATAAGCTAATTAAAAAATGATAAAACATATATATATATATATATATTCAGGTCTATAAATAACATCAAAATAAATAGAAAATATAAATGGCCTCCAAAAACGACTTTGGCTATTTGTCTAAACATGAAGTACACAAATTTAAGTCAATACATAATTCTGAAAATGTAGGCTAGTAACATGTGTGGTCAGGCAGAACGAGTTTGTACACAATTTCTACTTACTACGTCGTCAAAATAAATAATTCAATTTTTTTTTGTTACTTTGACTATGACGAGTGTAGGAGCCAACTGTAGAACAGACGGTCAGGAAACTGTTCATGTAAAATTGTTATCCTTTTAAGCTAGCGGAAAAAAATTTTCGCCCTCATAAAATGTTCTTAGTGTCAGCAAAGAAAACTATTGACAGTCTTTTCTAGATTTGGACACAAGTTTGCAACATATGTATTCAAAAGCATTCTATACCATACACGCAGGCACCTTGTTCTTGTTTGTCTTTAATTTGTCGAGTAACCACTGTTGCCATACTCACACACGCGCATATATATATATATATATATACCTGATCGTGTGGTATGCGCACTGGACTGTCGGTCGGATGGTCTCGATAGTCCCGGGTTCAACTCCTGCTTGCTGCCTTCCCCCGTCGTCTTGCGGGAGGTTCGGGCTAGGGTGAAATTATCTTCCAATCTGAAGGAACATCTGATACATGTAAAACATTGTAACAACCTTACCTGAAGAATTACATTAAGTGTACATTTTGACATTGTGTTCGATAATATTACCGGAATTGATTGATATTATCAGTAATTACTTTGCCGTTTCAATAATTGATTGATGCTTTACATTGATATTGACTTTTGATTAATATTGCAGGTTTTGATTAGTCCGACTATGATTGACGTTCATTCCAGCCATCCAGATAAAAAGTTGTCCGTGTTTATCAAAAACAGAAATCTATTTAAAGTAACAGTAGTCTCCTGTTATTCATGGTAAGTGTTACATACTGAGGATCTGTAGTCAATAGTTCTACTCGGAATTGAGTGTATATAATCATTACTTGATTTCTATAAACAATAACACGAAAGGGTATACCCGCTTCTTATCTTATCTTATATAATACAGACGTTACTTCAAAAAAGAAGATGATTACGTCCTACGCGTCAGGCATTTAGACATGCATGTTAACCAATGACTTAAATTCTGCCAAGTCACTGGTTTTCCTGGCTAGCTCAGGCAACCCATTCCATGCTCTAATAGCACTAGGGAAGAAGGAGTATTTGTACACATTTATCCTAGCATACGGAACGAGGAATGTGCCTTTATCTTTGTGTCTTTCTTAGTATTTTATTATATTTTTAATTATATTTTGTTTTTGTATTTGAAGATAATGGTTCAGTGTTTTATGTATAATTGCTACTTTACTTTTGAGTCTTCTGTCCTGAAGGCTTTCTCAATTTAGTGATTTTACTAAAGGTGTTACTCTAGTTAGCTAGTGGTGAAGATATTGAAATTGTCTATAAAAACTAGGGAATTATTTAAATGGTTTTTACATTCTCCATGACTGTAGTTGGATTACCTTTATGTCACATATGTTTTAACTTGCAGGTAATATTCCACGTTCGCGTTGTCATGTGAATAAATGTGTACATCTTAACTAATGTGTACATCTTAACTAATGTATACATATACATCTTAACTACAGTATACATCTTAACTAATGTGTACATCTTAACTAATGTATACATATACATCTTAACTACAGTATACATCTTAACTAATGTGTACAGCTTAACTAATGTATACATATACATCTTAACTACAGTATACATCTTAACTAATGTGTACATCTTAACTAATGTATACATATACATCTTAACTACAGTATACATCTTAACTAATGTGTACATCTTAACAAATGTATACATATACATCTTAACTACAGTATACATCTTAACTAATGTGTACATCTTAACTAATGTATACATATACATCTTAACTACAGTATACATCTTAACTAATGTGTACATCTTAACAAATGTATACATATACATCTTAACTACAGTATACATCTTAACTAATGTGTACATCTTAACTAATGTATACATATACATCTTAACTACAGTATACATCTTAACTAATGTGTACATCTTAACAAATGTATACATATACATCTTAACTACAGTATACATGTTAACTAATGTGTACATCTTAACAAATGTATACATATACATCTTAACACAGTATACATCTTAACTAATGTGTACATCTTAACAAATGTGTACATCTTAACGAATATGTACATCCTTCTTAAATAATTCGTCTTCCCTTGTTGATTTACTTGTTATCCACTTTTTTTTTCAAATAATCTTATCTTTTGACACTATCTTAGCATTTAATGATAATCTATCATAAAATCTTATCTTTTTATAGCATCGTGGAATTTTATAATAATTGATCAGATAATCTAATCTTTTGACAATGTCTTGGCTTTTATGATAATCTATATTATAACTGCTTCACCTATCCTTACTTCGCCAGAGTCCTTTGTTTTTCTCATTTCACGGTAACAGTAACAAAGTTTGAAGATTGTACAATTAATCTGACACATGTTAATAAATTAGTGCTGCTCTGTATCTCTGTCCTCTCATACAATGTTATAGCAGTATCTTTTTGTTTTCAAACATTAACTTTATAAAAAAATGACATTTGAAACCCCCAACCCTCAGCCATATATTGTTTCGTTAACCAAATCGTCGTTTTGGAATCTCTGTTTGAAAGGTTTGTTGTTTCTTTGTCTTACGATGGGTTGCTGTTTATTTCTCCAAACCTGAACGAAGATTTTTATCTGGGATTCTTGCTAGGAGTTGTCTCTGAGTTTCCAGCCACTCTCTTATTCTGTGTGCTGATTAACAGGTAAGAGATAGGCACTAATGTCATTAATTTTTACAAAGCTTATATTAACTCACTCCGTCCGTCTGTCTGTCTGGGTGGAAGGAATCATTTGCACGTTTTTTACATAGCTTATACCAACTCACTTCACGGGCATGCTATTCTGCCTCAAAGTGGCGCCAGTGTGGAAACGGTTACTGGAGGAGGTAACTAGGCTAAATGAATGGCAAAACAAAACTTCCGTGGGGGTGTCCACGGGTAGGCGAGAGTTTACCCATTGCAAGAAGTGGAGTTGAAAGAGAGCTTTCACGGTCCTGTCGATAATCCATGCGCCGTTCCTCAAGGGACCGTTTGCACTAATGGCGAGTCCTCCACGGTTAGCTTGGTACACCATAGGAAAATGGCGGAGGTCCCCGGTGCACTCGGCCTTCGGCCGTGTCTAGCCCTTGCGCCCGGGATGCCAGATGCATCGGAAATAGCAATGCTTTACATAGGTATTGACTTGGGTCTCTTCCAGACAGAACGGTGGTTCAGGCAGGTTTTTTTGTTTTTTACCTTTTGACGCTCAAACAGGTTTTTAAAAAAACTTAGAGCTTGAAGAGCTTTCGGCTCAGCTTTTAGACGATCTAACGGATACCAACTCACTTTGTATGTTTGTCGGTCTGTCTGGTAAAAAGTTTGTACACGTTATTTCTTCTCACCCATTTGTCCGATCAAGCTGAAATTTTGCATAAATATTTATTTTACATGCCAACACTAGAATCAGTAAAATACAAACAAAAAAAAAACAATTAATTAATTAACTATTGGTAATTAATAATTTTAATGTATCTGACTGATAAGGTGGTATAAGTTGAATCAGTCCCTTTTTTTGTGTTTATAGAAAGAAAATTGTGTAAATAATAATGATAAAAAATACTGTAAAGACTATTTTCATAAGCAGCACCTTGGCACAGTGGGTACCTTATTGGCTTCAGAAGACTGGGTAGGCCTTAGCCCTCGAGTTTGAATTAAGATCGCTCACTTTTTAAAAATAAATACTTAGGATCATAACGTATGTAAAAAGCTAGAAGCTTGAACATAAACTTAAAAAATTGGTGCAAATATTTCTAATGGCACAAATTTATTTTTAGAGGTCTAAATATATTACAAAATTAATTACATGACGCATCAAAACTAATTGATGCATTAGCACTTCATATAAACTTTGTTTTTATACGAACATTAAGTAAGAATTGATAAAAAAAAAACAACTACACATTTGCTTAATAATGACGCACTACGTCCAAGAGTGTCAAGTATGCTTAGATAGTCCTAATGACAGTTTACTAATTCGACCCAATATTTTCTTCACCACCAAAGGTTAGGCAGGAAGAAATGCAATGTTGTATTTCATATCATGGCCGGAATCTTCATCTTGCTGTCGACACTCATCCTTAATACTCCACTCTACGGTGAGACATTTATGTATTCCCATAAGACTATACTAGTGAAAGACATTGCAAAATAAAATATTTATATCTGTAGTTAATCTGAACACAAGAGGACATTGAAGTCAAGTATTAAGTAGCTAGTCTCAAAATGAACACAAATACCTATCACATCTTTAATGTCTGACTAGTAGAACTATGTTGTTTGTTTTTTGTTTCTTTTGTTTTCTTCAAAAAGTTGATATCAACTCACTCTATCTGTCTTTCTGCCAGTCTGTTTGTTCATCTGGTCAAAACATTGTTCACGTTATTTCTTCCACACCCATTCTCTGAACGAGTTGAAACTTTGTGCAATTATTCATTGGCATAAACAAGACATGAATAAATTGAAGAAAAAAATTGTCAATTATTAATAGTAATTATTTTTTTTGTTTGATACCAACAAAGGAAATTAATCCTTCAATATTCACAGATATGGCTAAAAGTGTAGGGTTTCGTCCCTTTAGTTAATTGAACAATTAAAAATTTATTTATTGTACATAGTAAAACATGAATCAGATTTAAAAATGTAATCAATTTGTCCATTAATTATTGGTAATTAATTATTTTGTTTGATATCAAATAGGGCAAAAAATTTCTACATTATTGAGAGATATAGTTGCAAGTGCAGGATTCTTTTCCTTAGATAGGCTTTTTTTTTTTTGTAGAAAATGATTTTTAAATATTTTGCTTGTTTTGCTGTTTCTAACACACAATGTTCCAAACTCTCATTTACATTATGGATTTAATATTTTATCTTCAGATATGATACCTGGTCAGTACTGGGTTTCTCTGGCGTTAGCTCTTCTAGGAAGATTGAGTGTAACAGCTGCGTTTTCTACAATCCTAACTCATGTGTCGGAGATGTTTCCAACATCGGTCAGGTGATGATTGTATTCTCAGTTCCTCATTATCTCTACGACTGACAATAGACTGTCAGTGAATACATCGACCTTCATCCACCTGTAGTTTTATTTAATATACATGTATAGGTCACGTTCGTGCTTGTATATGTGTATATGTTACGTTTATGCGTGCATATGCCTATGTCATATTTATGATTGTATATTTGGGTATGTCACGTTTATGCTTGTATATGTATATATGTTACTTTTATGTTTGCTTTGTTCAAATCTATTGTTCTTTTTTATTGTTTACACGCCAGCATTTAACATTAGTCCATTGCATATTTTTCTAACGGCTACAGAAATTCAAAAGATATGATAATAACGCCCTACGGATATATATGTATTAAACTAGTCTGGCGTGTAATTTGAGAGTTAGGATTGCTATAACAGTAGAATGTAACACTGGGTGGTTGTAACAGAAAAGACACTGCCTTAAGAAAACAATCATATAAAGTTAAAAGACACAGACACTAAAAATAAGGTATTGAAATAAGGGAACCACTACAGAACACGCATAACTATCCCAATTATTTAAACACCAAAGTGCAGTATAGTGCTTTCAGTTAAGCCGTAAAACACCTTAATTACCTAGCTAAAGATAGTGGATTTATTTCTTGAGGGAAAATGCATTTTTATAGTAGGCCTGTGATACATTTACATTCTTTGTAAGGGTGGGTTATACAATGTAAAATACAAATTAAGGCTATTATACACTATTTTAAAATGTTTTTTAATATGTATTATATGTGCCTAATAGTTTATAGCGTTATGTTTTATGTATGTTTCTTTTATATATTAGAAACACTGGACTTGGCTTTGCAGCAGCAGCGTTGTATTTAGGTTCGACGATAGCTCCTTATTCACGGACACTGGTACGTATCTTGTATTATAGTTAAGTAGAATAATGCATACAGATCCAAGGTGAGGTATCTGTTGTGTATGTATTATAATAGAGTATACATTTATATTTCTGATATTGTTTATTGTAAAAGATAGTAACTACTTTAGAACGCCTTTTCTAAATGTAGCTTACTTATATATTCAAGGTTTTAGTCACACTCAAACTACGGAAAAGGGGCCCACCGCCATACTTTTAAACACGAGCTAATGGGTACCTTGTTACGCTACTTGCTAACACACAAACACTTCGGATTACATTCATACTAAAATGCCTGTTAGCTTGCAAGCCCCTCATGTGTGGACAAACACTCGTTGGATACGGAATTCGAAAACGACTCTAAAGTTTTTCCTAGAAATTGAACTGTTTTTGTATATCTTTGGGCAAAAAAAAAAAAAATAATTACTAACTTATAGGTCACTGAATGAAAACTCTGATTTGACCGTTTTTTTTTCAAAATAATGCCATCTTAAAATTAAATTAGACATTTTGAACACTCAGGTATTCCGAACTCTAGTGTTTCTTTGTATTCAGTAGGGACTTCAATAAAAAAAAATTGACGTTCATGATCAATTCGCGCACCGTCTTAGGTCGAAGTCAGCTGGATAGTGCCCGCTCACTACGAAGACTTCACGCGGTATGGAAGCAGTACAAGAAATAAACAGAATCAGAAATGATAGACCGTCATCAGCTTCATAGAAGTGGAATTGATTTTAAAAAAAATTATTATTAATATTACCTGTTGGATTCTTAACATTTTTTCCCCCCAGAGCAGACATGTTCCGTGGGCGCCTAATCTTGTGTTTGGGGTCATGTGCTTGAGTGTGCCATTCGCCATCATAATTCTCCCAGAGACTAGTGGACATGAACTGACCCAGACGGTGCATGAGATGGACCAGGAAATGCAGAAAAGAAAGCGATAACCGTTTAAGTCTATAAACTGCTTTAAGTACAAGCGGGCTTTTTGCAATTTGTTGCACACGTACTTTTATGTCTTTTTTTGACATTTTATATATTTGAAATAGTTTTGTTAGCATGTCGTTTTGAAACAAAAAAAAAAGAATAAATTATGCTGCTATGCAATTATAACAATTTATGTTGATAGTACTTTTTATTTCTCACACTGTAGTCCGTATCTATTATTGTGGACATTTTAATTTAATTCTGATAAATTCCCGTATATATATTTCCCACTTTGTTTGTTGAACATGTTTGAGATGTCCCTTCAGAGTAGAAGATAATCTACTGTCTAGTCTATAGGACGACGTGGAAAGGCCGCGGCTGGATATGAACCCTAGACCATCGAGACGACGAGTCAAGCGCGCATACCGATCGACCATGCAGCCATCCAACTTGAAGTGTGCTCCTAATAAATATTTTTAATAGGTGGCCGATCATTAGTTTCAACTTCCGATGCCAAGGTCTGGCAAACGAATCCTGTCGAAAGAGTGAAATTTGTATTCATGAGTCCAACCCCTCTCACCTCCCAATGGATAATTATTGTAACCGGGAAAGAAAAAAAATACTGTATTGGTTACGCTGGTACTGTCGCTGATATTGTTTAGTAAATTAGTGGCTCAAGTTTGTCAAACTATTTTGCATAAAAAAAAATGAACTTCACATGACAACGATTGCAAAATAGAAATAAGGAAAAAAAGACACTTAAAAAAAAAAGCTTATACTAAATGTAGTTGTACCAGTTAGTTTTTTTTAAATCAGTCAGGTAATTAAAATTTGTAACAGATATAATGGTACAATTATAAATCTGTGCGATTACAAATATTTTTACCAACTGTTTTTGTATACAGCAATTTTATGCTTTTAGCATTCTCATTACGTTATGATCCTATCACTTGACTGGACAAGTTGGGAAATGAGAGGGGGGAGAAAGAAGGGGGTATCTGGGTGATTGCTTTTAAAAAAATAAGTTGATTGACCTAGATTTGAACTCCTAGGTTCAAGCCTCTTCAGCCTTCTCAAGCCTACACACTAACCGCTATACCAGCAAAGCACTTATGAAAATAGAAGGCTTTATAGTTATGTATTGTTAACTTCAAAATTTAAGGTGACGACCTACAAAGTACTAATGGGGCTTATTCAACTTATACCACCTTATCAATCAAGTACTATTTCTTTCCCATGTTTGAGATAAAAAAAAAATTAATTACCAATATTCAATTAACTAATTTCCTTTTTTTTAAATTGATTCTTGTTTTGTCAGTTAAAATAAATAATTCTGCAAAATCTCAGCTTAACCCGCGATTGGGTTTGGGAAAAATAACGAGTACAAACTTTTTTAAAAACCAGTACGTCGTTGTGCTGGTGACATGACACCCTGCTCGTTAACCATTCACCAAAGAAACAGATGACCTTAACAGAAATTGAAAAGTGGTTTGAGTGCTGGGACAAGTCCCAAAAAGCCCGTGTTGTCTGGGAGCGCAAGGCTCCTTGACCGCACTTCCCCGTAGTGGAGGCTGTCCAGGCCTGAGCAAGCTATTATAGCACAGTGCAGGACAGGCCACGTCTATGGCCAAATTTCGATTCACGGTGCCCCCGCTGCGGGGAAGAAAAGTAAACCGTGTCACATATTCTGTTTGACTGCCCAAGACTTGCTGATCTCCGCCTCGACAGGTCTGGGAAACCCAAAATTCTCCACCTGTATGGTGACGTGTACGCACTACGCAAGACAGCAGGGTTTCTGTCCAGGGCTTTTGCAAGAGAGGATTTAAGCCTCTCAAGCCATCACTCAAATGGAGTTTGATGATGATGATGATGACTTTAACATCATTTGCCCTAAAGACCTCAAGGACAGAAAGGGGATATTTACAAAATACGTTTAATATAAGCAATGTTTTGTTTTTTTAATTTCTTATGGTATTCTGTAATCTAGCCTTTATTCTTAATCTTCAGCGAGGATTCTGTATACGTACGCCCCCCTCCCGCCCCCATCCTACATCTTAGGGATGTCAACTTTTGCATTGCTACTCATAAATGAACAAAATTAATAGATACAAAAATACAGTAAAAAGAACTAGTGCAGCATTCCTATATGCCATACACTGTGTACCTTTCATAAGAGAGCGATGCTATTAAAACATGCTTGAATCAACCCAGATGTAATCTAAACTTATTCATGGCTATGAATAATTAGCTCCACACTTTCAAAGAAATGACTTATCTCTGACTTACGAAATGACTTATCTCTGACTTACGAAATGACTTATCTCTGACTTACGTAATGACTTATCTCTGACATGATATGATTTACCTCTGCTTGCTAATATTAACCTCCCACCGGCTAACAATTCCTGGATTTTTAAAGTCACATGGTTTGTACGATAATAAGAAATGTGATAATTGAGGACAGTTCAGAAAAGTTATAATTTAATGGAAACTCTTTTTAAATCTCTGTAGCTATACAGCACATAGAAGTCTAGAATCATTCTATTTAACTTTTAGAAGCGAATATAATCAGAAGCCTAGTAAGGTACCCGTGGACGGTGTCTGGAAATTTAATCACTGGAATTTTAGGCATAGTTAATTTATGCAACCGGTAATTTAGGCTTCCGAAAATTTAGGCACCGTTAAATTATCTCTCTATATACTTCTCTTCATGGCTCGACAGTTTGGACAAGAAGTAAAGGAAAGATCACTCTTTTATTTCTGCAAGTCGGACGGACTAGAATTACCCCACGTAATTTTAGAGGCGAAAAAAAAAGAGGGGGGGGGGAGAACAAGTAGTATTCACCCGTCACAAATAGCAGGGCTGGACTTAACCATTGTGACCAAGAAGTCATGGAAAGAGAACAAGTAATCTACTCTGTATTCACACGTCACTAAATAGCAGGGCCGGACCAGGCCATTGTGGGGCCCTATGCGAAACTGATTTCGCTGGGCCCATTTTGGGTAGGGATACGGATAATAAGTGAAAATTAAGAGTTTGTATTAGAAAATAAATTCGTCTTTGCAATTTATTCATTTTTTACTATGCACAGAATAACTTACGAATAGCCTTACGTGTAGCAAAGTCATACAGTATATCATAAAAATTATATTTCCAACATAGATCACGTTCAATAACAAGAATTACCAAATGTTTCAATATCTACGAGAATTTTTGACTTCAAGTAATTATTGATTAGTTTGAGGCGCGATAAGCTTCTTTTACCAGATTTGATAATTATGGGTATTGCATAATTTTAGGAGATTTCCAGGACTTGTTCATGTTTTGCAATTTCACGAGATTTTCAGAAGCTCCTGGTCAATCAGACGGCCGCGGGAAATCGGTTATAGGTTATAAAATGGTTTAATTTAATAATTTATACCTAGATTAGCGCGGGTCCTATGAAAGTGCGGGGCCCACTGCGGTCGCATAGGTTGTAATGGCCTAAAGCCAGCCCTGTAAATCGTGTCGATGTAGTATTCTTCCGAATGAAACATAAATTAAAAACTGTACTAATTAAAAAAAAAAGGTTTAAATACTCGCATTATTAAACACACACAAACATATTTTAAAAAATGTTTTTTCTAACTTTCCAAACTGCAAAGTGAAAATTTGACAATCTGCATTACCCCTGAATATTTATTTTTATTATTTTAACAGAAATGTGTCTAACTAAGTTTCTAAATGCGTTGTAAGGCCTACAACATTTCGAGCCATTTGTTATATCCCCTAGACTTCCATTTTTAGCACCTTTGAACTATGCTGACCTAATTCCCATGCCCTTTACCCCAGTGTGTAGCCTTAAGACCCATTACGTCATTTTTACCACCAAGCGTCACGTCTACCTCTTTTTTTTTAAGTGGGAGTAGGTGGGAGGGATGTAGGCTAGGGTTATTGTGCACCTGGCTTGGACGAGACCACTCTATAACGCTAGCTCTCCGTTTAATGTATGTTAGTAAACTAATAATGGTATGTATTTATTGTTTATATAATAGTCATTATATCCAAATATATTTAGTTCTCTCTTTTTTATAATAATAAAAAATTAAAATCATCCGTCAACCTTAGGGGTTGGTCATGGAGGTGAAGCAATGTGCCTAATTTTCCGATGCCTAATTTTCTGGATGCCTAAATTACCGGGTGCCTAAATTACCGGGTGCCTAATTTTTCGGGTGCCTAAATTACCGAGTGCCTAAATTGCGGTGCCTAAATTACCGGTGCATAAAAATCCAGTATCTAAACTTCCTAAATTCCCCCTGGACACGGTTTTAGAATATTATATTACCCCCTCCCCTCCACCTTTGGTTAAGTGTAATAACGTCTGCTTGAGTCATATGTTATGCAGGCCTATCGGCACATTTACATAAGCGCATTCTAATGTAGGGAATACCTTATACAAAAAAAATCTACATCTAGTAGTGTCTTGCTCTCAATTCAGTTAATGACACCTTATCATAAATGATAAAAATTCCAAACCAATATTTTTTTACAGTCGAACTTTTTTTTTTTTTTTTGGAGGGGGGGGGGAGTGGGAATGAATTCAAATATTCAAATTAAAATCAAGATTTATTGTATTTATTTTCAATATTTGATGGCAGTGATCTTTAAACTGTGGCCAGCTAACCATATCGAACTCATAATCGTAATAAATGCTTATCTGCCCCTGAAAACTTACGACAACAATAAATGATGGGTAAGCAGAAGCTTGATTCCATTGGGACTGGACAATTTTATTTTTCATTGTGACACCGGGTAGTCAGACACTGGGTTCAAACGGGAAAACCACAAAGGGGTAGCCTAACATGAAACACACACGGGGTAGTCAGACACTGGATTCAAACGGGAAAACCACAAAGGGGTAGCCTAACATGAGACACACACGGGGTAGTCAGACACTGGGTTCAAACGGGAAAACCACAAAGGGGTAGCCTAACATGAAACACACACGGGGTAGTCAGACACTGGATTCAAACGGGAAAACCACAAAGGGGTAGCCTAACATGAGACACACACCGGGTAGTCAGACACTGGATTCAAACGGGAAAACCACAAAGGGGTAGCCTAACATGAGACACACACGGGGTAGTCAGACACTGGGTTCAAACGGGAAAACCACAAAGGGGTAGCCTAACATGAGACACACACCGGGTAGTCAGACACTGGGTTCAAACGGGAAAACCACAAAGGGGTAGCCTAACATGAAACACACACGGGGTAGTCAGACACTGGATTCAAACGGGAAAACCACAAAGGGGTAGCCTAACATGAGACACACACGGGGTAGTCAGACACTGGATTCAAACGGGAAAACCACAAAGGGGTAGCCTAACATGAGACACACACGGGGTAGTCAGACACTGGGTTCAAACGGGAAAACCACAAAGGGGTAGCCTAACATGAAACACACACGGGGTAGTCAGACACTGGATTCAAACGGGAAAACCACAAAGGGGTAGCCTAACATGAGACACACACCGGGTAGTCAGACACTGGATTCAAACGGGAAAACCACAAAGGGGTAGCCTAACATGAGACACACACGGGGTAGTCAGACACTGGGTTCAAACGGGAAAACCACAAAGGGGTAGCCTAACATGAAACACACACGGGGTAGTCAGACACTGGATTCAAACGGGAAAACCACAAAGGGGTAGCCTAACATGAGACACACACCGGGTAGTCAGACACTGGATTCAAACGGGAAAACCACAAAGGGGTAGCCTAACATGAGACACACACGGGGTAGTCAGACACTGGGTTCAAACGGGAAAACCACAAAGGGGTAGCCTAACATGAGACACACACCGGGTAGTCAAACACTGGATTCAAACGGGAAAACCACAAAGGGGTAGCCTAACATGAGACACACACCGGGTAGTCAGACACTGGATTCAAACGGGAAAACCACAAAGGGGTAGCCTAACATGAGACACACACGGGGTAGTCAGACACTGGGTTCAAACGGGAAAACCACAAAGGGGTAGCCTAACATGAAACACACACGGGATAGTCAGACACTGGGTTCAAACGGGAAAACCACAAAGGGGTAGCCTAACATGAGACACACACCGGGTAGTCAGACACTGGGTTCAAACGGGAAAACCACAAAGGGGTAGCCTAACATGAGACACACACCGGGTAGTCAGACACTGGGTTCAAACGGGAAAACCACAAAGGGGTAGCCTAACATGAGACACACACCGGGTAGTCAGACACTGGGTTCAAACGGGAAAACCACAAAGGGGTAGCCTAACATGAGACACACACGGGGTAGTCAGACACTGGATTCAAACGGGAAAACCACAAAGGGGTAGCCTAACATGAGACACACACGGGGTAGTCAGACACTGGGTTCAAACGGGAAAACCACAAAGGGGTAGCCTAACATGAGACACACACCGGGTAGTCAGACACTGGATTCAAACGGGAAAACCACAAAGGGGTAGCCTAACATGAGACACACACGGGGTAGCTACACACTTGGTATGTATTCTATTCTGTGTGAGGTTATCTGCTAAATTGTACTAAATAGTCAACCGATGCACCACTGCTTTGTCTGAATTAGACGTGGCATAATAAGCGGGTCACAAATAGGTCGATCCTGCATTATATAGCTTGTCCCACGTCATTAACGTTACCCCACTGCCATGCTGACATGGTACGTATTATTATGAAGACAACATTTTTATATATTTTTCTTTAACACACCAGTCTTGACAAACGTAACAGCTATTTACAATTATACTACGTGACAGTAATGTAGTGTGCTGTTCATAAGGCTTGCTTTCACAGTTTCGTTTTTAGTTATTTTATTCTCATGTGGACAATCCATTACACGCTTATATAACGAAATGTAGAACTTTGCCTTTTTTTTTAAATATTTCAATGCGCTAGGTTTTAAAAAATTAATAGGTATCTACATTCTAGTCTTTGAGAATTTAATCTCTAATGTTATAGTTTATTATAAAACGTTGGTATTTAATCTCTATTCTTAACTTGCTGTTACAAATATAGAAATTTATTTTGTATTAATCTAAAAGATTTATAAATAAACGTCGATTTAATGTGACTCTTCATAGGTAAACAACGGTATTCTGCTAGGTCAAAAACCTATCATACAAAGGTTTCAGACACTTGGTAAGTACCTTAGTGTAGAATATGAATAAATAAATTATGAACTTCTATTCATTAAATTCATTTCTATAAAAGCTCTGTAACAAATATTCTCAGTGATGCATTTTTTTTCTGTCTGGTCAAAAGTTTGTACACGTGATTTCTCCCACACCTAATCTCGGATCAAGTTGAAACTTCGCACAATTATTTCTTTTATCTGGCAACACAACAATCAATAATTAATTAACTATAGAGATCTCGAACAAAGGAAAACAATTGAAGTGGTGGTATAAGCTGAATTAGTCCCCTTTATAGGTCGCCGCTTTAAAGTAAGTTTGAAACAAACAATAGATAAGAATACCACATTTTTTTCATAAGCACCTCATTAGCAGACGGCTTGAAGAGTTTGAGATTAGATCGTTCCCCACTCCCTTTTTTATTTATAAATGCCTTTAAAAAGCGATCAATGGATAAAAATTTTCCACCCCCCAATTTTTCCAACTGGTTTAGATAAGTGATAGGATCATAGCGTATTGAGAAAACTAAAATCGAGAAATATCAATTAAAAAAAAACACAACAATTGGTAAAAAATAGTTCTAATCACAAAGATGTATTGTTGTTGATATAGATCTATTGCAAATTTAATTGTAAAATGTTTTACATGGTTTGGATTTTCCTTCAGAGTTGAAGATAGTTTACTTCCTAGTCCAAACCTCCCGCAGGACGATGGGGGATGGGAGCGGGTAGGGTTTGAACCCAGGACCATCGATAAATCTGAACGACAGTCCAGCACAAATTGCACGACCAGGCAACCAATTACATTAAATTACAAACTAATTGATACAATTGCACTTCGTATTAACTTTTTTTTTTTTAAAGTACTTTTATGTTTTTCTTGTTTTTTTTTATTCCACCAGGTGGGGTGACAATGGACCAAGGGGCAATCATTGACAGAGTTTTTATTGCTCTAAAATGGAACGGTTTTTATCAGACGTCAAGAACCGCCGTCTTGCTTTTATCACTGGCAAACCTCGGTTTAACAGCTGTTTCAGTTGTCTTCATCGGTAAGTTACTAGAAATCCCGTTCACTTAATCTCAGGTCACTTAATCTTCGTCCTTTAATTTTCTGCCATTTAAAGAACGGCCATTTAATACCCAATTGGATACTTTTGTATAAGTCATCGTTTAATGGTGTAGATTTTGACTTTGAATTTAAGCACCCATTATATCTAATAGCTTAAAATATTGTTATAATTGTGACGGCAACGGTTAAAGGGAATTAATGTGTGCAATAAGCTCTGGTAAACTACATAAGTCAGTGGTCGCCTCTCGTCTACGCTTGAAGAAAGATTGATGTAACTTCTTCCATTCTCTGGAACTTCTTCCATCCCCTGGAACTTCTTGCATCCCCTGGAACTTCTTCCATCCCCTGGAACTTCTTCCATCCCCTGGAACTTCTTGCATCCTCTGGAATTTCTTCCATTCTTTGGAACTTCTTTCATTCTCTGGAACTTTCTCCATCCTCTGGAACTTCTTCCATTCACTGGAACTTTCTCCATCCTATGGAACCTCTTCCATTCACTGGAACTTTCTCCATCCTATGGAACTTCTTCCATTCACTGGAACTTTCTCCATCCTCTGGAACTTCTTCCATTTACTGGAACTTTCTCCATCATCTGGAACTTCTTCCATTCACTGGAACTTTCTCCATCTTATGGAACCTCTTCCATTCACTGGAACTTTCTCCATCCTCTGGAACCTCTTCCTTTCACTGGAACTTTCTCCATCCTATGGAACTTCTTCCATTCACTGGAACTTTCGCCATCTTCTAGAACTTCTCCCATCCTCTGGAACGAATTCCTATCAACTATATAAGTTTTGTAAAAACCTGTTTGTGACCAATGTTATAGAGACCATCATCGTATCTGTATGTCTAAGTTTGTGTTTACTAATGTAGTGGATTGGATTTAGATGTATGTTAAACTTAGCTAATGATCCTTTCAAGTTATTTCTCTTTCGCTACGAAAATAAAATTAATTAAATATTAAAAACGAAAAGAGCAATAGATTAATAGTACAATTAAATCGGGTTTACCCGATTTGTTAAATGAATGAATAAAGTAAACAATTAAACGAATTAATTTTTAGTACGCGATTCATTACGGTATTGTCTAATGAAAGAATGTTCGTCAGGAAATCTGTAGATACAGATATAAGGAACTAATTTATGTAAAAAATGCTTTTAAAACACAAAATTGAAGGTTTATTTTATTATATAATGAAATCAATGGATCTTCTTTTGTATTTTCATATGTCAAAGTAAAAAACTATCTGCGCAAAGTGTATTTCTTAAAATTAGATCTAGATCTAAATCCTTTCAATCTTTTCTCATGTCAACATTGTAAACATGGCCTAGATCCATAAATACTGAAGCTTTAATAGAGTCGGACAACTTTCTTTTTTTTAGGGTTTTAAGTTTGTTTTAGGGCTACAATACATACACTACGGTCTAAGTTAGTACCCAAAGGAACATTTCTGCCAAGTTTTATCAAGATTGGTCAAGCGGTTTTGATTTCTATTCGTCACATACATACATACGCCTTACTTTATACTTTATAGTATACATGCCAATACTAGATCAGAATTTGTATAATTCAATTTTTTTTAGGATAAAAGTTACCAGAGGATAAAATGGTCGGGGATTAAATGACATGACACCGTTACTATTGTATCAAATAAATTGGGCTTGAAGGTGAATCAGTTATCACTTTCTTCGTCATTTTGAAATCAGATTTAGTAAAATCCAGCATGATTCATGTCACACGTTTAAAGAAAATGGGTTCCATGTAAATATACGTATACTTTTGTTATGCCCTAAAATTATATAGCGTATCCTGTGTTAGTGTAATATAGTGTGAGTATTAATTCTATTTTTTTTATGTCTGTTTACACACTTAGGTAAAGCTGTTGATCATAAATGTCGACAACTACAAAGTTTTAACATAACAATTCAAGACGTCAGTTATGACATCGCGTCAAACAGCAGTAGCCTCCCCTTCGAAATCAGTTACACCCAATGCAGCGTAGACGTCAGAAACGGAAGTGACCTCATTTTCACTTCAATCTGTAGAGACGGCTACGAGTATAACGTGTCGATGACGTCATCGTTTGTTGCTGAGGTAAAATGCACCTAGAGCTCTGCCTCACGGATATTTATCATACCTATCCCCATGGACCAGGTATTACCAGACTCTAAAGGTTAATGGGCCTTCACCCTAAGCTTCAATTGTTTGTCTACACCATTGAAAGGCTTAGATAGATACAAGCAGTTCGTTGCCGAATTGGTTGTAGTGAAAGCGATCAATGGAATATGATCGTGTTAGAACTCGAAGAAATAATAAATCGTTGCAAGAAAGTACCTGGCAAAGAGAGCGTGTTGACAAGCTAATGTAAAGACAAGTCAATAATAATAAGACTTGTCTTCAGTGGCGTCACTATGGGGATGCGGTCCACACTGCGTGACACCCATCGGGGGGGGGGGGACACCCGAATGGAAAAAAAAAGATTATTGGCAAGACTAGAAAATAAAAGCCCGAATGGAAAAATTGAATATCGACAAAAAACTAGCAGATTAAAAAATAAATAAATCTCAAGTTATATACCCAAGTATGTCTAGGTATATCTAGTGTACTGATCTAGATCATTTATTTTTATTTTAGGTCTTATTGTATATATTTTATTTTATTTGGTAAAGATGTTCAAAAAGTTATGTGTTAGCAAACTTCTTACTAGTAGAAATTGTATATGATAGACTTAATGATAATGAGTTTTTGAAGCTCAGAAATACTGAAAATTGCTTGGTGCCAAGGGCTTCGCCCCTGACCTCTATAGGTGATATTTATGTTCTCCCGGAGACCAATAGATAACTGAGGTAGCGGCAAAACTTACCTTTTCCCCTTCAGATGGTAATAAAACTTTGAATAACTCCAGCAAAATGTCATATCGTTTCTGTCTAAAAGTTTAACAAAGGAAACAATGTTAGGTGAGTTTAATAAATATACATTGTAAAATATGCAAAACTATTGAAAAAATGTCTTAAAATGTTAAAAAAGAATTAACTAATTTTACATTGGTGATGAAAATCGATGAAAATATGTAATCAGCTTGCTGTATAGTTTCAATAAATAAATTCCCATTGGGAAAAAGGATAAAGTTGATAGTGGGGGGGGGGGGGGGAGGGGGGTTTACACCCTGAGCTAACCGCACCGGGTGACACAGAACCTAAGGACGCCACTGCTTGTCTTCGACTTTGAAGATTAATGAGGAGTGCAGTATTTCCCTGTGGCCACGCAGCCCCAGCTGTAACGTACATATTTTGCTACAACCAGGGCAAGCATAACCATTGCCGCCGGTGGTCGATTTAGATTTTCTTTTCGCCGTCTGCGTCTATCCTCGGCAGCGGATTTTCTTTTGGCCTCAAATGTGTATCTCGCGGCTTTTTTTTTTTTAAGTACACTTCTCCGGGAACTCCTTAAGAGAGAGGCCTCCATAAAACAGGTCAATAAAATATCCGAAATTCGACTGGCTAGAAACATTTACTTTTTTTTTCTTTGGAACAATTTCTGTTTTTTTTTTTCTCATTTTATTGACAATATTTTCAATCTTACAGCAATGGTTGACCGTGGGCCGTGATTAAAAAGTTTCCAAATTGTAGCGCTCTCGTAATATATAAAGGAAGCTTAGCATTTTCGTCTGTTCGTTATTCCAGGGTCTTAACCTCAACAAATTTAAAAATATACATTTTTAAAACTAAAATATGCATATGAAATATTTTTTAAAGAAGGAAAATTAGTTTCTATTTCTTGTAAAATCTGGCATGATTTTTATATATTTGCAGTATTATTATCAGGTAGATTCCAGTCAATCTTTCTACAAATCTTTAACATTAAAAAAAACTGGTTTAAAACATAGAGCCTTATTAAACTATTAGAGCTATATTTTAATTTATAGATATATAAATGAAGAATTTTGTTGTTACAATTATACAATTGACATAAAGGCGGTGCCATCTTCTGAAGTCAACATTTGTTTCAGTGGGACTTAGTGTGTAATGAAGAATCATTCTCGGACTTTTCCCAAACAGTCCTAGTTCTTGGCGAGATGTTTGGCTCACTCTTTCTAACACGTTTCGCTGACAGGTCAGTGAACTGGCTATCTTGACATGAACATTTACAAGTACTTAATATTATATACAACTAGCATGTTTGGTCTTATAGAGCTTAAAATAAGAATACAGGAAATCATTAACAGTACTTAAAATATACCAAAGAATCGATTGCATGTTTTTTCTTTTTAATGGTTTTCTGCTCCATCGATTACGGTAACTGTTTATTTGAATACAATATAATAGATCTCACAATATACTTTTTTTTATCCGGTTAAATGGACCTCCGGTTATTTGGTCCGAATCCTTTAGTATAAAACAAATATTTCATAGTTGAATCTGGCTAACTGGAACAGTCGTAATTGGGACAGAACTAATCCCGAAATTTAAAAGGTATATATGTATTAAATGAACTTGATGCATTGTCCAAATATGCAATAACTGTATAACTTTCTTTTCTCCAAAGGTATGGTAGAAAGGTGTCTTTTATCGCTACAAGCCTAGTGTTTCTTGCTGCCAACATGACATGTGCAGTCTCTCCAAATTTTATCTTTTACCTTGTATTCAGATTTATCACTGGACTTTCCGTTGCAGTTGAGTCTTTTTGTTGTATTTTTGTAGATATTTACCAAATAAAGAGTTATGTGGCTCTCAACTGGTCATCGGTCACACGACTGGATTTACTGTGCAGCTATATAGGGTTATAGATTTGAAATGGAGCCATTATATTTTATAATTTATATATATATACTTATTTATATTTATACCAAATGCATTACTATTGAAGTTTTAAGGTGTAGTGGCTTCAAAACAACATCCTGTCTAGTGCATACTATTATTAAAATTCGGCATTCGTCTCTGCTGAACGTTACAAAAGTGACTCGAGCCTTCAACTTTTCAATCAATATTCATTAGCAAAAAACACTTAAAAATTAAAATAATTTGTTCTAATTTTTATAATCATTTTTCTTTTAAAAAAACAACACTTAAAGGTAAAATAGTTATACATTTATTCCAAAGTATCTTTTTTGTTTCTTGTTAGAAGGAATTATAAATACAATTTAAAGTTCAATAAATAATGTTGAAAATCTTGACTTAAACACCACAGCAAAACCAATTAAACCATACGTTTGGGCTAGCTTCAAAAAAAAGGACATTTTTTACATTGTTTTATGTTGGCATTGTTTTCAATTAAAATGTAATAGCGAATCAGTTGAATCTTGCTTGACAGTATCAATCATTATGTCTTCCGATTTCCTAGATCCAGGCTTCACTTCACTTCACCAGAACACGTTATTAACTAGTACAATATTTTCTCACAGACTTGCTACCAACTGTCCTACATACTGATGATTGAGATGATGCCAACTGCACATCGAGCCCTTCCTGAGAAACTCTGTTCATTTCTATGGTCTATATCGCTCCTGTGTGTGTGTCTTGTGGCCTACCTGACAAAAGAGTTGAGTTGGCACTACACCCAGCTGTGCTTGTCCCTGTTCGCCATCTATGTGATCTTCCTGTGGTGGTAAGTAAAGATCCGAAAGTTGTGCTGGCACTACAGTCATATAATATATGTTTGCTTTAAGGCCTGAAACTAAATAAGGATAAATAGCGTGTATGAGGGATGGCTACTGATATAAATAAAAACGACCAATTAAAAAAAAAAGCAAATTAACTATTGGTACCTTAATTATATTGTTTGGCATCTCGAACAAGGTAAAGAAATTGTACTTGACTGAAGTGGTAGTATAATCTGTGATACGCCTACTGTCTTGTAGTTAGTGATGCCTGTCTGACTTCGACAGATTACTCGGGAGATGTCTGGGTTTCTTGTGCGGGTGTATTCTGAAGTATTCAAGGCGACTAACTAACAAGAACATAGACTCACACAAAGTAACAAGTGAAGAAGTCCAAACCGTTAGATAACACAGATGATAGTTGAATGCTGGAAAAAGGCCACAGTCGATGTCTCTGTCTATAAATACGTGTTATCCCTAAGGAATCCTATCACCAACTCCCTTTGTCTCTAGGTAGCCTCTAACCCAGCTAAGTCATGACGTCACTAGTCGCATTCAAAGTCCGTCAAATATGGTGCGTCTCTATACAAACTAATAATCCTATACTCTTAAGCAAGCATTTCTTGTATGTATGTATATATATATTTTTTTTTTCGAAAACGGCTCTAACGATTTTTCTTTAAAATTTCAAGGTATGCGTATCTTAATGAGAAAAAAAATCTCTACTCATTGACCACATCGGGAAAATTCGAGGTCGACCATTATTTCGGTTTGAAAATGTCTCACTATTGAAAAATTAATTTTGGCTAGAATGTTTTATGAAGGAAGATTTTCTATATGCGGCCGCATAGGTTGCACAAGTTTGCAGAACGGAAGTCATGTTCCAGAAGTTACCCAATAAAACCTACTGAGCCCAAAGATCACCGCACATAGACATCACTTAACGTGGTAGATAACTTCACATTATCTGGGAAGCATAGTATCAAATGACGCATTGCTTTAAATGGAGGTTGATATGTGATCAGGGATAGTCGTGCTTTTGGAAGCCTCCAAGCGAGAATGTGGCGAAATAAATCGCTCCGCCTGCCTACAAAAATCAGTGTCTACCAAGCAGTGGTTCTCTCAACCCCTCTTTGTGGATCTGAGACATGGATATTTTATAGAAAGCATCTAGACTTCTTGCACGCCTTCACAAAGATATTTGCAAACCATCATTGACATACGGTGGCAAGACCGCACTACAAACAGCGATGTTCTTGAGAAATGCTATAAACTTCTTATAGTCCGACAGTCACGCTGTTCAGGGCACGTATCCCGTATGGGGAACGAACATATGCCAATGGCAATCTTTTGTTAGTGAGCTGAAAGGTGGTCGGCGTAACAGAGATGCATTACAATAACGCTTCTTAAGAATGCTAACGCGATGTTTTTATGTCTCTTATGAAAAAATGAGTTTCTTTGCTACAAGGTGCACGCTTTATCCTATAACGTAGAGATTTTGTATCACTTGATGCTTCGTACTAAAGGCATAGTGAATATACTTATTGCAATATTAAATGTCTGAACTTAACCATTTTAGAAGTTGCACTGCAAAGACCTTCTTCCAAGCCAAGAATAGCCCAATAGTATTACGCAAAAGATGCAATGCAAAATGACACGACGTGAACTGTGGTTTTTCTACACTGTTGGGGGGACTTCAGAGGCTTTCTATTTACAGTTACATTGAGAACTAACAGAACGAAAAAGCAACTCTTCAGATTGATAGTCTTTACAGAATCGTTCATTTTCGTAATTACAAAACTATTCCCAAAATGACTTCGGTTTTATCCTTCCTTAACAAATTATTTAACCGAGCGAGGCTTGGTCGCCTGGTACTACTAACTAAGTGTCTTACAAAGCTGAATTGTCCATTTTATAGATTGCAGATCTAAATTGAGGTCTTTCCCATTTTTATTTTTTTTGTAAAGGATTAAAAAAAAACAGTTACAGTAAAGTCCACTCAGATAACCCTTTCTTCCAGATAAGTGATATAGCATATTAAGAAAATAAAAAGCAAGATATAGCGCTAAACAAAAACAATTGGTAAAAATATTAATGGCAAAGATTTATTGTTGTTGGTCTAGATCGATTATAAACTTAATTGCATGACTTATCCAAACTTATTGATACAGTTGCACTTCATATATGCTCTTTTTTTTTAAAGTATTTTATGTTTTTATGTTTAAATCTTTTTTTTTTCTGAATATTTAGGATTACAGACGAGTCTATTCGATGGCTTTGTGCAGTCAAACGATATAAAGAGGTAGAGGACCTAGTGAAGAAAATTGCAAGAATCAATCAAGTGGATCCACAGGAAGCGTTAGATATATTAAAAACTAACCTGCTTTCGCCTAGTCAAATTTATAGCGTAGAAAGTGATTATAAAAATCAAGACGTAAGTGGTTTTTATAATTTGCCAGAGTAACATTTCTTGTTTTTATTTAGACGTCACTCTCTCACCTATCACTAATTCGAAAAAATAAAAATTAACCAGTTATCACCTACCTTAGATCTAGGAAAACTAAGATTTTTTTTATGAATGAAACTGAAGTGGTTAGCAGGGGCGGACTGGCTATATGGGCATTCGGGCAAATGCCCGGTTGGGGTCACCGAAATGGCCGCATCAATGCCACTATGGCACAAATAATATTGTTACAGTTTGTATAATATTCTCTTTTAAAAAATGCCCTCTGAGTGTCGTGTTTAAAAAAAAAAATTCTCAGACTCTACAGTGTAATACTATTTTAATCTAACACATTTTCCGAAATAATGTAATAGTCTAGTAGTAGACTTCATCCTTATGGACCTACATACTGAGTGATTAGAAAGCAATTTAAGGCCTATATTTCTTATAAAGATAGAGGTCACTGTATGCATGCTTCTAGATACATTATCAAACTTAACATAATGATTTTGAGTACAAGTAGACCTAGAATAGTATGCCCATCATATGATATAGAATTTGTATAGAAATGCCCGGGCCGATTTTGACACCCAGTCCGCCCCTGGTGGTTAGATTTACCAGATATAATATAAACATTGACAATTTTGATTGATATTGCAGGTATTAATTAACCCGGCCATGAATGATGCTCATTCCAGCCATCCAGATAAAAAATTGTCTGTATTTATTAAGAATACCAACTTGTTGAAATTAACAGTGTTTTCAAGTTATACGTGGTAAGTCTGTTGAAGTGTGATAGTCTAAAAGTAACAGATTTATTAAGGATTGTTTCGCAATAAATAGGAACTACATTCCAATAAACAATAACATCCATGGATTACAGTGTCACAAAGAAAATGTTACTATTGTTTCGTCAACCTAATCTTCATTTTGTATACTTCACCTCAAGGTTTGTGGACTCGCTGGTATACGATGGGCTGCTGTTGATCTCTCCAAACCTGAACGACGATTTCTACCTGGGATTTTTGCTAGGAGTTGTCACTGAGTTACCAGCTACACTCTCCTTCTGTCTGTTGATCAACAGGTACAAAAAAAAAAAAAAATTTTTTCATAATTTTTCGGATAATTTCATCTTCATCTATCTACAACTATGTAAAGTGTATTGTACCATTTTCTATAATTCAGCCCCGATTACGACTTGGTTTGTTTTTTTTTAAAGTTGGTCTGTTACGCCCAAGCAAATCTTTGTGGGGACAGCTTGCGGTCTAAAGCGACGAACGGCACGGAAGGATTAAGTCTTTTACGCCCATGAGTTTCACACATAGTCGCCCAGCCCTAATTAGATTTCACATTAAACAAGGTTACAAAGACAGTTTGTGTGGAAACACAAACTCAAAATCGGACCCCCGAAGTGGTCCACTCAGGCAGGTAAAAGGCAGGTTTCAATATTTTCAGAAAAAAAAAAGAAAGAAATTCTATCAAAGACAAATGACATAGATGAATGGAGAAATAAGGTTGTAAGATCTTGTTTAGTGCCCCAGCGGTCCAGCAGACCAAAGGATAGATGAAAGTGAATGTGAAGTTAAATGTGAACCTGGCCTAACTGATATCTTATAATGAATATCTAATTGATCTAATTGTTTTGTAATGGGTCAATCTCTTGTTCAAAGCCTCAAGAATTTTTTTTCCTTCAGTTAAGTGTTCTATATTGAAGGTATAGTTCTGCAGTTCTGCAACTCCCCTACTAAAGAGTCTCCCGTGTTTGTTAATATTAATAGTAAATAGTTATAAAAGTTGTGTATTTTTATGAAAAAACTGCTTGGATAAGTTATTTTTAAAAATTAGATTTTTCGCTTTCAGAAAAGAAAAAAGTAGCCGTTGCATCAGAACTTTGAATGGTCTAAAATATCATGATTTTGGATTTTCACTATCTTTTCTAGTTTACGAGACGGACGGACGGACAGACATTCCACACAAAACTAATAGCGCTTTTCCCCTTTCTGGGGCCACTAAAAAGTGTTTACAAAAATATTAACAATCATTCATTTCGTTTCTTTGTTTGTTGTAGATATTAAATAGTTCTTAATCCTTTTTTTAACCAAGGATAGGAAGAAAGAAATGCACTGTTCTGTTTCATATACTGGCTGGGATCTTCATCTTGGTCTCAACTCTGATCCTAAACACTCCACTATACGGTGAGGCATTTTGTACTTCCTAAACTGAAAAACAAAGATAGACTGTCAAATAAAAACGTCACGTCTGAACCTGTGTAACTCTTTGGTTTCTAGTAGGAATGTGGTGCAGGTCTATATACCATTGGTATTGGTGATCACTAATTCTAAATGTGAAGTCTAGTGGAACAAATACTCCAGCGTGTACTAAGAATTCAATAAACAAATAATCCAATGAATATTTGAATATCACAACTTCAAGAAGAACAGATTACAACTAATTTTGTAGCACGGAATCACAATATTAATGAGCAGAAAAATTCATCAACACAATGATACTATTATAATTAAATGTAGCCCCCTCGGTAAACTTATTAAACATTTGTACTAATGAGAATTTTATATAGAACTGAGCTGTCCTAATTAGTGCCGTATGTAGACTTGAAAAGGCCCTAAGCCATTTGAGATGCGCAGCCCTTTTGGAGACCTTTACAAATCCAGATATTAATGCTAAATATTTCTTTGGGGCCCTAAGTTACAGCTTGCGCTGTCTGTAGGTAAATCCAGCCCTGCTCTTATCTGACTAGCTCATTGATATATTTTTATTTTCTTATTGAAAATCTTTAAGGGGACAGAAACCGACCTGTGTAATTAAATATGTTGTTACCAAGCAAAATAATTAGTAACTAGTAATTGATTGACTAATTGGTTTGTATTATTTTGTATTAATTCATTCATTGTCTACACTAATGAATAACTGTGCTAAGTTTCAACTTGATCCGAGAAAAAAAAGTTGGAAAAATAAAGTGTTCAAACTTTTTGCCAAACAGTCAAAGTGTTTTGATATAAATTGTAATGAAACTTTTCTAAATTCATCGATCTACACACATATGAAATTGATGTAACTATTTAGAAAGAATTCACTAACAAGCGTATTAGATTAGTTGCTATGCTACTTCTTCACTTGTTAACAGTGATGAGCAAACATGACACCCTGCAATTGAGTCTAAACAGAGAAAAACAAAAGGCATTGATGCATTAACGAAAGTAATATATAAACTTTAGTGCTCAATTTGTTTTCATTAATACCTGTATATATACTTGCTATTTCTAAAACGCTTTGTCCCAGAAGCACATTTCAATTATGTTTTGATACGTATACCCTCAGACATGATACCTGGACAGTACTGGATTTGTCTTGTCTTGGCTCTACTTGGAAGATTGAGTGTAACAGCTGGGTTCTCTACCAC
This sequence comes from Biomphalaria glabrata, assembly GCF_947242115.1. NCBI lineage: Eukaryota > Metazoa > Mollusca > Gastropoda > Planorbidae > Biomphalaria > Biomphalaria glabrata. Next base: position 34,894,560 of record NC_074718.1, on the reverse strand, counting down.
CCTGACCTATGTGTCTGAGCTGTTCCCGACATCTGTCAGGTGATGATGGTATTTTCTTCATTTACTATCCAATAGATTTAAACTTGCAAGTGAACGAATGAAACGATCTACAAGAAGCAGTTGCAGTAGCGTAGCTAGTGAGATGCCAGGTTTGCGGATCGTACCGGAAGACACCCATCAAAGTGATAAAATGTTAGAATGATAAAAGTCAGAGGCGTAGTGGTGGAGCAAAGAGGGGGGGGATTTTCATGGAAAATGAAGGTGGCGCCAATAAAGCACCTTGCCCCAGGCGCACGTTTTGTTCACTACGACCCTGATAGAAGTTTTAAAAAAAAACGACTGGCGCAAATTGTGCAGGCGTGTGTCTCTCATTCAATGTGGTCATTAAATTTAAGTATTGTGTTTCAAAAAGAGTAAACCAACGACAGGGGAAGGGGGGTGGACATCATTATGTTACCGCACCAAGTGATAGTATTCCTAGCGACGCCTCTGACCCATAGTTTTTATTAGATACACGCTCATGGTTGTACATCTACTTATTTATAATGTTCAATTTTTTACATTTCATTTATCCAATCTTCGTTTTGTCTTATCTCATCTTATCAGTTACAAAAATGTCTTTAAAAAAAAAGATTATTACATCCAATGCTAATTACTGCGTTCACCAGGTCACCTAGCGTCTATGTCTCATTGACCGACGTCACTAAATGATCACTTTCCCTCAAGTAACAAATGACACAACTGAGATATGTCTATGTTTGCAATAAGCAAAATATAAAACAGTACTTTAAAAAAAAAAACTTTTTTTAAGTGCAATTGTATTAATTACTTTTGAATCAACCATGTAACAAATTTGTAAAAATAATAGAACAACAACAATAATTTAGTTGTTTTTTTTTATATTTTAGTTGTTAATTGACTCGCTGCTGAAACTAAAAACAGAATAACGGACATTCCCTGTTTAGAGGTTGGTCACGTACACTACTGGCGGATCCAGGGGGGGGGGGCGGTAGGGGCGATCGCCCCCCCCCACTCGGCCGACCCCCCCCCCCGGGGGGCGGACGAACTTTAGTATATGATTCACACAATTTGTATACGAATTTATTACTTATGTTAAAAATATATACTAATTATTTATATTTCAACCTATTTTTAGATTATTTCGCCCCCCCCTCTAGTATGTTGGCCGATTTGGTGGGGTCGGGAGGGGGCGATGGTATCAATCCCGCCCCCCTCTACACTTTCGAGTGGGGGGGCGGTCCAATGTATTGGTAGAAATCACAGCCTGCTAACAAAATCAATTAAATATCTATATCCTTGTAACTTGTTATTGATATTTTAATCGATCTTTATATTATGTCGTTCCCTGTTAGCCGATTGGTGGGGGGGGGGGGGGGGGACGAATACCTCTTCTGCCCTTCCCACCTAAACCCTTTAAGTGGGGGGGGGGGTCCGTTTTTACGGAGAAATCATAGTTTGTGAACAAAATTAGTTGAATTAATATATACATTTTATATTATGTCGCTCCCTTTCTGGTATTTTGGCCGATTCGGTGGGGTGTAAGGGGGGGGGGGGCTATTGCATGTACTGCCCTCCCCACTCTAGCCCTCTGAGTGCTGGGGGGGGGGGGCGGTCCTATTTTTGTGGAGAATCATAGTTTGTGAATAAAATTAGTTGAATATCTATATAATATAAACTACGTATTGATATGTGACCCATTGTAAATATGTCGTACCACACTCTAATCTCAAATTGTATCATTAGTAAATTTAAATGAAAAAGGGTTGTACCAGGTGGGAGGGGCGATACATGCAATCGCATTTCCCCCATCGGACAAATCAATACTTTTTCTTTTTGTATTATAGTTAAGAAATTACAAAATTTAAAAAATCTGTCACTAATATAATTTATATATACTATAAATTAAATTCTTATATCGAGTCGCCCCATACCTATTCTTTAAAGCCAAATGCAATCTTTAGCAGAAATTAGTAAAGGAGCGAGGATTAATCGTATTCACTCTACCGCCATTCCCATTTCCAGACAGAGTTTTTGTAATTTCACATGAATTTATTTTAAGAAAGACTTTGCATTGGAAAAGTTAGAATTCAAACGAAATTTTTCAGTATAAGAGTCATGATTGAGATGAGTTCTAAACTCAAATAACATATTCATAGTCGCCTTTTCCCAACCTTTACTCAATCTGATATTTTTCTAGCTAAATAAATTTGGGACTATTACTCACAATTTATACTAGAGTTTTCTTGAATACTATTTATCGAATAAGTTTTTTTTTCGGCGGCGATCCTCAAAGCAAAAATCTAAATACGTGGTGTATCCTATCTTTTCAAGGAACAAATCGGTTTTATTTGCAATGTATTATGGGCCTATAAATTCAAATTAGAATATTTTTCAATTACAACATTATTCGAAAGGTCGTTTTTTAATAGTATGAATAATGAGCTTCAGGTCAGGAGGAGAATGCGTTTCTGCAGTGAAGAATGAAAGAAAACGCTTTTGGCGTCGGGGCTTCGCCCCGAACTCCATTTATGAGTAATGAGTTGTAGATGTCAGGAGAATGCGTTTCTGCAGAGAAGAATGCAAGAAAACGCTTTTGGCGTCGGGGCTTCGCCCCGAACTTCATTTATGGGTAATGAGTTGTAGATGTCAGGATAATGCGTTTCTGCAGAGAAAAATGCAAGAAAACGCTTTTGGCGTCGGGGCTTCGCCCGAACTTCATTTATGGGTAATGAGTTGTAGATGTCAGGAGAATGCGTTTCTGCAATGAAGAATGCAAGAAAACGCTTTTGGCGTCGGGGCTTCGCCCCGAACTCTATTGATGAATAATGAGCTGTACTTCTCAGGAGAATGCGTTTCTGCAGTGAAAAAAAGCAAGAAAATGCTTATGGCGTCGGGGCTTCGACCCGAACTTCACCAGAGAACCTTATAGCGCTGCCCAAGTTGTTTTGTTTTTCGCCGAAGGTTGAGAAATGCTGCTTTTTTTATTATTATATTTATATATATATATATATATATATATATATATATATATATACATATATGTGTGTGCGTGTGTGTGTGCGTGCGTGTGTGTGTGTGTGTGTGCGCGCGCGCGCTGTATGCACGTTTATGCGTAGGGTTAGGGTTTACTGGGCGTTAGGGTTAGGGTTTGGAAAAAAATCGCCCCCCCCCCCCACTCCAAAGTTCTGGATCCGCTAGTGGTCACGTACTGGTCACGTACTGGCCACGTATGACTCTCCTAAACTATAAAGAAGAAAATAGGTCAGTGGTGCCTGATGTGTCACAAGGCACATCCCAGCATAGCTAATTGAGTCCAAAGGAAGCGAGCCTCTAAGGGCTTTATTTCATAACGTGGGCATACGTTTTGAGATGCTGGGCATCACAGCCTCATGGGAAGAATAGGATGTAGGTCAACTTGTTATTTCAAACGCCATTTAATTCTTGAGTACCGGTAACGTTAAGTTATTATTAGCTCTAAATGCAAGTTAATTCCTCGTTAATTCACGATATCACTTTTACACCTGTTTTACGCTTCACCAAAAATATTTATTCTACAACTTCAGCCCCAAAGTGTAATGTATACACACATTTATATAAAAATACCCCCCCCCCTTTTTTTTTTTAAAATAAAAAAAAATATTGACACTATAATATGTACAATTATTTTCCGTACCGTTAGATCGTCTAAGAGCTGGGCCGAAGGCTCTTCGAGCTGTAAGTTTGAAAAAAAAAACCTGTTTGAGCGTCAAACAGTAAAAAAAAACCTGCGTGAACACACAGTTCTATGACTGTCGGAAGAGACCCAAGTCAAAGCCTATGTAAAGCATTGATACTTCCGACAAAACTGGCCTCCGGACACATGGACTAGACATGGCCAAAGGACCGAGTTTACCTGGAGCCGCCGCCATTCTCATATGTTATACCAAGCTAACCGTGGGGGAACTCGCCATTAATGTAACTGTGCCTTGAGGAACGGCACATGGATTATCGACAGGGTCGTGAGAGCTCTCTTTCAACTCCGTCCGTGCAATGTTTCCACTCTCGCGTACCCTTGGACACTCCCACCGGAGTTTTGTTTCGCCATACATTTAGCCTAGTTACCCCCTCAAGTAACCGTTTCCACACGGGCGCCACTTTGAAGCAGAATAGCATGCCCGTGGTGTAATTATTATCATTGTAAGTGTAATCTCAAATCAATGTTGTATTATTTTTTTTATGTTATAGAAACACTGGTATGGGTTTTGCCTCAGTGGCGTTGTATCTAGGCTCTACCATAGCTCCTTATTCACGAACAATTGTAAGTATTCTAAATGTGAAAAGAGCATAAACATACTATTGAAGCTTAATTATATTCTACAGGCAATAGCCATCTACAATGTGTCCTTCATTAATGATAAAATCGTAATTTTTTTTCTTCGTCCTAACAAATTAATGTGTTTTTCTTGCAATATATACAAACACGTAGATAAGAAAACTAAGGACTTATAATACCTCGATAGAACACTTCCCTTAAACGTGATTAATGCAGGGCATATAAATAGAGACATGTTGTACGTTTGTTCTTTATGTTTATTTTAATTGGAAACACTGAACTATTGGCTGTAGGTGTCCATCTAAGTAAAGCGGAATGAGCCCGGAATAACCAGAAAGAGGCAAGAAGCCCCAGAATGAGGCAAGAAGCCACAGAAAGATTTTTTTGTTTGTTAAATATAACTTCATGTTGCTTTTTTTTTTTGTTGTTGTTTTTTTTGGTCTCCAGACTAGACATGTTCCATGGGCACCTAATGTTGTGTTTGGGATCATGTACCTAACTGTGACTCTGGCCATCCTATTTCTCCCCGAGACATGCGGGCATGAACTGGCCCAAACGGTGAATGACATGGACCAGGAGATGCAGAAGAGGAACCAATAAATCTTCCAATGATTTGCATGCTTGGAGTTTCTATAATGTGTTGGACAAAATGTTACTCAGTGCATTTTTTAGCGTCCCTCCAAAGGGAAATAGCCGCTATTTGTTTTGTGTAGTCTGTCTGTCT